>NC_051176.1:165960528-166260528 GCF_013339695.2 Rhipicephalus sanguineus
CGAATGCACCGAGTCATTCACAGAGGTTTTCCGCCGTACATGCGGCTGCTCATTCTCAAAAATAAAAATATGAAAAAAAAAGAAACCCGAAAAATAAATGGCCAAATGGTCGCCAGTTTACCTTATCCTATGCGAGCTGATTCCATTTCATCTCTGCGAACTTCTTAATTTCGTCACTCCACCGAACTCTCTGCCTACCTCGACTGCGTTTCCCATCCCTTGGTAACAACCATTATGTTGCTCGTACTGTCCACCGGTTGCCTGTGCTACGCATTACGTGGCCAGCCCAGGTTCATTTCTTTCTCTCGATGTCAACCAGGATATCTGCAAGCCTTGTTTGTTCCCTGACCCATTCTGCCTGTCCTGCGGTCTCTTAATGTTACTCCTATCATTTTACGTTCCATTGCACGCTGCGTGGTCTTCAACTTTTAGATGCGAAGCATCTTATGGCGGAGTGAAAACCGGTGGTGTGCGGCGTGACCATCCTTACTGCGCATGCGCAAACCTTCTCCACACACCTCCACTCCCTCTCCCCCTCTTCTCTCCCCCTTTCTCCCTCTCCATTCCCCCCTCTGAAACGCGGGCTTGACATGCCGAAACGCTGCTTCGCATCGCCTCATGGTCCCCTTTAGGGGGAGATGGTGTGATTTTTCTCTAGTTGCTTTTTTATCCTCCATATGTTTCAACCGTGCTTCAACAAAAACGTGCTTTAAGAATAATAACATTTTCCCCCGTTCATTACCCCAGTGGCATTCTATTCAATGATCTTCTCATTCTCTCATTTACGGCGCTAAGAAATTATAAGGTAACTTGCCTAGTTCACAAAATACTGTACACAAACTTTCCACTACCCAACACCATATTCAACTTCCCGCGTGCAAACACCAGACAAACAAGTCAGTTAAATTTAAATCTTCCTCCCTGTAACAACGTTTATGGCGAACGATTGCTAGAATTCTTCGGAGCTGTAACCTGGAACACTGTGCCTCTGGAAATAAAAACTACGCGTAACTTCAACCTTTCTTGCAAACGCTTTTTCTTGTCTAATGAATTGTAATCACCTTTCCGTACGTAGACTGTACATCACTGAAACTTCCATATGTATAAAACCAATCATTTTCATGACCAATCATGTGCGTTGCTAACTTTTATGTATTTTCTCTATTGGACCAGCTACTAGCCACGCAGGCTATTGGTCCAAATATTATGTACGCATTTTTGTATACATGTCTTAATAAACACATTTTGATTTGATTTGATTTGAACCCCATATATTACAACTGGCAATATGCGGTGATTGCATACTTTTGGCTTTAATGACAGTGACAGACTTCCTGACATCATTTTGGAGTGCCTGCCGAATGCGATCAGCCCATTCTTATTCTTCAATGAATTTCTTTTTCCTGATTAGACTCTCCTGCTAGTAGTTGTCCTAGGTATACATATTCTTGTATACACTCCAATGTATAGTTTCTAATCTTGAACTCTTTCTCTTTCGCCAGGCTATTCAGCATTATCTTTGTCTGCATCATATTCATTTTTAGGCCTACTTTAAAGGGCCCCTAAACCTCCGCAGATAATTTTTTCAACATTTCAAGCAAACGCGCGCATCGAGTTCAGAAGGCCTTCAGGATAAACAATGTCAAACGCGGCGCTGTACGAGTCGCGAGCACCCCACAAATTCCAAGAAACAATCCCGTCTCCTCTCCGGGCCTTTCGGCAATTCTCAGCCCCTCAGCGTTCGCCATGACGTCAACATTCTCGTTTGTTCACCATCCACAATACCTGTTAATGCAATAGCGTTACAGAGCTCGTTTCGCAGAAATTCCGGTGTCGCCATCGGCGTCGTTGGTTGTGAGCGAAAAATCATCGTGTCCGTGACCAAAAAAATCGAGAAAGATGCAAATAAAATAAGTAACAAAATCTTAGGTTTGAGTGACAATCGAAATCCAGGCCGTCTGCATGGCAAGCAGGTGTTCCATCCCAGAGCGATGCTATTGCTTGAAATTGGTTGCAAAAAAAGTACAGTTTCGCCGCAAGGGCGAAGAAATGAATGCGATAGCAAGAAACTAATGCTATACTAAGTGAGGCTCGCCAATGGATACTCTCAGTTTGAACAGCGCTCCTGTTGCAAAGGCGGCCGAAGCAGCGAAGGAAACTAGCGTGCTTCAAGTCTCGAGCTGTGACACTTGATAGTTCGCGCTCATCTTCTGTTTGTTCGTTTAGCGGCGTCCCTTGAGCTCGAGTGACTTTCGTACGCTCCGTAACATGAGCGCGGACATCACGGTTAAAGCTTGAAACATCCCTCTTGCCCTCACCACCAGAAAACCGCGCGAGCAGACAGCGGAAGGGCAAGATTCTCCCTGCGCAAATATAAGAAGAAGCGAGCGAGCTCGCCGACGACTTTTAAATGCGCCTGTCGAGCTCCTCGCGCCACCTCGCTGGTAATGAAGAAACGCTTATAAGCGCCTGCCCTCTCTGAGTCCCGCCAGCAGTAAAGGGCGTGTATATAAGGCTCACCATTAGCTAACTGAAGGATCTGCGCTTTCTGACATAGTGGTTAGCGCCAGGGTTGCCACTGACTTTCGAATAAATGTCGCCAAACGACGAGCAAAAAGTCGCCAAAAGTCGCCATTTTTATACAAATTCCGCCAAGAAAGTCGCCATTCTAGATATGTGCGGCACACCTAGTAATAAAAATTTCCACTCACGTATAGCCCCGTCGAATACAGTACCATACAAGACCCTTAAATTATATTGACGTTTCTTAATGCCAGTCGTATCGCCCGCTTCACCATGAGTGTCCATGGTGCTGTTTCTCCGACTAGCCGCAACAAGTGCGGGGTGACGCAAGGGTGAATGAATGAAACGCTCATGATATCCTTTCATCCCTGTCCGCTCATTTCAAAGGTAAAAGTGTGGTAAACCTTGGGCGAAAATCGGGAAAGCGTTGTTTGTAGACAGCTGCTAAGTACCTTTGTATGACTTAAAAGGATTAAAAGGTTTGTTGAAGGTAACACGACAGAATTCTTACAGGAACCGATCATTAGTGCGTCTTACACCTTTTCAGTGTGAACTAAGATGATCCCGGACGCAACAGACCCTTTCTTATAGTCACTTATATCTACACACGTTAATCCGATGCGTTGTTAATGAACAAGTAGACAATGTAAAATGTTATATAGCAATTTTTTTCATTGCACACGCTCACCGAGAACAGTGGAAAAGACTTCGATAAATATTTTTATTGCATAAATATCCGCGTATATACCTCTCTTTGCTATTACAAAACAGTCTTTAGGAACTGAATTGGGGGTACTACAACAGTGAATAATTCGTCAAGCTATTCTGAACAGAGCTTTGGCGGAACAAATGGTCGGAACACGCGGCCTACCCGTCGTCTAGCCCCTTCAGAAGCGAAACATCAGAGAAGCTTAAAGCATCTAAAGCCATAAACTTATAGTCAAACACTGCCCCCTCGCGGTTCGCAAGGCAGTCCGCTGACATACATTTCGCCAGAATGTCGCTGGGGGACGTTCCAGTACCTCTTGCATCTAGGTGGGATCCCGGACTAAGGATCCGACTCACCGATCTTCTCACAGAACATCAAATAAACGTGGAGGGTAGCGCTTGTGTCGTCGTTTTTTTCTTCTTTTCGTCCGTGTTCCGTTTACGCTAACCATCATGATCAAATAAACGTTTTATTCTCTCTAGATGAATTGAGGAGATACACACGAGTTACAGGACGGATATACCGAATGACGAGTAATGTGCATATTCTACTCGTGGTTCTGAAACCAAGAAAAATACAGAGAATGTCGCCGCTCATTCCTTGGGAAGACACTGAGCTTAGGATGCATAGCTAAGGGGAGACCTAAGCCGAAAATCGCCAAAAATTCGCCATGTCGCCATTTATAATTTTAGGTCGCCGCGGGCCTCTCAAATTCGCCAATTTGGCGAAAAGTAGCCACCATTGGCAACCCTGGTTAGCGCCACGCGCCGCGGAACGAGACTGTCCAGCCGAGACTGTCCATATAATTGCTATCGCAATAAAAAAGAAGAAACTCTAGATGAATGTCATGTAGTAGAAGGAGTCTCCTTAACGCTTTAATATTGCGTGGCAGAAGCGTAGAATCGCGCCAAGCGTCAAAACACGTGAATTGGGCAACGAGTGAGTGTTTTTATGGCCCACCCATTACAAAGCGCTCAGACATAATTAATCATCATCATCAGAAAAAAGCGTCAACAAAGTGAGCAGCTATGTAGGTTCGCGTGTTGCCTTACGGACGCGTAGTGGGCCCTTCGCCAAGGGCGTCCGCAGAACTTTTTTCAGGGGGGGGCAACCGCTGGGTGGGGGTGGGAGGGGGGGGGGGTATTGGTAGGTTAGCACTAAAAAGGCACTATTTATGGTCTGAGTTACGCACGTGCGAAAAAAAAAGATCGAAACAACGAATCATTGGATTGGAAAATACATTTGATTTTGTTAATGAACAAATAACAAAACGTAATAAGCAAAATGCGTAAACATAGCACCGCTCGCAACGTGTTAATTTTGGCGCAAAGCTAGAAACATGAAAAATCCCGTAGTTGTCTCGGTGGGTCTGACGAGAGGCTTGCCTTGGCACAGATATCACTATGTTTAAGCGATTGGCTGCCTCACTTGCTGTCTCATGATGTCAGAAAACTGCTCTTCGGCGTTAGTCCGGTGGTCGCGAAATATATTCTGCAGCTCAGTGATGTGGTCGTGTAGAGGAAGAAAGTTCATGGTTACACTCTGCAGAACGTTCGTAACAGGTTCCAGTCGTGCGCTGTACTTCGCTACGATGTGCAAGCAGACAATGAAAGATGAGCTTGTCGTTGCACAGTAGAGGATGTGAGCTCGTTGCCTAGTTGCAGCATTCGAGGTTGATTCCATTGATGCGAGCTCCTCGAGGGCTTCAACTATGGCCACGTAATGTTTAGAGAAGATCCTTATTGACTTGTATTTTGCAGACTACCTTGTTTCACACAGCATCGGAATGTTGGGCCCCAATTTCCTTCGAAGTACGCTCTCACAGAAGCAGTTTATGGTTTGCTTGATGATCCCTATTGTGTTGCGAATTTAAGAGTCTTCGTTCAAATCGTTGATCACGAGATTCAGTTTGTAGCTTGCGCAATGGAAAAATAGGGCCTTTGGAAGCTCTTTCTGTATTATTCTGTTAACTCCAGCTTCTCTTCCAGCCATTGTGGAGCATCCATCATACCCCTGTCCAACGAGGTTCGAAAGAATCAGCCCAGCATCCTTTAAAGACTTCAAGATTGAGGCGGCGATGCAAGCTGAGTTCAGCTGATTCAACTCTACAAATCCCATAAAATGCTCTCGAACGCAGGCATCAGTTCCTCTCTTGTCAACGAAGCGAATGCCTATAGACATCTGCTCTGTTCCTGCAATATCTGGAGTTTCGTCCGCAAGGACGGAAAAAGCAAATGCTGTGTTAACTTCAGCCACTATTTCCTCCCTCAGGATGTCGCCCCAGATTGTGATGATCTCGTTCTGCACTCGGGCGGAAGTGTACTTTGCATTACCAGGAGAAGATGCAAAGTGTTCTTGAAGCCGGGTATCTCCTGCTTCTACCCGAAAGTCAAGGAGATCATTGAAAACTCCACTGTCAGACTGCTTCCCGCATACTGGCAAGTCATGCGTTGCACAAAATATAATGGTGGAAATGATCGGAAATAGTTTCTGGCGGTTCCTTTCAACTTGCTCGTGCAGGGCTTTGTTTAGCTGCTGTACAACGAGTAATTTCTTGCCTGACATCACACCCATAAAGTTCTGTGAGGCGGCCATTGCTTCCTGGTGCCATTGGGATTTCCCATGATCCCTGCACGCCTCGTGCATTTTTTTGTAGTTACTGAAAGTGCGCACGATAAAGCTACCTTGAGTACCCCGATGAACATTTGGAGGAAAGGTGACGCAGAAACGACAAAGGGCGCCTTTCAGTGTCGCTGAGTACGCAAGCCAAGGGGCGTAATCTGCCAGCCATTGGTAGCGAAAAGTCCTCTTGCCAGGTGTTACATCTTTGTTAAAGTCATATAGCATTTGACGACCATGGATTAGTCAGAAGGCGTAACTTCAAATTGTCTGGGATGCCGGCGAGTATAGCTTTGTCTAGAAACTCTCCCAAATCATGTTCTTGAGAAATGTTAGTTGCTTGCTTGCTGTTGTCACTGTTATTTAATCCCAAGCAAGGAGAAGTATCATCGTGGCTTACTGTGTCGTGGTAGCTCACTGATGGTGGAACCTCTTCCATGGTGGCGACGACATCAGGCACTGTCCGTTGGTGAAAGTCTGCATCACTAGGCTGGTCAACTTCTGCAAAATCGTCACACGCCACACTAGAATCGTCCGCCGGACAGCTCAGTGACACTCCGTCAGACATCCGTCGACGCTCGAAGAAGCGTCGGATATCCATAATTGGGGATCGGACGAGGCAAAGCTGTCAGAGTTCCTGGTGGTTGACCACTAGAAAATATACGCACATTGACTGGAAGGATAATTATTCAAATGCTCACGTTAAGAACACGAAAGCATCATATTTACAAGGAAATATTATTTACAGGCTAATACACACGCTCACAAATTCATTCGTCTAGCTCAATCTCGCTCGCGCACCCGCACAGTCGAGCGGCGACCGGGCCATGCACTGCTTGCCGCTCGTTGCTCTCTCGTCCAGTGTGGTGGTGCTAGTGGTTTGAAGAGGAAAAGGCGCCTAATTTCTGCAGCCCGGTCGGGAGCACGGCGCAGCGCCTATGTCCAGTGTCCTGGTTGTTTCATCTCCGCAGAGCCATGCACTTAAACACACTGAACCACACAAAGAGAGGCGCACGGGTGCAGGCGCTTGCTGTCGAAAAAACGGAACCATGTGGCCGTGTCGGCTCCCCTTGTAGACAGGACATTGAGCGCACCACAAAGTGGGAAGGTGGCTGGAATCGTTTACCCGCTGTCGCCGCTCTGGCGAGGTTCCCCGGGATAGATAGCGCAAACAAGACGCAGGGCTGGCCATCATAAATATATTCCGACTCGCCGAATTTGCTACCTTGTTGAGGTCCCCCACACTGGAGGTGCACTCAACAAGATGCGTGCTCACAAGGGTTGCCGGCTCGGGCGTACCAGCGTATTCCGAACACAGTGAGCAACGAAGGCGAAAACACAATGCCCTGCACGGTGTCTCTTTTCGTGCCGCTATCTCTCTACAGAGCTGAACAACAGAAACCTCCCCTGAAGAAGGGTCGGAACACATGCGTGCCGGCACTGCTACCATCGGACTTGGAGGCGCCCGGCGCCTGAACGTGTCGAAATGATTAGAACAGATCGCCCTTCAGCCCTTTTTAACGATGACACCTTTCGAAGACGGCAAAACGACACGTGCCCGTAAAACGTATCGACACGCGACAGTCCAGAGGTGTCACCCAAAGCGTGAAAGCGGGGGCTGCTTTCACCCGTTTCGCAGGGTGCGTCGCCGGCCCATTCGTGGCGGCTCTTTTCCTTTCGTCGTTGACAACCATCAGTCACAGTTTAAGTGTTTAAGTATAGGCGCGTTGCCATTAGGCTGTAATCATCGCGCGGATGGGCACGGCTGCACGGATGTGTGTCGGGGGCCAAAAAAGACTCCCATAGGAAGAAGGCTTGATTGTGCTTTCAAGGGGGACGAATAAAGCTATTGATTTTGCTTTGCTCTGTGTTGTTGGTCGGGCCTTAAACTGGGCCTAAACTTTAAGGTGGTGGTCACCTTTAATGATATTTGATTGGCTGATCTTCTGATGGCATTTTTGAATAACCGTCGCAACTGGCTTGTTAACCAAGTGAGTGAGTGAAACAACTTATTGATGCTTGTTAACCAAGCTTTTCTTTTTTTTTAACGCGAGCAAAATCTCGATAGCCAGTACAGTCTGAGCTGAAGCTCCAGGCAAACCCTGTACCACGGCTATACTTAGGCTCTAACCCAATGAACAATGAGTACAGTAGGTACTGCAAAGTTTGTCCTCGTCAGTGTCGTCACTTCCTACGAGTACTCATCATGTCGCCTTCGTACACGCTCTACTTCACGATTCTTTTGTCAGGGTTTGGACACATTCCTAAAAAACTAACATCCACATGCAGTAGTATTTTATTTTGAGATGCGTATGACATTGCCGCAACATTAACTAAACATGTAAGCAACATAAATACATGACTCCCGAAAATGGTAAGGCGATTTAATTTGCATGAGCATGAGGGCCCGCTGTTGTGAAGGTATGTTCGACGCCTTATAAGGACCAACAACAATGGCAATACTTGAGCTCCACAACAAAGCACAGTATGCAACTTGTACAAGCCCACAAGCTTGCTGAGTGACCGATATAAAAGCATTGTTTGGGAGCTTGGGTGGTGAGAGGTGCGACGCCATGGGATATTGTTAGTCTTTTAACGAAGTGTAGCGGTAATGGTTTCTTGCTAAATGTAGCCGTCAATTTTGTGAGAACTGAAGTTCTTGTGTCAGACTGCGTAAATCTCTTAGTTCAGGAAAAGAAAACATGAAACTTGTATCTCAGAATTATTCGCTATGTTCAATAGCCATTGCAGGCAGTCTCACTGCCATGACTTGACGTCTAGATTTGTCACAGTCTGTAATGTGCAAAATTGGTTCGCAATCCTGAAAGTTGTTCCATACGGATATGCAAGACCGAAGTGTGTTATCAAGCTTTGCAGCTTTCCGCTAGTGCAAACAATTATCCCTTATATATATATATATATATATATATATATATATATATATATATATATATATAGGCATAAAGAGAACTACTTCTGGCTACCGTCATAACAATTGTGAAAAACTCCTTCGTGCTACAATATAAGAAACATGGCGCGCGGTCCAGCCTTCTTCAGAGGATGTAATTGAAATGACATGGCCCAACCTGCCGCACCAGGGCCGCCCCCCCAGTTTGGGTGCCAAACGAGAATTTCAAAAAAAAAAAGAAAAAAAAAAGAAAAAAAGGAGAAAAGAAAAGAAGAAAGAGAGAAATAACGAAGGCAGCAACAGCGACAATTGCTTTGTTGGGGCATTCGTCAACAGCTGCAGAACGAGGGAGGGAAAGAACAGCGGTAGGAAAGACAGAGAGCCGCCGGAGGCGGGCGAGGCGAGCGGTTTATCCCTGTCTTATCTTCGTAGGGTAGATAAAAAGGCGGCCTGAGCAAGCGACCAAGGAAAAGGGGAAAAGAGAATTGTCGCTTCTACACATCACACAGATGGTCCAAGTTCAGATGGTACCGCAGTTAGCCCGCGGCGCCGGGCCGTACACACACGAGAAGAGATACATACGACCCGCTCTAGCTTTGGGAAAACTTTGGCCACGATACAAGGCTAAAAGTACCCCCCTCTCTTTCATATATATATATATATATATATATATAATATATATATATATATATATATCCCGAATTCCAGGGGGGGGGGGCAGATGCCCCCCCTTGCCCCCCCTTGCGGACGCCCATGCCCTTCGCTGATTCGGAAAAGGAATAGTTATGGCGTAGTGGGCACTTAACAAATGTACTTGCAGTAGGCATTCTAGGATAGTTTGAAATGGCCAATGTTACCTGCACAGTCGTTCGTTTCCTGACGGCATGGTTGAGGCATGCGCCGAGAACCGAAACCAGGCTAGCAATTGAGAAGGCGATGCGCACGGGGCCTGATTACGCTATCGCGTTCTACTCTTGAAGGCGAAGCTCAAACGTCCTTCAAGTTTTTTTTTTTTTTGTCTTCTCGCAGGTACATGCGCTCGCCACTCTTCTCTCCTCGCACGGCGAGGAGGAGCACTAAGCCAGGAGGAGAGACGAACCGACGAACGGAGCATAGCGAAGGAAAGAGCGAAACGAGCGAGGGCCTCTTTTGTGTCATCAAACGCGTGTAACTCCGCTATTACGGCACCGTTTCGAAAAATTCCCACGGTTACGTGTTCGTTGTAGACTTGTGCACAGCTGTAACACCGCAACTAAGTTTCGACCTCTGAGTGGTTTAGGGGCCCTTTAATGCTTTCTCAGTTTAATTCCGCAATCATTTTTTTGTAATTTGTTCCTATCGTTACTGAAGAGTACTATGTCATCTGCAAATCGTAGGTTGTTGAGCCATTCTCCGTTAACCTTTATTCCCATTTTTTTCCAGTGTAGCTGTTTAAATACTTTCTCTAGACGCGCAGTGAACAACATTTGGGATGTTGTATATCCTTGTCTGACTCTTTCTTTTTTATCGTAATTTTATCGTTTATTCTGTGGAGAAGTAAGGCAGCTAAGGATTCCTTGTAGATGCTGGCTAAGGCATTGATAAGATTTAGGTATACCCTTTGTTGATTTAGTGACTTTACGACTTTTCTTCCCAGTCGAATGCCTTTTCGTTATAGACTATGAATGCTAAATAAAGAGGTTTGGTGTATTCAGCAGCTTTCTCCCAGAGATTTAGTATCCTCCGCTGCTTTACATGTTCGACCACCGCCGTGGTCAGGTGTTCGGCAGCTGCTCGATTCTGAGGGCCAAGGCGTAGTTGAGAGGTTCATTTGGGAGGCATTGGCCAGTTACAGCACCAGGGAGGCCAATCACTGTTCTGGTGAGGAAGTGAGTCGTCGTGAAAGAGCACAAGGAGTATGCCAGTCAGGAGCCTCGCCAGCGACCAATGGACACTGATCATGATGACGGAGGGGCGCGAGAAGACGGCACACAACGAAAAGAAGTACACGGGACGACTCGCCCAACTTTTTACCTTACTGAATGGACACTGACAAGGGAGGCGTTAACAGTCTCTCGTACCCTTCCGCGCGCTGCCTTTCTATGCACTCTAAGTTATTGGAAGCTATTACAAGGTCCCAACGATGACAGGTTAGAAGCGATCAGGCCACAACAGCTTCCTTAATACTGTGACTACTAACCATGAAATTGAAAAGGATCGTGTTCCAAGAAGTTACTAAGCAGCCATTTTAAACCAACGCAGTTACTTCGTTTGTGTTCTTCCCTCTCCTCCATGTAAATTGTACAAGCTTAAAAGTCAAAAGCTTAAATAAATGTTCAGCATAATGCTTTACGGCAACTGACTCGGTTTCATTTATGCTCCAGAATGACAACATACGCTTTAGGTCAACTAATAGTTTATTGCTCTAGAGTAAGCCAGGAAGGTATTCCTCATCAACATCGCAACAGTTACTGGACCAACGCCTCCAGGAACTGGGGTAATGAAGCTGGCTTTTCTTGACACACCTGCAATGCAGCAAGACAAAAAAAAAAAAGGTGTTAGTAGAAAGTTAAACTAATTTATTAAACCTAAGTTATAAGGAGAAGATATTAAACAGTGAATTTTCGCTTGCACTGATATATAAATTTTGCACTGCCTTAAAGAAGCCATACAATGTGGTCTGGGTTTTTTAATTTATTTGCTGTTAGCACAGCATGGATTGGCAATGCCTGAACAGCCATGATAGTGTAAAAATCAGCGTATTGAGCACTTCACTCTAGAAGGGTGCACTTTTTCACGGAATGCAACAGCATGCGAGTGGATTTTTTTTTGTTTTTAAAGCGGATATGATGAATGCTCACTGTGATTGGTTGGGCGCGCAATCAGCGTTCTGTGTGCTCTTAATAAATAAATAAATAAATAAATAAATAAATAAATAAATAAATAATAAATAAATAAAATTCAGCATGTATCTTGGACTGCTGTATGCAGCGGCGTCATCAGACTTTTTTTCTCCACATTCAACTGAGTTGAGCGTCGCCATGATGTGGGGAAAACAGCAGGTTCTTCCGTTTATCGGCAGTCATCGCGTAAACATTGGGAGTGGAGAATCGCGGAGATGCGCGCGACGGGCCGACGGGCGCAACGACGAGGAATCCTGGGAGAAGGCACGTGATTGATGGCAAGCGGTAGTTTCTATTCGATTGGTCGCCACACTCCTCATCACAGCACTCACTCTCCCAAATGCATGCGGGAAAGTCCCCTTCCGCGAGGAAAAGCCAACCGCTCGTGAGGGAAAGACAGCTTCTTGGGGCGTTCCGCGCCGCCCAATGATCGATGTATGAAGTGTTCTGGCTACTGTTGTCCGATTTGACCGTAGATTTTCCTATGCATTGACGTTAAAGCGTTGCCATGTTCGAAAATGCTTCGATATCACGGATAATTTGATTTAGGCATTCATTTATGCAGGAAAAAACTCACAGGGTCCCTTATGCATCCGCCTAGGTCGACTCGAAGGCGAAAGCCATCTTTTTCGTCTCAGTCGATGTACTGGTCCTACCCGGCCCCCCTCCGAAAGCTTTTTGCACCTAACGTGGTTTTGCAAGCTTTCTGCACTGCCTCCGCGATAGGCCCGCTTTAGGCGAAGCGACGATGTCATGTGATGACGTCAGTGTGTGACGCCATAGTGATGTCATGCTGACGTTATATGATGACGTCATTATGTGATAATGTTTTTGCATCACTCGTGTTGACGCCGCCGACGCGGGACGCCGACGGTCAATTTTCGCGTTTGATGAGGCATCTAAGGCTTTCGCCTTAATAATTCATTGGGAAGGCCATGGCCCACCTGGGCCCGTATTCTCAAAAGGCGACAATTGCAAAAGTATCGCCTTTGGTGCGCGCTGATTGGCTATTGAGCAAACCGGTAAAGTTAGGGCGCCATCTGGTAATTCCGCCGACGTCAATTTTGCGTCATGGTGCTCGACGGTGCTCTCGACATATTTGCAATAAACGAAGGCACCGTTAACCGTCGGTTCGTGGTGAAGTCTAGCATTTCAGTGACGTAGGCGGTAGCTTCTAGTATTCAATCCTCGGGAGGTGTACGCAGCATTTTTTACGCTGAAGCTTTCATCGAGCATTACCTTGCGGTGTTATCAGCACTCGTTCTTTGCCAGCGCGTGTTTTTTCGTGGTTTGAACTAGAGTCTAGTTTGAACGTCCCAGGAACATGAACCGTGCGTTGCTCGCGTGGCTTATCGCGAGCCAGGCAACATGTTGAGATCTTGAGACGATGTCGCTGCGGCGGCCCTACAGCTACAGCTGAACTCTCCGAGTACGCCGTGTTAAACTCTCAACGAAAATACGTTTCACGCAAAGTTGCATTCTTTAAATATTATACTGTGCATTAAATAATCGAACAAAAAAACGTTGAAAGCACTTTCAACACGTCTTATACTTCAAGTAGCCACAGCAAAGCCGGTAAAGCCTGGCCACTGCGTGGAAGCAGCAGCACCGGCAGCACACGCTCGAAAACGCCGCACTCGGGTTGCTCTGCGCTCGTACGGTGCGCTCACTCCTGTGTTGTGAGACATTCGTACTACCAACGGCCAGTTGCAACAATGACGTCACAGGCAAGTGTTTTTTTTTTTTTACTTACTGAACGCATCAAATTCTACGTCACCAAACGCGATACTATCGCCTTTTGCGATCGTTTGAGAATACGGGCCCTGGTCTGTATGACCATCTCCAAAACTGTTTTCGTCTTCGTTTCAGCGCAAGAAAACACGAGGACACAGCGCTACTAACAACTGAGGTTTATTGTACATGGTGACAGCACAAATGCCAATGTACAAGAAAGAGGGAAAGGGTGTCAAAGTCACCATCGCACTACATATCGCTTTACGGCAACAGCGCCACCGATACCGCGACAAGAACACTATCTCTTTTTGAGACAACGAAAGAGATGGCGGCTCACACAACCTTTGCTTTTGTTAATTTCAAACGCCTCAACAATTTCCCTGGTCATCTGATCTGAATTTCTTGCAATCAGTTTAGCGATATGTGGTGCGAGGGTGATTTTGACACCCTTTCTCTCTTTCTTGTACATTGGTATTTACACTGTTACCGTGTGCAATAAACCTCAGTTGTTAGTAGCGCTGCGTCCTCGTGTCTTCCTTTTCGCCCTCGTGTTTCCTTGCGCTAAAACGAGATATGAAGTACCAACTAGCCCACCAGTCGGTTTTATTGAACTTTATTTTATCTGTTAGCCAAAGCAGCTGAAGAGCAACAAAATTGCTAGTCGATCAGAAAAGAATAAGATAGATACACTCATGCGCAAAAGTACCAAGAAAGTGCTTGGTATCCCAATAACAACCAGCACGGAAGCGCTTATGAAGTTAGGGGTTCATAATAGCACGGATGAGCTAGCAGAAGCACAAAGGATAGCGTAAAATATCAGATTATCTGGAACCAAAGCAGGAAGGGACCTGCTAAGCGCCGCAGACCTGCAACCCGGCATTAACAAAGGCGAGACTATTCAACCAGACAATCAAGTCAGGGAATTCTTCATTGTAGACCCATTGCCAAGAAACGTGCATCCACAATTCAATTAGGGTGAAAGGCTCGCGAGGAGCAATTAAAGCACTCCTAAAGAATCCAGTGGGTACAGAAGCCTACGTAGATGCAGCCCGTCACGAAAATGCTAGCACATTTCGGGTCCCTATAGTGGACCACAAAGGAGACATTCTCTCGTCAGCCTTACTTCGCACCTCAATGGCAGACGTAGCTGAACAGGTAGCTGTGGCTATGGCACAGATCCTAAACGCACCACCGTTTACATTGACTCACGAGCTGCCTTCAGAGCCTTCAGTCGGGTCTAGTCTCAAAAGAGGCCGCGAGGGTCCTTAACGGCGGGCCCTTGCAAAACGTAATTCACCACACTGTCCGGTTACCGACTCACTTGGGCCCGGACGTAATACTGGGCCAACCGAACACCAATGAGATCGCTCATGATCGTGCGCAAGGATTCATATGCCACGGCGATGTGAAGCCCCATAATGGTTAGGAACAGCTCGAGTTCGGCGACCCGCTAGTTATTTTTCATGAGATTACCTCACACTATATATATATATATATATACAGGGGGATTAGACGTCTCCCCCCCAACCCCCCCACTCCGTCACCATAAACTTATGGTGAATTCTATTGGCGTATTCGGAGTGCCCGACGAACTCTACGCCGGAGCACTCCACTCCGACGGAGAGCAACCGAAGGAAATCTGCCAATGGAACACAAGTGCCCTCGCCAGAGCAAACGGTAGGGGGCGCTAGCGCACATGTGCTTCGCAAGCGCCCAGCATTCCTCGCGGTTCACGCAGTTTTCGCCTTCAAGGGCACGAGCGGAGAGAACAGGCGCGGTCGGACAGCGCATTTCATCGCGCACGCGGTGCGCCACGCTCTGCGCACGCGCGGGGAGCTTGCGAATTCCGGTCGAATCCGAAGCTTTTCGCGGACCTGCTCCATGGAGTGAGCGCCGGAGCTCCTCCAGATCTGCCAATCTGCCTACGATGCAGGCGTCATGTCAAGTTAACATCAATTGCGGTTCCAGTGTTGGCTCCACTTTTATAGCTGTCTAATAAACATTACATTTGTATTCCTGTGATTCAGCAAGCTATATTCAAGCGTTGCTCGACCCTGGAGAAATACGCTAACGAAAGTTACATATGACATTCATGATACTTGACGAAAGCCAGCAAAGGCAACTCTTCTGCAACGTATGATATTCACATCATCGCACCGTAGCATGCGCTCGTTTCGATAACACAGATGTCTGTGCTCTAACGTGAGTGCTGATACTACTTCAGACCATAAGTTACCATTTAAACGTTAGTGTTTTCAGCGTGCCTGGTAAGCCCACGATGTGCACACAACTACTATGCTTACAAAAACACGTCAATCCACCTCGTAACACTTGACTCAAAGCAAAAAACTGCAGCATAGAACTACTTGCTGACTGCTTTGCATGAAACCGATTCCCACAAGGTGTGGGATCTGCAGATTTCTTACGGTAAAATAAGGTGTATGAGTATACAACTGGTCCTTTGAAAGTGCACTCATAATCGACTGAAAGAGGCCTGTCATGGTTGTCATGATGAATATCGTTATGATATATGAATAATCCATGTTCGCCATCTTATGATGGAAATATCAACAATGCTGACCAGGCTGGCATTGAGTAGGTTGTTGCTAACAGGGGCGTAGCCAGAAATTTTTTTCGGGGGGGTTCAACCATACTTTATGTATGTTCGTGCGTGCGTTTGTATGTGCGCGTGTATATCTACGCAAGCAAAACTGAAAAATCTGGGGGGGGGGGGGGGTTGAACCCCCCCCTGGCTACACCCCTGGTTGCTAATGCCCTTTTAACGAATCTGACTGACAAATTTCCACACAAATTTTCTCGGAGAAGAAAGGGATGCATCACAATCAGGTAAATGCTGTTATAATTCATTGTGGGCAGCCGCTTTCCCATAAAATCTTCCAGGGGCAGGCTGTACTACTGTCTTTCAATATGTTTGATGCATACACTGCACCCTAAACACCATAAAGGCAGATACAGCAGCTAGTGGAACCACCACAGACACCATAGGGGCTGTGTGCATGTACAATAATGAGCCAAGTTCACATCGTCTGGTGAAGCTCAGTTTCAGGATCAAGATAATGAGTTTGGTTCCACAAAAATGTATGGACACTGACTGGGACATTTGGTAGAGATCAATGTAACCAAAAAATTGATTTAAACAAACAATCAAATCAACCAAAAGAATGAATTAAACGGAGTCAAATTAAGAGACGTCTACAGTACTCATTTCTGTTTAAGTAAAAGAGTAAACACTTAGTGGAGCTTATGAACAGAGAGTTTGACAAAATGACTCTTTGAAACAATTATGTTATTCAAATGCTGTGCTTGTTGTAAAGGGGGACTAGTTCTTTAGAGGTCTATTGTAGAATTTCAAATTATAATAGCATAAATGAGACTCTATAAAGTGGACTGGATGTAACACTGATATTTTACTTCTCCTGAATGGTTCTATTTGATTTAGTACAAAAATATTTCTATTGGAACACTCCTACTCAGAATGCTTTTATTTTTCCAGAGTTTGTACACTACACAAATAATTTTATTTGTGGCAATTTCTTTTCTTTGGATTCAACTTGAGATTCTGGTTGAAAGAAAGTAATAACTTCACTCTCACATATGGTTACACACCCTGGCCATATTGCACTCTGCTAACTAGATGCATATACCGAAGAAACAGGCTATTGGTAGTAGTAGTCATGACTTGAAGAGAGGAAAGACACTTATTTCTGCAACTCATAAGGAAGCATGGCACAGCGTTTGTTGGTGGAGGGGGAAGGGGAGTGAAAGAAGAGAGCAGAAAGGGGAGGCCACCTTCTCGAAAAATGAGTGCCCACAACATTGAGTGCCAGGCCAGGGTACCTCTCCCCATTAGAAAGACTGGTGGGTGCGCAGCGGCGCCAATGTGCGCAAGCACATTGGCTGTAGCCTTGAAGCGCATGGAAAGTGTAAAATTAAGGGCTGGTCTAATCAGCGATACGCAGACTGGACCGTAGCGCAGGGGCGCACCACTGTATGACTCTGCTGCAATCGAGAGGAATGGAGAACTGCCGCAACCGAGAATGGCCATACGGCCAAGCAAGAGGAGTAGTATGTTCCTATAAGCAAGGAGCAGATTAGAGTGTAAAATACAGCCTTAAGGTTACCACGAAGCCATCTGAGTAAGTCTTTGCAATGGAAATCTCGGAAAATGCCAAAGCAAGCCATTGACAGCAGCTGCAATCAGAAGCTCCTTCTCTACAGTTGTACCTCTAGTGGCAGCTTCTGTCTCTAAAGCAAATTTGCCTGAAGTTTCATGGCCAGTGAAAAAGCATCAGAACACTCTGTTATGAGTGTGATCAAATGTGAAAGTGTGAGTAAACATGAATACATGAATGTGAGGGAGCATTTAGCGAGTGTGAGTGGACATGAGTATGAAAGTGAAAATGAGTGATAATGTGTAGTGATGAATTGCCAAATTTATTGTGGAAGCTAGCTTGATCATGTGCCGAGCATGTTCTAGCAGTCAGGTGTTCTTTAACCTTGTCATTACTGCTACGGTAACATCAACATCACAGATGCACTTCAAGGGACCCCTCCTAACACGAACAGTTTGGGCAGTAAAAGAATGTGAATGTGGTTAATTATTTTTGAGAAAGCGACATGTTTGTTGGTTGTTCAGTAGGCTAACAAGTCTGTTCGTAAAGAGAGAGAAAAAAGAAAACATCTATTAAAATAAATAGAAATCACAGGGTCTTTCGCAGCGACCACCCTGCGTGCTCTTGCAACAAGATTGAGCAGGTCCCGGAAGTATACGCTTGACAGTGAGGTTTCTCACTGTTGTGTGGTATGGGATCAGAGGGTTGGCACTCATGAGCTGACACGCCCAAGTGTCCTAGTAGACCCTAGCCAAAACATTGTAATGTGTACATTGTTGCTGGTATTGTGTGAGATACATAGATAGATTAGTGTGCAGAATGGAAAAGTGTTTGCCTATAGCTGCCTACACAAGACTGCTTCAGTGCATGTCAGGGAGTCGTGTGGTGGGGGATATTTCCTGCACTGCAGTCTGTAGTGATGAAATATGGCATGAAATTGTTTTGGGATCAGTTCCAAATTCTTCTCATCAAAGGTTGTCTCTCTATGAGGCTCGGTGAGCATGTGCTCGAGCCGAGGCATGGGCCCTCAGCAAGAGAATCATGTCCTGGTGTACATACTGTCATGCATATGTTCAGATGAGGACTTCACGTTTTGGTGGTGCGAGTGGTTGCACCGCCTGTCTGATTTAACTCCTGATGACACCTGCGAATACTATCACAGGTGGTTTGGGTCCTACTGCTTGTAGTTGATGAAGTTTGTCAAGCACAATACCTCTTATGAAGTCTGCGAGGGCCTGCTTCTCGCTTTCAGAGCCGATAGAGCATGCAGCAGCCATGATGTCGTGGTGTTCGTACTCCGACAACCACTGCTGCAGAGTATGCTCCATCGTGGTGTCCTCACTCATGAACTCTGCCATAGTTGTCGGTGGATTGCGTACGAGTCTGGCGAAAAGCTGTTCTTTAACTCCTCCCATCAAATGTCGCACCTTCTTCTCCTCGGACATTGCAGGGTCTGCGCGCCTGAAAAGATGAAGCATGTCCTCGACGAACATCAAGACTCTCTTGTTCGGATGCTTGGTTCTAGAAGAGATTGCTGGTTCAGCTCTCTCCTTTCAGCACTTGTGTTATGCATCGCGGAGCTGTCGACTAAATTCTTGTGAAGTCGCAAAGCAACCCCCGTGATTCTCGTACCAGGTTTTCGTAGAGCATTCCAAAGTGAAGTAAACTCTCCACAGCTTGTGAACATCATCCCACTCATTGATGGTGGCAACCCAGTCGAAGTGGTCGAGCCAGTCATCAACATCCTCAAAAATATCTCCGTGGAACGGCCTGGGTGTCTGTGACGCATGAAAGACATACGAGAGAGAAGAATGGGCATCATGGGTTTGGCTAGCCTAGTTCATAGTTGTTGCTGACGTGCCTATTTCCGATCTTGATGACAAGGGACCGATTTCAAGATGTAGTCCCGTAGTCGGCAGCTGCTTTTTGCTGCGGGAGCTGTAGCTGTTCCTGAGGTGGTAGTAGTGATGGCGGAAACTTGGAAGCACAGGTGCATGTACCCAGCACCTCCATCAGTAATGTCACAGGCAATACAAGAAAGAGAACCAGGAGTCCACGTCTTGCCCGAAACCAGACCAGATAAACATTCCCTTCTTCCACTCGTAAGCGTGCATGTGCCACAGTGGATGAGCCACAGTGGAATGATTTCCATTCGTGATGTTCCACCAGTACCACAATTATGACACGCTTCATATGACTCCTTGATTATTGTGATGTGTTCTCTACGAGGTTCCGTTACTATGGCTATGGCTATGGCAGCCTCTTCAACAGCTGTGGTGTCTGTGTGCTGTATCGTTGCCGTGGTGATCTGACGGAGAGAGTAGTCCATGACGCTGATGCTGTGGGTGTCTCTGTCCTTGTATTTGGTTGTGTCTGTGTACTGCTTGTCACGAAAGTTGGTGCACTTCTTTTGTAATGCTTCCATGTGAGCATGTCGGTGGCCTCTGTTGTTTGTAATGAAGAGAGTTGGACAGCATAACAACGGGAAGGAATGGCACATGACTATAAAGAAAAATACAAAGCAAAGCTATGAACACTGCATACAGTTGGAAGACTTCAATTTCAGTAAAGGTTGATGAACTTGCGCTTAAGACTGTCCAAGTTGGAATCGATGTGGCATAGTGATGCATGCGACCGTCTCCAACTGTCAGGCTTGGGAATGCAGTAACAGACAAGGTCTCAGTGGCAGTAAGATCCCAAATGGAAGTGCAATGACTGATGCCCTGGAGAGCACAAAGGAGATTATGGTGATGGTATCTGCAGTTGCTGTAAACTTGGCGTATGCTATCTTATGATGCATGCCTCTCTGTGGCAGTTGGATAAAAGAGGGCTGCCATATGTTGTGGTTGTTGGTAAGCTTGTGATGATGGGACAGGGCTTGCTCAATATGTATGTAGCTATGAAGCAAGTTTTAGGATGTTAGTGGGACTTAGGAAAAGCAATGTGTTGTCGTCGTTGCATGCATGCTGCCAAGTTCATGGTGGCAGCTCGCTGGGTATGGACTTAAAAGGACCCTCTAACACTTTTCCTGACCTCACTGTTTTACACTTTTTACTTTAGGGTTGCGTAGACTGGAGGCTGAAGAGAGTAGTGCAGCAAGAACGGCAGCGGTAGGGGCACGCATTCCGAAGTTATTCAGCCTAGAACACTCAAAATACAATAAAATGGAGGCCTACCCTCAACTCGATTTTTGCGGGGTCACCTGACCACGTTTCACTCACCCTGTGACGTCTGATGGCGCCCCAATGAAATGAACTGAAAGATCCTACGTACGGGAAGCTTGCATACAATGTTGCCCATTATTTCCAACGTATTGGTGACGCCGTTGCGATAGTAACAACCAATGTGGTGCATTAAGAGTGAACTGCGCGTGCGAAACGAGGCAGATCGTGAACGCGTCTATCATTTTTTCTAGTTTTAGTCGTGTTTCTTGTTGCGACGGCGTCCATGTCAACGCTCTTGCATTTTTTTCCCTTCAGTTTCTACAAGCAACGGCGCCTGGAGCGTCCCGAGCGCGTTTCCCTCCAGCGCTGTGGCGTTCGGTGCATTCTTTGCCGGGCGCTGCAGTTTTAAAGCTGAAAAGTCTAAGATCGTCTGTCTAGTTCGTGTTCAGTGAAAAAAGCATGCGAAATAAAAACTAAACCCAATAATGACCCCTTTTGTGATGCAATGCCGTTATTACTTCTAACGTTACATTTATCCAATCATAGGCCAGCGCTCATCTTCATCATTTCCGCCCGCAATAGTTTTAGCGAGCGCCACTACGCGTTGATGCGGTCGGCAACGATGTAGGCGCTTCAAAAAAAGTGTTGGAGGGCCCCTTTAAGAAGGCTGGCAGTGGGACATAATGACAGCCAGTACAAACAAGACAAGAGACAGAAGAAAGTACACAGGCACTGTACTTTCTTGTCTCTGGTCTTGTTTGCACTGGCTGTCACGAGTATATTCCAATAAGCCCAATTTGCTACATTACTACAGTGTGACGTACGGTTGTTAATTGTTAGGAAATCTTTTTGTCTCCACATCATTGCTCCTTTAGTGTTAGTGAAAAGGGAGACTTGGCAATTGTGAGTCAGTGTTCATTGAGAGGATGATTCAAATGGAGAGGCTCCTTCAAAAGAGTCAGCCACTGAAAGAAAGTGTCCTGTGTTGCTCTTTGAGTGGTACAGTGGAATGCCAAGGAAGCAGAAGAGCATGCTCTTAAAACTATGGTATGTACAGGTGCCCACAAAATAATTCGGAGCGCCGGACTGGTGACCACTCGTCGGCGGAGCACACCTGCGGAGAAATACAGCCATGATCTGCGCGAGCGCAGCATCCCTAGCAAACAAGCCTCGCTCCCAGTATATCTAGATAGACGTTGCCTTGCATTAAAAACCATGCTGTTTGTCTCTCTTGGTGCTGCGACAACACATCCGGGGGGCCTGTAGGCTACAGTGTGCTTGCGCTAAAGGCAGCAGAATCTCTAAATGTGCGCGTAATCCTTTAGCGTGACCTTAATTAACTCTCAGTTATTAACTTTTATTTACCTCCTATTAATTAATGAACTTAGGTGAACTCTTAATTAGTCCTAATTTGGTGCATCCAGTCTTATCACGGAGTCTTAGTATTGAGTAGCCTCAATTACTGTTCACAATGCTTAATTACTTTTAATTATAGGTAATTGCATTAATTTAATTAGTAATACACTTTAGCACACTTTAATAAAGCTGTAATCTGATGTCCATATTTTGGTCTTGTTAATTACTCTAATTTCTTTAAGGTAGTCTTGGGACTCTTGAATTACTTTTAGTTACTTGGTGCTTGATTCACTTTTACATTCTTTATTGAACTGTAGAGGTGTAGTATGCCGCTTTCTGATTTTTGCTACTGCAAGTGTAGGCGGCGACGGGAGACCAGACGGTCACATCCCGTGACTAATGAAACAGTTAATAATTTCACTTTCAAAGGCGCCGATGCTGATTAACACGCATGCACGGGCGCGTATGCTCCACCGAGTGCACACACGCGCACAGAGCGTTCTAGCGACCGCATCTGCACAGCCCCCCTGTGGAACGCCAAAAGGCACCCAACTGTATTCTTTTGGAGCATGGCAACACCTATCTAGATGCACTGGGGAGCGAGGTGAGCTTGCTAGGGATATCGCGCATGTGCAGACCCTGACACTACTTTTTCACCGGCGCGCTCCACCGACGAGCGGCCACTGCTACGGCGCTCCGAATTATTTTGTGGGCACCTGTACGTTCTCGCCTGATAGTGGAAGGTCAAGACAAGAAAAAATGCTGGTGAAGAGCAGGTATGTACCACTAAAACTGAAAATATGCTACTGACATAGTAGCTGCGTTTGCACTATCACAAACCACATGACAGTGCTGTGTGGATGGAAGGGCCATAATTTCAGACATTGAGCATGTCTACATTAGGAGGGCATGATTTTTCTTGCAGCTGGCCCATGGCAATAGGCAAGAATTGAGTGCACAGATCCTGTCCTTGCTAGGGCATTGCTTTGGATGTCCCTAGCATCAATTATATGGCGATGGAGAGGCAATGAGCAGCCACATTTATTGCGAAAGTCAGCTTGGCCATAAACATGGGGATATTAATACAGCAGACTCTTGTTAAATGGAACCTGAAGGGGCCAGGAAAATATGTTCCATTTAACAGGAGCTCCGTTTACTAAGAGGAGAACAGGGTTACAAATTCAAGCCCGAAACCAATTATATAAGACGCAGTTGTTCCATTTCAGCAGCTATTCTGTTTAAGAGATTTCCATTTACTGAGAGTCTACTATAATAATGATGGCTAGCAATCCCCTATAATGGAGACAACATAGCTGAGTGCTGAACATATTCTTTTCTTGCAAGCCAGGCAAACATCAATTCTGTCAGAGTTATGGTGGTGCTACATGTCTCAACCTGCTAGACTTGTTGGAAGCAAGGAGCAAAGCAAAGTTGCCAGCAGTATCCCTTTATATACTTATTTTGCCATGCAGTCTATGTGAGCACCTGTGGTCGATTCACAGCCTTGCCTCTTTTTCTCTCTTGATTCCCATTCTTTTGTTGTCTGTTAATAGAGTTTCCAAAAGCAAGTGCAAAATGTGCAGCACATAGCAGCTAGCTCGTTTATAAGACACATATTCAGTCTTAATTTCAGTGAATTTGAAGTAATAATTGTATTAGTATTCAGTATGGCCATCAGAGCTTTTCATATGAAGTGTGGTTTTCATAGTAGGGAAATGAATGTATGGAGAGAAATTGCATCTGCAATTTTGTTTTAACAGCACCTGTTTTGGCATTCTGACAGGCATGCTGGGGTATGCTTGAAAAATCAATACCACCACAAATACTTATGTAACGGGTGTAAGAGACCAAAGGGTCTGATAAGGATGGCAGATTGGTGCATTTTTTCTGTGAACACCATAACCCTTATTTCCATACCCTAGTAAGACCTAGATCAATCAGAAGGGCTTTATACTTCCTTATATGAGCAGTGTTAGCCTGAGCTATTCCATGGCTAAAGAGGTGTGTCAACATTGTCTACCTGTCATGAATTATGCCCAAATTCTACTTGGCTTCAGTGGTATGAGGAGAAAAGCTGTATTAAGCAAGACAAGGCCAAAAGAAGCAAACAGAACAAGCGACATTGGGCACGAAAGCTTCTTGGCATAGAGCATTACATTTGTTTGAGAGGTGAATATTCTGTTGACACTGCATTCAATCTCTCCTTTGCATTGCATACCTAGACACTGTAAACATGCAATCAGTTATGTCGGCAGCAGCTTCTAAAATATTTAAAGTCGGGAAGGTCACTCTACCATATGCCTGTGAAAATTATGACCATACCACTGATCATGGCATGAATCCTGTGGTTTTCTTCTGGACTTCTGCTTGTCATGGATGAAATGGCGGTGCTGTCCATTAAAGCACTGGCAGCACCATGTGGTGGCAACATGGTATCTTTCAGGTGGTCAACTTTTTCAATGAGGGTGCAGTGTACATATTTATCTCTTTGCAGGAAAGTACAATAACATTCCAACAAAATGAATGGCATGATGGCATTAAAAATCAGTTTTTGTAGCTGTAGTATAATCACAATCAAAGACACCTACTAGTGCTTATTGCAAATAATATTATACGCCAGATATAAATCCTAGAAAAGGCTTCAGCTGTCAATCCAACTTGAAGGTTACACTGCCAAACTGCTGCTCAAGCAGCATGTCAAGAGGCAACATGAGACGAAGAAAATGTGAAGATCCATTAGCTTGTAAGTATTAAAAAGCAGTCTTATAAAGACATAAAATGTGTTATTACCGTTAAAGTCAACATCTCCAACAAGTCTTGTCTTGCCGGAGGCTTCGTCCAATACTCTTGTTATGCCAACATCAATCACGCAGGCTCCATCCTTGATCATATCAGCAGTGATAAGGCCCGGTACACCGGTGGCTGCGATCACAATGTCAGCCATCTGGGCCAATGCTTTCAGGTCGGACAGACGGGAACGGCTATGGCAGGTGGATACCGTTGCATTGCCTGTATGAGAGGCATGAGAATCAGCCATACAAAAAAACATACAGCACTATCCTTCTTCAGCAGTGCCATAACTAGAAATATTTTTGGGGGGTGTTATATGCTGCCGGTAAAAAAATGAAAGAACCTGTGCCCAAAAATAACTTAATCATTTTTCTTCTTTAATAAAGCTGAAAGGTTAGTTGTTTCGCTTACTGTAATATATAAATAAAAATACAAGTGGAAAGAAGAAGATGGGGGTATGCAGTGCTCAGAAAATTCCTGGGGATGTTCTGACACCGAAACACCCCCCCTCCCTGGCTGTGCGCCTGTTCTTCAACCATAAATAAACAAGGCATATGCAGGTAGTGACAGCATATGACATTCAGAACAGCCAAGAAGCCAAAGTAGAAAATAAATTCTGCATGGACCACATTTTCTAATCTGCTCTTCTGTCACTGCAGAAAACCTGACAACATTTTCACTTCTTTTGGTATCACCTTCCTGTTGCACATGCATCCCTGTCAGGTGGCTTAAGTTCAATGTCAAAGTACGCCAATGACCATCATAGAACAGCCTCATACAGGGACGTTTTTTTTAAACAACACAGATTTTTTATAAAAACAATATGACAGTCAGGCACCTGTCGTCTTTGCACACAAACTCTACATCGAGGCTAAAATACTTTGCTGCACCCAAAGGTGCATTGAAACAATTAATTAACAACTACTCATTAATTACTATTTTAGTTGTTAACTTGGGGCCAGTTGCTTATATCAAAAAGTTGTGGGACGTGAGCATTCATGGCAAACCGGTTTTTAGAAATCCCGAAAAACACACGTAATTTGAGATATTAAAGGGGTGGCTGACATCAAATTTGTGGCTTGAGCTTTCTTTGTTGCAAATGTTTCTTATTGCTTCAGGAAGCATGATACACACTCCAAGATTCATGTATTCTCGCTAAATAGTTTATTATCGCCTTATTTATGTGAACAACTTTCGGTTTAACTGAAATGACGTCACTGTGTAGGAAGTTTGAACACAGGGGCCTGCAAAACTGTGATGCATGCAGTGCTGCATTGTCTGCTCTCCCACACACACACGTGAGCAACCGCGGGGATGCTTCAACACTAGCTAGAATTCTCTAATAGAGAATATTAGCGCGTACGGTATTCAGGTCCACACAATCGACGTCGATGTCAGTCGCGCTAGCAATGGGTCTCGATCGCGAGAATGAGAATTTAGCACACTTTTGAAGCGAATTAAAATATATTCTAAAAGTTTACTGTGTCAAACACTTCGTGCTGAGTGTCCTTGCATACAGAGGAAGCCTACAGCAGGCTTTTTATAGCCTGAAATTTGGTGTCTCCACCCCTTTAATAATCAAAATTCAAGGCCCCAATCCAGGCTATATCGAAACTAGTCAGGCAGGAAATGCGGTTCCTGTGTTACGTCAGGCAGGAGCTTCACGTGACGAACTTTGAAAAAAGTGCATCACAGCAGAACCTGGTCAGGAGAAATGGCAAGACATCTGAAGTACAGAAGTGGACCACTTATTCTTTGCATGTCATGTTTCGTGGTTATCCAATTCTTTCGTGCTGTACCCAAGAAAACAGCAATTTCTGCCTTTTTTTTCTCACTGTACAGCGTAAAACTAGGGGCAAGCCACTGTGCTACTTCTTGCAGAGAAGCAAAAGAGTTTTTTGCACTCATTTAGAGTTTAATAAAGAAACAGATAAGCACTACACACCAAACACAAAGAATAGGTGGTACACTAGTGTATTTGAGGCAATTTGCCATTTTTCTTTACCAGATTCTGCTGCAGTGTGCCTTTTTTCAAAGTTTGTCACATGAAGCTCCGGTCTGATGTAACACAGGAGCCACATTTCCTGCGTGACCAGTATCGATATTGTCCTGAATTGGGGCCTTGAATTTTGAATATTAATATCTCAAATTACATGTGTTTTTCAGGATTTCTAAAAATTAGAGCTGTGCGAATAGCAAAATTTTGGGTGCGAAGTGAATTCGAATATTAAAGTGTGAGTGCGAATCGAATCGAATATTTTTCGAATATTTCTCGAATATTTCTAGAATATTTTCGAATACTTCGAAGTGAAATTGCAGAAAAAAAAAGTTAGAGAAGAGAGGATTCCTAAGCATATCCTTATGAGATAGCAACATGAAAGTGTTTCTTTTCGCTAGGTTGATAAGGACTGGCGGGGTGGTGTTTCATGGTTGTCTTATCAAGAATGAGGCAATGTAGAGGCCGAATTGTATTTAGGTAGATGATTTGGTGCATCCAAAGTGTTGCCGACAACATTTTACGCGTGATGGGCAAAGATGCCATTTCCTCAGCCTCTCCTCCTCTTTCAACTTCTGTGGAAGCCCAACTGATGTGGCGGACAAAGATGTGCTCCCTTCAAGGCCGGTGTTCCAAATCTGCCTCGTAGACGTCAATATATAAGAACATCTGAAATTTTGGATGCTGAAAAACTTCGGCGTCCGATTTTTCGTACTTCCTGCCGAAATTTCAGGCCCAAAACAGCATTAATGAGCCCCCAGCTCTGCAACATCTTTCATCTCCATGTTGGAACCAGCATTTTTTTTAGTTAATACATTTGCGACCGTAGCAGAGCTTGAAAGGCAGCTTTGCCGCAATACGGGGGTGTGATGAGGTGAAGCATATTAAAAAGTTTAGGGACCACTTATCAATCGGACGTTGACTGTCTCTTGGCAAAGTTCGACCGTAACGGACCTTGAAAGGCAGCTTTGCCGCAATACCGCGGTGTGAATGAGGTGAAGCATATTAAAAATCTAGGGACCACTTCCAATTGGACGTTGACTCTGTCTTGGCAATGTCCGACTGTAACGGAGCTTGAAAGGCAGCTTTGCCGCTATACGAGAGTGTAATGGGGTGAAGCATATTAAAAATCTGAAAAGGTCACTTTCAATCGGACGTTGACTGTATTTGTTTTTGGGAAGTTCGAATAGTTCGAATAGTAAAATTACAGTGTGAATCGAATCGAATAGCAAACACTATTTGAAAAATATTCGAAATTTCGAATATTTGCACACCCCTACTAAAAATGTACTGCCATAAATTCTCACGTCCTACAACTAAACAACTGCCCCCAAGTTAATCATTGAAAAGGTAATTAACAAGTTCTTGTTACTTCATCGTTTCAATGTACTTTTAGTTGCGACATAGTATTTCTGCCTCATGTAGAGTTCATGTGCGAAGACAACATTTTTATCAAAAATCTGTACATGCCTAAAAAAAATGAACACCCCGTATATGAAATGTATTGGGAATGTGGTGTGTACAGATCGCACAGAACCCAACCATCAGATGAACAAAGATGGTGGTTGTGGGGGCACCCAGCAACAAATGATATATGGCACAGCGGCGGCAGTACAGTTACAGCCACAAGCCAAGCTTTGGCAACTTGAGCTGTCTGCAGTCTTTTCAACAATACACAGGAATGTGGGCATTCCAGGGGACCCTGGAATGCCTAAATGAGCTAAAGGAGACAAGTCAGTAGAAGGGGTGGAACAGCACTTCATGACATTCATCATAAAGTATAAAATAGTGCAGAAAGAAACTCATGCAAAAGGAAGAAATACAATACAGCACTGACTCACAACTGATACATTATTAAAGGGGTGCTGAATCACTTTTCCATGTAATCATTGAATGACCTCAGTATTGGAATTTATTGCTTCATGAATCGATTGCCACAAAAATTTCTTGAATCTGTCAAGAACGAGCGGAGTTAAAGTGATTTCAGATTTCTGGCGATTTTGGGCCTATTGGTTGTACATCAGAAACGATTTGTAGCACAGGAAACACAGACACAAAAGAAGACAGAACATGACATACGGGCATTCCTACGTCGTCTCCTGTCTTCTTTTAATAAGAATGAGTGTTGGGGTTCAACATCCCAAAACCACGATATAATTATGAGACACGCTGTAGTGGAGGGCTCCGGGAATTCTGACCATTTGGGGTTCCTTAACGAGCCCCTAAATCTAAGTATGGGCCTCAAGCATTTTTGCCCCCATCAAAAATGTGGCCGCTGCGGCCGGGATTCGATCCCGTGACCTAAAACGCGTTCTTGGGCTAGTTGGCTGACCCGTGACCTTCGGGTCAGCAGTTGAGCACCATAACCACTAGACCACCTGTGGCGGGTTTTCTGCCTTCTTTTGCGTCTGTGTTTCTTGTGCTACAAATCGTTGCTGATTACAGGGATCTGTCACACACTTTAAGCTCTTTCTCACTTCTGTCGTTCCGATGAGTGCGCTGGAAGCTGATGCTTCCAGCGCACTCGTTGGAATGAGAGAAGAGAGAGCGCACTCATCTCGTTCAGATGAGTGCGCTGAGGCACACGGCTGAAAGCCGCGTGCAACATGACCTTGGGCGTGCGTGATGAAACGTGATCGCTCTCTCCTGTTGTGATTCCTGTGTGCGAGTGTGGCTACTCTGTAATGTTAGCAGACTAGGGAGTGTGGCGCCACCTTATGGCAAGAAGTGCATCTGATCCAAAAACCGCTCTTGATTTATGTCAGCTACTGAGCTACTCACCAATAGTATGCTATCTGTTGTGTGACGCCAAACAGCAGGCGCTGGCCGCTCCGACGAGAGTAAGCACAGGACTTTGTACGAAAAGAGGGCACCTAAGGAAATGGCAACTTCGTGCTTTGCTTCTAAACTCTCATTGCTGCGCACGACCGCAAGATTTGGCTGAGCTGTTCATAGCAGTGTCTGCTTTCTGCAGAATGTGTTTTTTCACTATGCCCGAGAGTTGGTTCATGATCCCTTTAAGATCTTCTAGGCATTTGCTGTGGTCGTGAGAATACCATTTAAACATCTTTTGCATGGGTGGCTTCGTTATCTCTTTTCTTGCACTTTGGCTAACATCAATTTTTGCTCAATTGAACTGGTAGCTCGCATGACATGACCAAAATAAGAAAGCTTTAGCTTCGTTGCCTTTATTACTGCAAAAGAACATTCAGGACTGATCTCTCTTAACACGAAAATGCTTGTTCATTTGGCTGTCCATGGGATTTCCAAAACTCTGCTATACATTACAATATACTTCCGTTAAACATAAAAAAACCAATTTAACACTAGCTTATGAGACACTGCTTTGCTGTGGCAATCCTTTCAAAATTGTATGAAAATTTTTTACTTTTGTTTCATTTGTGATGATACCGAAGGGTGCACGGAGAGAGAAAAAGAGATTGCGCTTGCACAGATGTGTCGCTCAAAAAAGTTCAGAGCAACGCTAAAAAACTCTGCAAAAGTTTTAACCTAGATAAGCTGGCCGGAATGATAGAAAAAAGCACAAAGGGCTGCTTAAAGATGTTTTTCTCAGCAAAGACTCACAAACCTGAATGTCCATTCCGTGTTATAGTCTCGGAGAACGGCACACGGCAGAAATGTGTCGCACGATTTTTGCAGGCTTTTTAAAGGATTTTACCGTGTGATGATCCTTTCGTCGTCGAAAACTTCGAGCAGGTTGTTGAATTTTTTAGTAACAGACATGAGGACAGGCTTAGTGCCTTCTCGATAGACATAAAGGATTTATACTATTCAATACCCCATAACAACCTGATGAGCTGCGTCAGTGCTAGCATTGATGAACTTGGAGCGGTTCATTTTCAGAACGAGTCAGGTCTATCCTGTAGTAGATTTTTAGAACTTCTCTCCTTTTATTTGAACTCAACTTTTGCGACATGGGATGACAACATTCTAACCCAAAAGAATGGTGTGTGCATCGGATCTTGTATCGCTCTTCGCTTAAGTGATTTATATTCGGCTAATCGTGATAGGCTTCTCAGCCAACGTCTGAACAAGGAAGTAGTCGTGGTGTTCAGGTTTGTTGATGACTATTTAGTTGTTTTAAGCAATAACACGGCAGATTTTCATCCCATTGTTTCAAACACAAAGAAGGTGTTTTCAGAGTGCCTTCATTCTTTAGAATTGACCGATGAAGTTCCTGTTGAGGGCTTCATTAGATTTTTAGATTTAGGACTGCTTTTCTCTGACCGAAGTACCTGTTGGGGGTATGAGCCGAGGGGCAAGAAACCCGTGCCCCCATTCAAATTTGCGCACTCTAAACTGATGAAACGTGCAATCATTTCTTCGTGTTTGGTGAACGCCCTCAAAAAATCCTGTGAACACAGGGTCGAAGACAGCTTACTTAGACAAGCTAACAGACCGGGGCAAGCTGGTTATCCAGTAACCATGCTAACTTCGGTGGCTGAGGGCTTGCAGAGACGTTACAAGGTCGGAGCAAGCAGCGAAATCAAGCGTCCAGAGAAACCAAATAATGTAGCGGTCGTACCCTACATGCATCGCATCTCCCATAACCTCAAGAAGATTGGTAGTAGAGCAGGAGTCCAGGTGGTGTTTTCTGCGCCTTAGCGACTGCAAGGTCCATGTGGACGTGTAAATAAAGAGGGAAAGGGACCGGTTGCCATTTGTACCACGCGGCACCGACGACGTTCTGTGGAATGCACGCGCAATGTAGTTTATTCCATTCCCTTGTCATGCAGGCGAGTGTATATCGGGCAAACTGGGAGATGCTTGAACGAAAGACTTAAGGAGCACTATTATAACGTTAACTCAGCTGTTTCCGGTCATTTAGGCATACATTGCCGAGATTGTGCATGCGTGCCACGCTTTGAAGATACGCATGTGCTCAGCCGTTCTTCAGACATGATGACAAGACTGATCATTGAAGCTGCACACATAGATAATAAGGGTGACGCATGTGTAAGCATGGCGTCACTTGCATTGACCGAAAAAGAAAAACTGTTTCTTGATATGTGTCGCTAGGTATTGACTGTTTGCAACGAGCGGAAGACCAATGTACCGGATTGTTGAAATTTTCTCTTCTTTTTGTCGTGTGCCTCCTATTATATTTATGACGCACTGATGCTAATAAAAAACCAGTTGTGAGTAAGCGCTCGTGTGTGTACCTTTCCATCCTCGTCTCTTAGCGCTGTTTCATCACCATGCTTCCAAACCAACTAGCCCACCGACAAGCACTAACGAATGAGGAAAAGTTTTGGTGAGTCTGAGTCCGAGTGAGTCCCTCAGGGCAAAATATTCCATGAAACACGAAACCTCCATAAAACATTTTATAGAGGTTTATAGAGGTTTTAAACGTTTTAAAGATGTTTTATAGAGGTTTTGTGTTTCATGGGTATATTTCATGAGTGAGTCTGAGAGAGCTCCACATTTTTTGTCGACCTATGCATTGAACTGTTCCTTACTAAGGGGATTATGCAGAGGACATTACGCTTATATAGCTTTTTGTTTGTGACTAACGGGAGTTCCACCTGAGTGCATAGTGCCTGTAAACGCATATGCTAATCTAGCTTTTTCTATGTGGTAAAGATAGGAGTTTTATCTGCACACAGTGCTTGTATAGTGTATTGAGATTACATTGTATATTACATGTTCTGCTCAAATATACAATGTAACTTGTCTCCATTCCTGCCCAGCCCCGGCATGGACTCATTTAGTTGAGATGCACGAGGTCTGTGACTTGGTGACTAAAATCGCTATTGTTCCCTTGGGATCATATCACGTTTTTACAACATGGAAATAGTGTATCAACACACAGAGCATGATGACTAAATGAATGTTCTATAATTATTCTTCGGGAATGCAGAATTGTCCGCAGATGAAAACACAGTCTCAAATTTTGATGCATCTTTCTTTCATTCTTTTTTTTTTATAACCACCGATATTGTTTCAAGGTAAGGCATACAAGTCACCTAGATTAACTTTGTCACATTTATGAAAATCAATAACTGTTGGAGCACCTTTCTTGTTCCCAAGATTGGTGGTCTTGTCACTTTCTTCTGACCTTTGAAATGTGGCCTCCTCCAGCTGCATATAACCATACTGTGACTACAAGAATGACTGATTTTTGCACTTCTGATTGTAAGGACAAATTTCAAATATGAAATTCTATTAGCCCACCACATGCTGCATTTCATTAGTACCAGATATTCGCACATACAATTGAGCAACAGTATCCATGTCGCAAACAGTTCAAAGATCTAAAACAAGATTAATTGTGAAGATACACTCAGAAAAATAAAACAATGAAGCTTAGCTTTGGCAGGCTGCCAGTGTCATAACATTAGCGCAATTAATACTTCTGTGAGCTGATGCTGTAGAAGTTCTCTCTAGAAAAATTTTCCCCCCTGACACACTACGCCACATTTCTAAATGCCAAACTGCAAAGTGATTAGCCCCTTAAAGGCGCCAGGAGAAATGAAAAACCAATGCTTCGATATATGAACAGTAAATGTTTTACAAACACATTTATTCCCTCCAAGACTCCTGTGCCCATCTTTAGGAAAAATAATCACAAAAATCTACATCATAATTTCAGAAACTTTCAGATTATTATTTTTTTATTATATTGGTGAGCTGGAGCTTTAAAACATTATTCCAAAAAGCAAGGAATCAAAGCAATCAAGTTTGGTATATTTGAGTAAAAGAGAAAGCCATGATTACTGCTTTAGTAATTGCATCCTGTAAACTTGTGATTGCAAACAACATTTTTCAAGCCTTGGCATAAGCTTGTTTTTTTTCTTGACAATCACAATAATTTACAATCTTTTTGTAGTCACTGTACTCAATCAGTATCATCCATTGTTGTTTGTGCTTTATTTTATCCCAAATTGCTTCTCCCTTTTCTCTACGCCATTTCCCCGTATCTTTTTCATGTCTGCAAGGCAGTTTAAGTGTGAACTTCATCAACACAGCCTTGTCCCATTCCTCTACTCTAATGAAAAACAAGCCATTCAACTTCCAAAAATAAAACTTACATCCATTAATACCCATTATTGTCCCAGACGCTGCTAAAGCACACACAGAGGATACAAACACTACAAAGCCAGCATGTGTTGTTCCAAGAATCCATCTGTGAATACCCTGGGACGTAATAAGCTAGAAGTATAAACATTTTTTTCTTTTCATGCTTTCATAATAATCTTGCAGTGACAATAACAGGCACATAAACTGGTTTAGTGCTGCTTTTTTGGGGGGTATTTGTATCTTTTTTGAATAAGGCTGTTACATCTCTGATGGGGCAGGAAGGCTAGAGATAAACCATGTGCCATGAAATCTTATAAAAAATAAGAATTCAAATTTAATGTGATGCAAGATTTTTAAGCCGAGAAGTTGCAATTTTTTATCCAGATCTACTACAACTGCAAAACATTACAGATATTTCAAACAAATATACTACTAAAACCTTCAGTGCATGTATGGAATATGATAAGACAATTTCACGTGCAAAAATCTAACACCACCGTGGATTATATGACAAGTTCCGCACTACAAGTATAGCACCCAGTGTGTCAGCTTTCTATTCTGGCCAGCGTTGCCAACCGTAGGGTAACTACCCTGTTGTAATGCATTTTCTGAATTTTTCGCGCAGCGTGGGGTAGCAGGGCAGTAATACTATTTTCTTATCAGACGTAGGGTAATTTCCACTTTTCACTCATCATCGATAAGCGAAAAATGTAGACGATCGATGCGACATCTCCGAGAGTAACATTCATTAATAGATCCTAAAACTAAATCTTTCTTTGAATAAAATTGGAACTCTTTCAATACACATGCCACCAGGATAGGGCATAGACGAAACGTAATATACGTCACACATCCTTGTGCTAGCACTGCTTTTCCACATGTATGCTTCTTTTTCCCCTCCACCATCTCTCATTCGTTCGTTGCGCGGAGAGGCTTTTAAATTTTACGACGGCGATCGGATCCGCCATTTTAGGTGAATGCATAAGGGACTATGTGAGTTTTTTTCGATGGCAGTGGATGGATAGATGCTCCAAGAGATGTGTCTCCTTTAGAACGAGGTGGTGACCTGCACTCCACCAAGCTGTATACTTTATTATTATTATTATTATTATTATTATTATTATTATTATTATTATTATTATTATTATTATTATAGTCCCGCACCATGGCTCCCAGTCGGGATGCATGCTTGCTATGCTCCTGCCCGTTTTTCGGTAAGCAGCAGTTTTTCCGCTGTGAAAGTTGTTCTAAACGTGTTCATGCGAAGTGTGTAACCTGGCCTGATGAAGAGCTGCAACTTCTGAAGTCTGGATCGCGCTCGTTTTGCTGCAATTTATGTGAACTGAGCAGTTCTTCTGGTAAGCCTAACGAAGACAACTCGGCGGCGTGCAGCGATGAGCCCTACAGCTGCTCTCAAACCGGTTCCCTCTCCACGTGTGCCCCTTCGGGTGGTGACCTCGCCGGGCTGCGCCGCCTCCTCCTCGACGCGTTGGAGGGAATCTCGTTCCTCAGCGACGAGGTATCCCAACTACGCGAAGAAAACGAGCGCCTCCGCAAGGATCATTCCCGCGGTGTTGAACAACAAGCCCGTGTGGTCGCCTCCCTTCGTGCAGAGGTCCGCTTCCTGCGTGAGGAGCTGACGCGCCGCACGGCCGCCGTGTCAGTGAAGGCACCTGTGATCCCTCCAGAGCAGGTGACCGTTGGCCGATCTGTGACCTCCAAGCAACCTGCGTACTCTGAACAACCTCTGTCCAAAATTCTTTCATCTTCGAATTCGCCGCCAGGTGACGTAGACACGTCCGAGCGTGTCAGTGTGATGCCTGCGACAGCCTCTTCTGCAGCGGTAACTGAGGGTGTAAGAAAGAAGAAACCCGCCTCGTATGGAGCATTGAAGACATCCACTATATCTGTAGCTCAGCGGCCACAACGGCCACAACGGCCAAAGGCCATTTTTGTTACGAAGCTGAGCCCGGACACCACTGCTGCTGACATCAAAAAACATATTGCTTCATTCGATATGTCTCCCATTTCCTGCCGGCGACTTCAAACAAGATTCCAGTCATATTCTTCATTCTATATCGAAGTTGACGAGGAAACGCTACAACGCCTGAATGACCCTTCGATGTGGCCCCTCGGATGCCTCTTCAAGCCGTTTCGTGGGGAGCTGCGCGATGACATGCTTCATCCCTCTGAGCAAGTGACTGGAAACGAAAGTGCGTGTAACGTAGACATATTCTACCAAAATGCTCGGGGTCTGCGTACCAAGACACTGGAGTTTTTCTCTAATGTTCTTTCGTCTTGTTTTCCTATTATCGCTATTTCTGAAACCTGGCTCGGCACTGAAATTCCCTCATCGGACTTTTTTCCCCCGACTTACACCACCTTCCGCCGTGACCGAGATTTCAGTGAAACCAAACAGAAAGGCGGTGGCGTGCTGATTGCCATTGACAATTCACTGAAATCCGTTAGACGGAAAGACCTAGAAACTATCGAAGAATCGATCTGGCTAGAAATCAACCTTGAGCGCCGTGAAAATTGTTGATTGGATGCTTCTATTTACCGCCCAGCATTTCCCCTGCCTCGTTTCACGATGTCATGTCTTCTATTGAACTTGTGATATCTTCTCATAGTGGGCACAGAATTATTGTTCTTGGGGATTTCAATGCGCCTGGAATTGACTGGAGCACGCTTACCTTTTCTCATTACAATCATTTCACAGAGAAAAGGTGCAGCCTGCTCTTGGACTTTCTGGCGTTTAATTCCCTAGTGCAACATAATTCAGTCGTCAATTCCAGTGGCAACGTCTTAGACCTGTGTGTGTCAAACGATCAACCCCTTGAAGTTTCCCGCTCCAACATCTCTCTTGTACGTCCGGACAAATTCCACCCACCACTTAACGTAAGATTATCTGCATCAGCCGAAACAACGAGCTACAGCAGTTACGTAAACAAATCTCCAAGATTTGCGTTCAAGCGAGGTGATTACACGGGCCTCTATCATCACTTGTCCACCGTTGAGTGGTCACAGGTTACTGACAAACCTAATGTTGATGACCAGGTTGATCGGTTTACGGCGCTTGTACTGAGCAGCATGCTTAATTTTATTCCCCAGTATACACCTAAACAACGTAAATATCCCCACTGGTTCTCATCTGAACTTATCAGTGCACTGAAGCATAAAGATCACGCACACAGGAAATCTAAATGTTCTCCATCCAGCGAGTGGAAGGAAGAGTTCAGCTTTTTTCGAACTCTCTCTAAACGCCTATATAAACGGGATCATAGTTCGTACATTCAATTCTTAGAAAAAAGCGCCTCTGACAGGCCGGCTGAGTTTTGGAAGTATGTACGTAAACGGTCCAGCAAAAGCGGAGAGTCCTTCAGACTACTGGACTCAAATGGGTAGAAGTGCATGCCGTCGCTGACTGTTTTGCCACACATTTCTCATCCGTTTATAAGGCCTCAGACTCCAGCACTGATATCAGACAACAGCCCAAGGCAGTTAGCTCATCCAGTGCTTTGTCGCTGGATGAAAATCTTATCAGCGAATGCATTAAGCGCTTAAAACCATCCTTATCATGTGGCCCAGATGGCATCCCCTCCGCCATACTAAAGCATATGGTACTATATTTGTCCCAGTACTGACTACGATATTTAATAACTGCCTGGACACTTCCACATTTCCTAGCATGTGGAAAACTGCTCGTGTTTTCCCAGTATTTAAGTCGGGCTCTAAGACAGATGTTTCTAATTATCGCCCGATTTCTCTACTATGTGCCACATCAAAGATCTTCGAACTGGCTCTTCACAAAATATTGTCTTTTAGTGTGAAAAACTCACTGATTCCAAATCAACATGGTTTTCTTGCTGGCCGCTCAACTACCACAAATCTGCTAGTTTCATGACGCAGATCTCCACACCTATTTCTCAGAGAGGACAGGTTGACGTAATCTACTGTGACCTGAGCAAGGCTTTTGACGTAGTCAGCCACACACTGATTATGGTTAAACTTGCGAACTTTGACGTTGACTTGTCGATTGTGAATCTCTTGCACAGCTATCTGCTCAATAGATCTTGTTATGTTGCCGTAAATGGCCAAACCTCTTCTTTGTATAAAGTGGGGTCCCTCAAGGGTCGGTATTAGGCCCACTCCTATTTTTAATTTACGTTAATGATGTTTCTTTTGCCATTCATAATTCTTCTTTCCTCTTGTATGCCGATGACATCAAGATATTTAAGGAAATTCATTCAGTTAACGACTGTCGCTTGTTGCAGTCAGATTTGTGTTCTTTTTCCGAATGGTGCAACGGCAATAACCTTTCTCTAAATACCTCAAAGACAAAATTCATGTCTATCACTCGCAAAACATCTAGCGTGTCATTTCAATACTTTGTCAATTCTGTGCCGTTATGCAAGGTTTATGAAATCAGTGATCTTGGTGTTGTTGTTGACAGCGCGTTAAACTTTTCTTCTCACGTTAAGCGTGCTGCTATGCGGGGCCTTCGTTCTCCTCGGATGTGTTTGTAGAATATCTCGAGAATTCAGGTCTCCCATGGCCCTACACAAATTGTACACGGCAATATGTCTTCCGCAACTTGAGTATGCGTCCGTGATATGGAATGGCATTGCTCAATCCAGCGGTAACACCATTGAACGAGTCCAGAAAAAATTCCTCAGCATATATAACCATCGCTTTGCTAAAAATGACTCTGGATCTCGTTCAAATACTGCTGAGTCATTATCACTGCCATCACTTCACTGCCGACGAATCGTTCTGATCTCTTATTTCTCTACAAGCTAGTCCACGGTTTCATATCCTGCCCTGTACTTCTCAATTGTGTTAATTTTCGAATTCCGCGTAAGTTAACCAGAGAGAACAGACCGTTTCATGTAACCGCCTGCTTCTTCCAACACTCTACCGTTCACAGAATACAAAGTCTCTATAATGTTAATTTTCTTGATCTGACGTTTTTCATAGCCCACAATCATTGTTTTTATCCGAGCTTTGCACTGTTTTTGACATAGCGTGGCACAATGTACAAAGTCTTCCCTTCTCAGTCTTTCCACATAGTTGTATATATGCAATGTAATTTTTTATTCCCCGTCATATTTCTCGTGTTGTCTTATTTTACTCCTCCCCTTTTGTGTTCATTTCTCTTTGTCTACGTGTTTTTTGCTCTTTTTATTTCTGAAAACTGTCTGTATTGTATTGTTTATTTTATTGTTTATTTTGCGTGCGCCAGCACAAAGACCTTACGGTTGTTCCCGGGCACGTTAATAAATAAATGATTGATTGATTGATTGATTGATTGATTGATTATTATTATTATTATTATTGTAAAATATGTGGCACAAATAACAGCCGACGCGGACTTACAAGCTCAAACAGACGTTTATTAGCGTCCGCATGAGCCCAGAACGTAAAGATGGCTCCTTCGTTCCTGTAGAATGAGCGCAGGCAGAACCTAGTACGGCAGCTTCCACAACTGCAGGAAATATCGATTCCTCGCTATCCGGGCGGAAGGAGGAAGTTGACAAGTGAAATGCATCTGCATGTCTTCTGCGACACCAGCCCAGCAGCGTTCGGAGCCGTAATATACGCCGTTACTACCATGGCCGAACGACCCATCTAGCTGATCTCCAAGGCACGTGTGGCTCCCATTAAGAAAGCGACGCTACCACGCCTGGAGCTTTTGGGCGCACTGGTTGGTGCTAAACTGCTGACATACGTGAGCAGTGCACTCAACGACATTCATATTGAGTACACTATGTGGACCGACTCCACGATTGTACTGTCATGGATACGAGGAGACTGCACGAGGTGGAAGCAATTCGTTGCTAATCGTATCACGCACATCAAGTGCAGAACAGAACCATCCCGATGGAGATATTGCCCAGGATCGGAGAATCCGTCTGATTTACTAACGAGAGGTGTGACGTTAGACAAAGTTAGATCCAGCTCAGTGTGGTGGCATGGTCCTGACTGGCTACACGGTTCAGTGAGCAAGTGGCCTCTCCAACCTACCATTTCACCGGACATGTGTGAAGCTGACAGAAGCGAGATAGCAGCAGTTCGTGACGGCAACGGAGAGACTTAGTCCAGTTATAGACATTGAGCGTTTCAGCAAGCTTCAACACTTGCTGCGAATCACAGCTTGGGTGTTTCGATTTACAGACCGCTGCCAACACAAAACAGAAGCAACTAGCCACCTGACTGCGACAGAAGTCCTGCGGGCTGTTGTTGGTGTAGATTTCGCAGGCCCGCTCTTAGCACGCACGCAAGACGGCGACGCAAAGTGCTACGTAGCACCTTTCACCTGTGCTGTTTCGCGAGCAATTCACCTTGAGCTCGTCTCCAACATGACAGCTGAAACATTCATATTATGCTTGCGACGGTTTGTCAGCCGGAGGGGACTGCCCCACGTTATCTATTCGGACAATGCAAGGACCTTTCAAAAGATGTCAGCGGATTTAAAGCGCCTATGTCACATCTTCAAAGAAGAGGACGTCGCGAACCATCTCACCGTCAACGGCATTCTCTGGAAGTTTATAGTGCCCAATGCACCATGGTGGGGTGGATGGTGGGAGTGACTGATAAGATCGGTGAAGACTTCGCTGCGTAAGATTCTCGGGAGAGCATGCCTCAATTTTGAAGAAATTATGACAGTGCTGACAGAAGTCGAAGCAGTAATCAACTCTAGGCGTCTAACCTTTGTCGAGACAGACGAAGCGGAACCGTGCACTTTGACTCCAGCCGATCTACTGCTTGGACGTCGACTAACTGCTATGCCATATGACACGGTCGACGTTGACGCCAACTCGAGACGATCGGATGTCATTCGTCGACATGCCTACAGAAGGCTTCTAACCGAGAATTTTTGGAAGCGATGGCGGACAGAATATTTGCTGCAGCTCAGGTCTGCACATTTTCGCATGCAATCAACGAGCCACGGACTTAAAGGAAGGTGACATCGTTATCGTACATTCCGAGGCGTCACCTAGACAACTGTGGAAACTTGCAAGAATCCTTCAGGTTTTTAGAAGTTCAAATGGGCATGTCCGTTTGTGCAAGGTTAAAAAGCAAGGAGGTCTGACTGTGACAAGGCCCATACAAAAGCTATACCTGCTGGAACTCTGTAATTAACTTCATTTGCGCGGCCGGGAATGTTGTTTCCATCGCGAGCACCAGCGAGCCGACAGAAGAGGACAAAGAAGTACCAGTGAGCACGAGGAAAAACGGGGACATAGGACTACTAGCAGGGTCTGAATGGCCTCACTCAGTGTCAAATAAAGCCCTCTTTTAATCCCCTCGACGGTATCGAGTTCTTCAACGGCTTCTCGACGCCATATCCCAAACAATTATTATTATATTTCGGCCTAATCTTGTCTAGCTGAATTAGGGTTCTCTTCAGATAAAAAAAACCTTTCAAAGTCACAGCCCATCCTCCAATCGTCTCTAACTTATTTCTAATGCCGACCTTTTAACCTTTCCAATGTTATCCCTAAAACCCAAGGCTTCATGCAGGCTAGTGCCCCAACAAACGTCCGAGTGTATGTCTTCGCTTTGAATCAAAACATGCTCTGTCACTTGCTTACCTTCCCCATGCATGTGCATTTTCTTCTTTACTGAATCTCGCTTTATAGCTATGCGCTCTAAGGCAACCCGACCTCACTTCAAACAGCTAAGCGCTTCCGCTTGAATTATCATAAAATGTATCCTTGCTTATTTAGTCTTACCATTTCAGTAGTTACTCAGAGCTGGCTTTTTTTCCATCGGTGCTATCCAATGAATATTTTACACCTCTCTGACTTTTCGCTTAACGCTCTTTGTTACCGTATCGCTTACACTGCCAGCCGTATACTTGCTGATGAGCCTTGTAGTTCTTTTTATCAACTGTGAGTTAACGCTCTTCCCATAGAAATACCGGAACGCTTTCTCATCCCTTCTGCTGTCTTTCATGTTCCTCAGTCTCTCTTCGAAACTAATTTTCAAACAGCTGAAGTCACTACTGACTTCAGCGCCACCATATGTCTGCATGTCGTACAGTGAAGTATAGTCTATACCTTGTTATTATTACATTGTGTTATTTTTAGGTGCAGGGTAAAATGAAGGGTAATAAAAAATTGTGTAGGGTAAATAGGGTAATTTTGACCGTAATGGAGGGTATTTTACAAAAATTGATTGGCAACACTGATTCTGGCGAGCTGCATTTTTCAACACTAAAGATAAAAAGTAGTGCAATTCAGCACAATCACAGCCATGAACAGAGCATACTATCAGTAAGTTTGTGCAAAGACCTACGCTGCTGTTCTTTGCTGTGTAGTGTACGCATGAAGTTTAATTGGACTAATGCTATGTGCTTGTGCTGTTGCTCTAGGTGCAATGCTACACAGGTGAAGGGTAGTGTACTCGGCGTGTGTTGTGGCCAGCTGTCCTGTCAGCCTCAGTGCTGCGTAAAGGAGGCAGCAGACTTGCATAATGTGGAAGATGTAGAAAATTAGGCATGCGGCTAAAAAAACAAATTAAGTACTCAAATGGTGGATGCCCTGTTTATGAGTGAAAGCCGAGTAGTCGGGAAACTCCATTTCATGGTGGAGGAACCACATGTTGGCAACTTCAGTGAGGTAAAAAACATTTAACACTAGACTTCTTCACTTCAGAGGCTAGGAAAATTTTGAGGATCTTGTTCCCTACTGTTCATGGTCCAAGTAGGTCCAGCTGTTCGAAAAGGAGTGGCAGAATGAACAGCGGCATTGTTGTTTTCTGCCATCACTGCAGTTTGCAAGTGCAAATGGCAGCTGGAACGGAGCTCCATGGGGACCGAGAGAGCAAGAGGACATAAAAACCAAGGCAGTCTCCACAACTTATAACTCCATTAGCTGATGCAACCCTTTTCACTCCAGAGAAGTCATACAAGACTGGCCGAAAATGACAGTGGGAAAAAAGATGACAATGAGTTCAAGTATACACTAGACAAAAAGAGCACCCATAATATTATCATGTTTCACTACTGTAATTGCTTCAGGTCCTGTGATAACGTCCTGATAATGTACTATATATTACAAGGAAATACAGCTGCCTCTGTTGTCTGGATGTATAACTTTGAATGCAATCAAACACATCAAATGATGCAAATAAGCCTTTTCTTTTTTTATCAAATAGACTGCCCATGACCTTTACATATCGTGTTGTTTACAAACAAAAAATATTCAGAACTTGACGTAATACTCAAAGGCCATTTTCCTCTAGGATTCGTGTTTGTTTGATTTGGATATTTTGGTATTCAAGCACCCCTAATCTTTACGTATTAGTACAAATTTTACAGCCTGTTCATGTTCAAACAAGATGCAGTAAAAACTAAGCAGATGCAAAGCACTGGTGCTACCTGGCGTAGTGACATCTGTCATCAAGCGGCAGATATGCAGCTTTGACAAAGCCACCAGGAAGTCAACCTAAAATATCAGATGTATGTGTGCTGCGGTCATTAAAGTCGGGTACTTACCATAGTCTCTTGATGAGCCAAGCATAATGGATAGAGGTAGTCCGACTATTGTTGAACGCCCACATACTAGTACATGCTTGCCATAAGTGCTCATGTCTGTAAGAAAAAAAAAGGGAATTAGTAGCACAAAATATATAAAATAAAACAGATTACTAGATAGCTGACAATAGCACAACTTTCAGTATTTGATAGGGGTGTGCGAATATTCGAAATTTCGAATATTTTTCGAATAGTGCTTGCTATTCGATTCGCACTGGAATTTTACTATTCGAACTATTCGAACTTCCCAAAAACAAATACAGTCAACGTCCGATTGAAAGTGACCCCTTCAGATTTTTAATATGCTTCACCTCATTACACTCTCGTACTGCGCCAAAGCTGCTTTTCAAGCTCCGTTACGGTCGATTATTGCCAAGACACAGTCAAGGTCCGATTGAAAGTGGTCCCCAGATTTTCAATATGCTTCACCTCATCACACCCCGATATTGCGGCAAAGCTGCCTCTCAAGCTCCGTTACGGTCGAACTTTGCCAAGAGACAGTCAACGTCCGATTGGAAGTGGTCCCTAGATATTCAATATGCTTCACCTCATCAGACCCCCGATTTGCGGCAAAGCTGCCTTTCAAGCTCCGCTACGGCCGCAAATGTATTAACTCAAGAAAATGCTGGTTCCAACATGGAGATGAAAGATGTGGCAGAGTTGGGGGCTCATTAATGCTGTTTTGGGCCTGACATTTCGGAAAAAAGTCCGAAAAATCGGACGCCGAAGTTTTTAGCATCCAAAATTTCAGATGTTCTTATATATCGACGTCTGGGAGGCAGATTTGCAACACCGGACTTGAAGGGAGCACACCCTTGTCCGCCACATCATTTGGGCTTCCACAGAAGTTGAGGAAGAGAGGCTGAGGAAATGGCATCTCTGCCCATCACGTGTAAAGTGTTGTCGGCAACACTTTGGTTGCACCAAATCATGTACATAAATAGAATTCGGCCTATACATTGCCTCATTCTTGATAAGACAACTATGAAACACCACCCCGCCAGTCTTTCATCAACCTAGCGAAAAGAAACACTTTCATGTTGCTATCTCATAAAAATATACTTAGGAACCCTCTCTAACTTTTTTTCTGCAATTTCGCTTCGAAGTATTCAAAAAATATTCGAGAAATATTAGAAAAATATTCGATTCGATTCGCACTCACACTTTAATGTTTGAATTCGCACAGCTCTAGTATTTGACATACCTGTCAATGCCACTGTATTAAAAACCCTCACAAGTAATGGCGCACCCGCAAGGAAAGGTTCAGTGGTCATAGCCAATCCCTCCCGTGGGGCCGACTTAACCCCGCTCCCCACTGCCAGACTGTCCTTTTCAATGAGGGTTCAACGTATACCTCCAAGGCGTCCGTTGACATCATTGCAATTCAGGAGGTGGCTTGAGGTGAAGTTTTCCCGATTGACTCTATAAATCATAATCTTCCTTGATGCTATTATTTGCTGTTGAATTACTCCAGTTGAAGCAAAGAAATGGAATATTATGCAAGGTGCATGTGTTTTCCCCCCTCCCCCCACAATCTAATGATCTTGTCATAATTTCACACCTCAGTATAGGAGTTTACTGCCTCCCGAATCGATTGCCACAAAAATTTCTCGAATCCGTCAAGAATGAGCGGAGTTACGGGGGTTTGGCGCACGCTCTCAGTGCATTCTCTCTTTTCTCGTCCCGACGAGCACACTGGAAGGTACACAGGGAGGGATGGCACGGGGGAAAGACGTTACGTCAGCGCGCGTCATGAAACGCAATCGCTCTTCTGCCGTGATTCACATGTGAGAGTGTGGCTACCGTGTAAAGTTAGCAGACTGAGGAGCGCGGTGCCAGCAAGTGGCGGCACCCTGTGGCAAAAAGCGGATCTGATCCGTACGCTGCAACTGACAGGCACCCCACCCACCGATGGGAGTGAGAACCGGCCTCTGTTTGAAAAGAGAGCACCTGAGAAAACAGCAAATTCGCGCTATGCTTGTAGCTTTTCACTCGGCTCGCATGACTGCAATATTTGGCTAAGCAGTTCATAGCCGTGTCAGCTTTCTGCAGGATGTGTTTTTTCAACAAGCCTAAGGGGTGCTTCATGACCCCTTTAATTTGGACCACCTAATGTTACTTAACACGCACCTAAACCTAAGTACAGATGTATTTACACATTCTGGCCTCATCAAAATGCAGTCCCTGTGGCAAGCTTAGCAGCTAGCGTGAAACTTTAGATGCTAAACTACCATGGCTGGTCCCTTAGCAATAACAACACTTTTGTTATTTATTCAGTGAACGACATGACTCCTGCAACACTTTTCACAATGAATCTGGAATTTTTTTGTACACTACGCAAGGTTCTTGTCATTCTGGACTAGCTGACTTTTGAACAGATATTTAGTAAAAAAATTTAGAACTCCTCTGTACGCATAAGAAACGTTTCATGTAATTTACACAAGAAAGTAAACGAATTTTCAGCACGCTTCAATATTTTTAAACTGGCGCGAGCATTATGCACTCTTTTGAAAGGTGGTTTAAAGCTGTGGATATTTCTTTCTTCTGCAGTTAGGTAATTTAATTGAAATAACAACTTAGCTGAAATACAGACGAGATGGTTGTTATCTCAGTAACAGGCTCCTTGAAGTAAGGCGCAAGCTTGTCAAGAGTCTAAAGATACTTTATTCAAGTCGTAAAATGCAAAATATCAGGAATATTTCTTTCTAACAAGCTAACACTCTATATTTCAGGCCAGAAGGAATGACAACGTGGAATTAGTGCTCTTCAGGTCATTACATGTGATTAGACGTGACATTACCCGCTGCATCTTGATAAAAAAAGTGTCCATCTGAAACACTGTTACAGCAACAAAACGACAATTTGAAATGGTATGGTTTAAGCATAAAACCAGCATCAAGAACATTTTAAAAAATGCCAACATCTTAAACGCTAGCTACAGTGCATTATGAACAGTACTGCTTTTCGAGATTTTTTTTCCGGTACAATGCTTTTACGAGTATCACACGGGCATTTTTTTTTTTCAGCCTCCACACTTGAAACTACAGAGTTAATGAACTTGTTTGTACTAAGGAGAGACAAACTCAACAGCTATTAGCATTAATGGGATGGCAGCAATTCCAAGCATACATTATAATGCAATAAGAATCTACTTAAACAATGCTGAGAAATAAATATGATATTTGAACCTTCGTTCGTGGCGTACTTTTTCACGAAGAAATGATCTCTGTCATTCAATAGGGAGAAAAAAAATTCAATGTAGGAGCACATAAACTAAAGTTGGTTCACCTTATAGCACATTGTGAACTAGCTAAGAAAAGCTCATCGATACACTGCAACAAACATTTATTTCAATCTGTTAACAAATGCTTACCAATGCGTTGAAGTATCTCAACTATAGCCAGCGGAGTACAAGGAGCAAGGGAAGCCATGTTTAGGCACAGTCGTCCCATTTGAAGAGCATGAAAACCATCCACATCCTTGGATGGCAGTACTGAATTACATATGACGCTTTCTTCGATGTGAGATGGAAGTGGTAGTTGGACAAGAATGCCATCTACACTGTCAGAATTATTCAGTCTCTGAACAATTTCAAGCAGTGCTGCTTGTGTAGTTGAAGAAGGGAGGTGTATGCAATCAGCTGCTATTCCTGGATAAAAAAAAAGGACAGAGGAAAAACAATGAAGTGTTGCCCGCTTGTGCTCTTATGCTGTTTACCAAGAAAGCTCAATTATTATGCAACTGCTTGCAGCTAGTGATAGGATACTATTCAAGTGTTTGGTGGCTTCCCTAACTACCAATATGTAGTCAACATATGCATTAAATACCAATATAATGTGACATTTTAGTTATTTAGTATCGTTCTATCCTCACTGTGCCAGTCAGGATTCTCCTGTACTAGAGCATTTCATAGCAAATGCATGAAATTTATTACTGCTATAAATTCAGACAAGTTTCTCCCTTCAAATCTATCAACACTTCTAATATTCTCATATAAGCAAAATAATTAACATTCAACTGTGATTTGAACAACTTAAGCAGGTCATTTGGGTATGTTTTTCTTTCATAAGCCCAATGCAAGCAACTCATCAAGCTAAGTATCCAACTTTCAATTTAAAAGAGCACCGTCACGAAATTATTGGGTCCAGATTTTTTTTACTTTATTAGGTCTAGTCTCCATAATTACACTAACAAGCCATGATTTCATTAGTTTATATAAAATTATTCATTATCTATGTTGTCTTTTATAGTAACCACACTGAAATACACATTAAGTGTAATGCAGTTTCACTTGTTGAGCATGAAGCAGGTTAAAGATCATAAATTGAAGGTAGTGTTTAATTGCATCCATTTTACTTTCATGAGACAGGTACAGTACTGACGGGTTTAAGTGAGACAAAAAATTTTTTAGTATAACAACTGGTATTCGCAATTGCTCGAGATAACCATGTCATGTCGCAATGAATCTGGTCTCTAAAGGTAATGCTGGCTCTGATCTATGCGTTCGAGTTGAAATTACGCCGATATGACTCAAACTGAAGATGGTGGATACGAAAGTATGGGCATTACTTAACCCTAAATTGTCCCAGGCCCGTAGCCAGGAATTTTTTTCAGGGGGGGGGGCACATAGTGAAAACCTCGACTATTTGAGAAAAACGCCTATTTTTATCATTTATTTTTGGTAAAAACACCTACTTCACCAAAAATTTCGGGGGGGGGGGGGGGCTGGACCCCTAGGGCCCTGCCCCCTGGCTACGGGCCTGATCGTCCTGCTTCATTTCGTGAGTACTGTACATAACACAATATATACCTTCAATATAAGTTGCAACACGGCACCATGGCAGTAGTAATTATTGGTTGTTTATTCTAAATAAAATGGTGAAAACAAAAATAAGGAAATATGTGCAACAGTGCTGTAGCTGTCCAGCTACAGGAGAGGAGCTTGGGCTGGTTGGTACATAATGACAAAGCAAATTTAAGACTGGGACAGAGGAGGTAAGGCAACACCAATGGTAAGTTTCAACGAATGCTTCTTTAAAGCAGTGCAGACCTATAAACATGTATGAATTGACAGTAAGTGTGCATGTCACACAGCCATGATCAGTGGTGTAGGCAGAATTTTTTTTTTTTTTTTGGGGGGGGGGGGGTACCTCCTTGATCCGACATTGGGTCTGGGCAGATAAGTGGGGTCGAGTGTCATCTTGTGCTCTGTATTCCATGGGAAAATAAATTTCGGGGGGGGTGGGGGTGGCATGGGCCCGGTGTGCCCCCCTTGCTACGCCACTGGTCATGATTTTAAAAAATCAGCCCAGAGAAACACAAGCTCTCTCCCAGATAAACCAACAGATGGTGTGCTAACACATTGTGTGCCAGCGGACAATGCCAGGCAGTTACAGGAATTGGCAAACACGTGTAGCAATGATGCCATGTTGGCTTCAATTTTAGCACAAGGAAATCAGGAACTATGATTTTTAATGAAGAGGGGAGTACTGATGCGATACCGATCCAACAGCAAGTCATTCCTGAAGTGAAGCCTTATGATTACCTAGGTGTATACATCAATGAAGGAAAGACCTATGCAAGCATCCACCAAGATAATGAGAGGATAAAAGCAAAACTAAATGCATCAATAATGAAATACAGAACACTTAAGATTAGAATGAATATGAGGTGGTGCATGTAATTTGAAAAAAAAAAAAAAGCAATGGTACTAGCGATAGCACGTTAAGCGGAGGAGTAGAAACTCAGACAAGCGGCGGAAGGGGATACATCTGCCATTTCTGCAAGCCTTTGCTTGAAACGCATGCTACACTGCGGGACGCGGTGCATACTTTGTTTGTGAGCTTCACAATGAAGTATGCATCGAGCTGCACAATGAAGTGTATTGCAAAAGCAGTGACAGTCCAAAAGATGTACAGTCGCAATCTTTTTGAGGGTGAACACAGGAGCACGTGGCTTTCAGAGCTCCCAGCGCAGTTAAGCGGCGGCAGCGAGAAGCATTGCTCATGCGCAGTGCGTCCGGCGTGCGAGAATTTCACCTTCGCGCGCATTGCGTCAGACAAGCACGCGTCTGCTGCATGCGTACTGCATTAAGGAAGCCGTGTGCTTCAAAGCGGTAACAACGCTGGGCTTGCATTTACGTTCCACACGATGCACGAATAAACTTCATTGAAACTTCGATGTAATTGCGTTCTCAAGATCATTTCTTCCTTCATTGACCTATAGCCAGGCACTTTTTCGGACGCACATTTTGTGTTCCAGCATAACCTGGCACCGGTACACACTGTAAAAGTTGTGAAAGAGCACAAAGAAAACTGTAGGATCACTGTGCTCCTCTGGCCGGCGTGAACATTTGTGAATATATATGGGATTATACATAAAAGCAGCCATGGTGCAACACCGCGTTTATGCGGTGACTGAGGACGAGCCCAGGAGCCGTTCGCAAAGACAGAGAATCGTCGGGTGCATCATATTTTTGTGCCAGCGCTGTACTCGTCACTGCCCTTAGAATGGCAGCAGTGTTTTTTTTTCTGTTGCACAGGGAGACATGACAAAATACTTATACAACTTCAAGTTTACTGATAGTACTTCCTTAAACGTAAATTTTTTTTTGTGAGACGTGCACCAAGTAATAGTTCGAATGTTTGTGTTTATCTGCCTGTTCGTTGTACGACTACAAGAGCACAGGAGAAAAAAGAGTGCCAAAACTAGGTGACACGTCAAGCATAAGAAGCACACCGTTTGAACTGAGAGCATACAAATGTTAGTACCACCGAGGCCGAAAAACAGCTAGCAGACGACACACGAGCACTCCGGTGACGTGATGCGCGCGAAGGAAAGCTACCCTCCTCGGGCATGCGCGCATGTACTGCGATGCGTCGCAACGGCACTGGTAGTACAGAAAGCCACGCGCTCCTGTGTTCACTCTCAAAAAGATTGCGACTGCACAGTGCAAGCACCTGGAAAGCTGGTCTAAACACATGTACTACGGCACGCCTTGAAGGTAACGGCGAGTAATTTAGTGTCATCTTGCATATTACACGATCAGTCAAAAAGTAATTGGCTGGTTATATTATGCACTAACTAGAATTTCTGTAAGGCCACTAGGTCCTTATCAAAATACCGTTTACAGCAAAATAGTGTTCCAAGACCCCAGCGAATCCGTTATCACAATAGCTCAGTGAGCCCAGCTCACTGATAGTTTCCGGTTTCGCAATATGCAAATTACAAATATGATAGCGATTGTAAATGACAATGACACACCTGTTCTCTTTGCGGCTTTGATCTTGTTCTTCACATAGACTGAACTTCCTTCGTTGTCGCCAACTAACACAGCGGTCAACTGAGGCCTCCGACCACCTCTAGTAAAAATTTTATCAATTGCGGCTCGAATTTCACCTTCAATTTCACGAGCAATGCTCTTCCCGTCGATGACCTCGGCCGTTCTCGATGCGTGTAACCTGAAAGAACACGACGGTTGTAACAACGTTCACTACACTACACTGTCGACAAACGAAATCGACACATACTCAAGCGGTGTCGCCTTGTGTGCCGATCCAGAGCAGTTGCGAGCGAATCGCATAAAGCGTAGTGCCTTAAGTGAATGCATATTTGATATCAAGTGCAAGAATTTACGAGGTAACGGCACAAAGCACGCTACATGAAGGAAATTGTTCGGTTCCCAGCGCAAATAGCCATATTAAGAGCGTCCATTTTGAAGCTTGCTTGGTTACCGTGACAACGGCCTGCTAGCGATAGCGATGACGTCCCTGAGAATATGGGTTTACGTGAAAAAAATAATGCACGTTAAGGTTGCGAATACTATAATACCAACAACTCATAACAAGGTAATTTATGTTTATGCATGGTATAAAAATGCAGACTTTTGAAGAGTGAGCTGACAAGGCTAGTGAATAAAGCGAACACAAGTGGAGGTGCGCGGCAGTCGTCAGCGTTGCTCTAAGCTCCGGCTGTTGGCAGATGCAGACATCTGCCTTGCGGGGGCAGCATAGGCACATGGCTCTGGATAATGGACGACCGAGAGTTGCGGAGTGTCCAGCTAAAGAGAAGTGAATCATTCGGATTTGGAATCTCGGTTTTTGGTGGTTCTGGACTGGGACTTCCCCCCGTCATCTACGATGTGGCCGACAACTCACCGGCGGCCTTCAGCGGTCAGGTAAGTTCCCGCAGCCGCCGCCGGCGCCCGCTGCTTCAAGTTTTGGTTTCTTCCGACATCAGCGGCTTCCGACTGCGCGCTCCTTGGATGATGCTTCGCATCTCCCAGCGGCAGCGCAGCGCGAATTTCGCGAGTGAGGCAGTTTGTAACTCTGCCGAGTTTGTGTTTTACGCGAACTGTAGCAGCTGTGAACGCCGACTTCCCTCCCAGGAACTCGGTGATCCAGTGCATGGGCGTTGCTTGCGCTTTCGGACCCTTCTCCAAAGGAGGGTGGTGAGCAGCTAGATGACAGTCGCTCTGGGGGTGCTTAAACGCCGTGTGGGGCCAGCTGCGTGCACTTGCCCCCAAAGCGAGAGTCACGTGTGTGCTTGGGAGCTGTGTTTCTGCCAGTGTTCATTTACCATTGAGAAGAACACTTACTTTCATTGTTTCAAGACCGGCTTGTTTGTCTTTTTGTTTCGTCGAGTGACAAGTCTTTCGATTACGGAGCCGGTCTACCTTGTCCAGGGCACAATATAGCAGACGGGTATTGATTCATTCAGCAACTTTTCTCTCAAATAACCCCGTTTTGTAGTTACATAACTACGATAACCGAAGAGATATCCAAGATCGTCAACGGTCGCGGAGCGTTGGGAAAAGCCCCATTCGCTGTCACACTGTGAATACACCCGACAGGAATGTTCAGAAAGTGCGCGCAAGAAAGATAGCACAGATATAGGGTCGTTTCAGAGGGTCACCTTCTAATTTAGTATCTTCTGCACAACGACAGTCAGAGCGATTGCCGGCCAGCGATGAGTAACCGCGGCGTAACATTCCACGCTCGATAGCGTCTGGGGCTGCGCAACACCGCTCGTCACTTCGATCAAATAAGCGCCGCTGTGCCTTTCGGCAGGCTCTTTAGACATCGAGTTGCAACGCTTATGTTGTTCGCGCACTATCAGGATCGCGGAGACGGGGGCGTTTAAACTAGTTAAAAATTGGAACGCGATCGCTTACGACGTTTTGAAGTTCTGGACGGCGAGGCAAGTTCACTTGCGGATCTTCATTTCGCTTTATAGCTGTGCACAGAATCGCGGACGTTGTAAAGATGAATCAGCCTGGCAAGGACATCGGCGTGTGAAACTTTATGGCAGGCAACTTTAATTGCGCCAGAAACTGCCCCCCACCTTTAGTTCCCTCAGCGCGCAGTGGTACCGCGGAAATGAGAGCACATCTTCTGAGCTGAGGAGAGTTTCCCTCTGCTCAGCATTTTGCCAGTTGGCTGTCCAAGTCTTTCGTGGGCGGTTTGCGAGCTACATGAGTCGTGAGGGTGAACGTCGTGTTTATTGTGTCTGTGTATGCGTGCATTTCAAGGGCATCGTGGCCGTTAAGACGGCTTAGCTTGGGGGCCGCCTGCAAGGGCTCCACTTCGCGTGACTTTGCTGTTGTTCTGAACACGAAGAAACGTTGAAAAGAAGAATTCTAAAGGAGAATGACAGCGCTTCTTACGTGCAGCAGGCAAGGAGCCTACGTGTCATAATACACTTAAAGCGATCCACCTGCGCAATTTTGTAATAGATTCTTAAGTCTCTATTTTGTAAAATTTAACCCTGTGTACTTCAGCACCGGCACTTGACTAATCGCAATGCGGAAAGCGACTAATCGCACCGCCTGCAACGCTCAGCCACTTACGCATTGTCAGCGTTCGCAACTCAATACAAAATATCACACATTGAAATACGAACATAAAGGCATTTCGGACTCGAAGCCGATCGAAAAAAACCGTTGGTTGTGAAAATGTCATAAAATATAGTCAAATTATTCGGAGGAGACGGTGCTTATTTGGGCTTGCGTCGTTGCAGGAGGTAGCGCGCCCGCCTGTTCGGTAAACGGTATTATGCGGCTTCAAGGAACGTATATGAAGCGCCTGTGCGCTACATAGCGCGATTTAGCGCCAATAACACTTATTTCAACCCTCCTTCGCACTGTCAACGCCTGAAACACAGCCCGATTTAGTGCCTTACTCACCGAAGGGCGTGGTTCCTGCTAAATTCGCATATGGAAATCTGAAATGTGTTTTAAACATGCATGCAGTGTTCTCTTAAAGCATGTTGTGGTTTAACGACAACCGGTTATAACGTTATGATCGGATTTTTTTTATTTTTCATTATATGCGAACTATGCTGTATACGAGCAAGGCGGCGCTGAGATCAACGAAAACTCGAAGGTGGAGGCCGAGTGACATCAGTTAATCGCTTTCGTTTGCGCGTCGTTTTCATATTTAGCGTACAAATGCTGTAATTATCGGTCAGAAACTATTTCGAATCGCAGAAACTTTGCGGTGTCTGGTAAAGCAGAACGTAATTTCCATTTTGTAAAGGTTGTGCAGTGAGTGACCTCGAGTATAGTGGAACTCCCTGCACCTTTAGCCGACTAAATATATGAGCGGTCGCAACTTATATAGTTCGCTTGATGGTACTCGCTTTTTTTCTTGCTTTTTTGTGATTCTAAATTTTTCTTTTCTTGCTATTCGTTCTGATCGCAGCAGTATCATGTACTTCTGACTCACGATTGAGATGCCTTCCAGATCGCTTTGCAGAAGTGAATAAAACAAGTTGGAGGAGAAGATGTAACAGGGGAGTCTATAGAATGCTCTGGTGGCACGCTTCATTTGTTTTAGGTCAAGTAGTATAACCTTTTGTGTTTCAGATAAGCTACATGGTGCGCAACTCTCGCGGTTCCGTGCAGTCAGAGCCATATGAAGAAACCGATACTTGCATATATTGTTACGAGGACTGTGAGCACGCAAGGAAGGTAGAAATGTGTACATCGCAATATATACAAGGCTTCATAACATTGTCTGATTATCAGTTCGCGCAATGTTCACTTCTTCGTCTCCTTCGCGCTGCAAAGTATGTCTCCATTGACGCCGCTCATGTACAAACGGCTCGTAACAGTATGTGCAGAAAACGAGAAAGCTGCGACAGCAGCGCCAGCGCCTTCATTGAAACAGGAATATTCAGCTAAAAGAGACACAAATTGAAGGGGGGGGGAGAGTGGGGAGTACTTAAGAGCACATCATTTGGTTGCCGATATCTATAAGTTAGAAATATGTCAGAGTGTATTTACATAAGATGGCGCAGGCACCTTCTTTGTCGCGCATGTCGGCATCGCTCCTCGAGACTATTTAAAGATACCCACTGCGGAAAAACTACTCTAGTTTCTGAGGCAAGCGGCTATTGCAGGCTACCCAACATGCGAGATGTTAACCTCAGCAGTTTTGACTTGTGTAATACTAGTGGAAGCAAACGTGACTAATAGTTCTCGATTCTGACTACAAGGACGCTTCAGCGTACGCAAGGGCTCCTGAATCACTTTTCCGTGTAATCACTGAATGACCTCAGTATCGGAGTTTACTGCCTCACGATTCGATCGCCGCAAAGATTTTTTGAATCAGTCTAGAACGAGCGGAGTTGCAGGTTACAGGGATTTATCGCACGCTTTGAGCGCTCTCTCCCTTCTTTCGTCCCGACGAGCGCGCTGGAAGCTGGGGGGGTGGGGTGGGGGGGGGGTTAATACGGATGAAAGAAGCTACGTCAGCGCGCGTCGTGAGCAAGATGGCTCTCTCCTGTTGGGATTCCGGTGCGCGCTAGTGTTGCTACTCTGTATAAGAGCGCGACGCCGGCACGTGGCATGTGCTACTGCAATATAAAGCGCGGCGCTGGCATGTGACGGCACCCCGTGGTAAGAGTCGCATCTGATATCCAAACGGCTCTATCGGTTTATGTCACTTATCGCTTATCGGCCAAACAGCAGCAGTCTGCTGTATGACATCAGCTGGCGCCCCGCCCACCGAAGAGAGGGAGGATGGGTCTCTGTATGAAGCGAGCGCGCTGGAGAAAGTGGCAACTTCGCGATCCGCTTGTAAACGTTCCTTGCCACACACGACTGCAAGATTTGGCTGAACTGTTCACAGCAGTATCTGCTTTCCGCTGTATGTGTTTTTTCGCCAAGCGCTAGAGGTGGTTCAGGACCTTTTTAAGGCGATGGTCTTGTGGTTCATCTTGAGAGTAAAGAAGGGGAGGCGCAAAATAAAACAGGGACACACAGAGGAGACCGACAACACAGGCGCACACTCGTAACTGAAAGTTTATTGAAGGTTGGTTGGTTTATTGGTTTTGTGGTGCTGGCCTAAGCGCCAAGTGTATGCAACAACATACGTTGTATTTCACCATAATATATGCTACCCGATGCTGACAATCATGAATTGTGTGTCTGTCAACTTTAGCCTCACTGCTGCCGATATCTTGAAGTTAGTCAAGTTCTAACGACCTGTGACCCAACCGAGCATTTGACGGGGTGAAGGGGACGACTTCGGGCATCTAGCAAGGAGTGCTGACAACGAAAACACAGGAAATGGACCCAGTTAAGGGAATTAGAGCGTTCGCGTGGTTAGCGCTGATAAGCGTACGATATTTACCTAGTGTGTTTCGATTCACATCTAGCTTGCTACATTATCAAGAGTTATCCCGAGGTGAGCTTTTATGAAATATTACCATTTTTTGTCTACAGATTAGAACTTGTACGGTTTCGTTAGTGTTGCTTTTGTCGCATAGAGGGATGGCTTTAGTGACAGCAGAAAACACTTCGTGCATCTGCATTACCACAATTCATACATTACGAAAAGAAATAGCCTGCATTTATTTTGGGCATCAATCACTTAGCTTGATTCATTCATCGCTTGATTGTTGATTTCGTTGTTCGATTGCCGTGAGTTTTTTTCTTCTTCTCATGGGCTATGATACGCGTATAACGGTGCATATATCGAAGTTCTTGACAGTCTGTATTCATTGGCCTCACCCTTTCATGCCTTCTGTTTTCTTTTTTTCGCGCAGTTGTATTATTTTGTAATAGTCAACTCCTTTCATGAAAGTTGACATCACTATGAAAGCAGCAGAGAGAGAGGGGGGGGGGGGCAAAATTGAGCTTTAATGATTTTACTTTTTAACCTAGTGCTGTGCACTTCTGGAAAATGCTAATTTTTTCTTTTTTGTAAAACTTCATTTTGCGGATTTGCTCGTATTCTCCTGTTTGAGAATAGTGAGTTCTTAAAATAGCAGGCTCAACCAGGTTAGCGTGTGCCCAATGAGTAGCTTAAACGACGCTGCGCATGCGCATATCCCATACTGCTTGTGTTTATACCCAGGGCGGATAGCGCAGGAACCAAGCGTTCGATACTTCCTTCTCTTCTTGAATCGCTTCGAGTTCTCGATTAATTATGAACTTGGCGGCAGCGGCTCCACGAACGCCCACGAACGCCCACGAACGCCCACGAACGCGATCGGACAGAATGCATATCATTTGCTCCTTCTACAAACTGAACGAAGCACTATTTAAGCTTACCCGTTTTACAGTCGGAGTCTAGTGTGAAGCCATTGTTTGCATTGTATTTAGCGCGTTTTACTCCAGCGAAAGCAGACCGTTAACATGGACTGAAAAAATAAGCGTTAAACGAAGCAAGCGAACTATATAGTCGTATACAACTTAAGAAGGCAGGAGAGGCCTCGCCCAGATGACCGAAGCGCGGCAGCCGATCGCCTCCCCGACTAAAGAAATAGTACCGCTCATGCTTTCGGCAGTGTTCTCCGAAGGCGGTGTCACCGGCTCATGATGTCAGTCTGGAGTGCGCGCTCATTGGGGCAGGCTTGCGTGCATCCGCCTTTGAGGAGGTAATGCCGCGGACTTCTAAAGTTGTATCCGACTATAGTGGAAACGTTCTGTTTTTCGATTGGTAGATGGTGGTGCCAGGCTTGATGCCCCTGTCCGATAAGAGATTTCCCTCAACCGCGAAGCTTGCTTTCTGGATATATATATATATATATATATATATTAAATAAACGTGACCGGTGAATGTTGCTGGAGCCAGAGTGTCTAGAGGTGGACTTGTCTTCGTCAAGACAACAGCAGAAAGTTTTGGGGAATTGTTACATTAAGAGTGACTGCTTTAAGTTTCCACATATTCTTACGAAATTAAAGAAAAATTCTTGTTGCGGAGAGAAATTGCAACATATACGCCCTAACTGTGGCTGGCTATATCGGACGGCGAAGCGCGAGGACCGCATTTCTTTTATTTTTTTGTTCTAATAAAGTGACTAATGATCAGTCAATCATCATCCCGTCCAGAAATTTAACGCGTGCTTGTGCTGGTAGTGCTTTGCGGACCTCCTTTTCGTGACTATCTCGATTGCATCGGGGTGTGGCTAGACGCGCTACGAGGCATTAAAAAAAAAAAGGAAAAAAAGTGCGAGAGTGAAATCTGGAGTCAAGAAAAGTCGATGCCTGTACTTGTCTCCTCTCCCGTTTTCCTCCAGTGTCGCCTTTTTCGATGCGCCAGTCAGTCATCACAGTGGGGCAACTACGCGCGGAAATACGTAAAAATTACTGACTTGACAGTGCAAGATAAGCGTGAGTGAAAATATGCATATCGGGCTGGGCCCTTCATTGCGCCTGCCAGTGCCACTTCGCGGGCACCACAGCAGGACACCGCCCCTAGCTTGGCGAGCATCTCTTGCCGTGGGATAAGTCTAATCTATTCTGCCGTCATCCTGTGTAGCGCGCTGCGTCAGTCCCTAATTGAGCCGTTCCTTTTGGCCGGACGGACGTGGGGGGCGACGTGCGCTGTTATGACGGGCAGCGGTGGCCTGCACGCACGGCATGAGATGTGACCCAGGGCCCTCCTTAGACTCGTTCTGCTCCATTTAGCACGCAAATACGCTGTTTCGTCGAGAATCGTGCTGGACGGAGGGCAGTAGGCGGTGGGCAGGTGCCATCCCCCTCCCCCCCTTTTTGACTATTTATTCATACGAGTTGAGCACGACAAAATTCACGAGCAGATTTCCTGGCTATTGAGCCATGTTCATGGCTCCCATCGAACACGTGGCTCTTTACCAAGCTGGTTTAGTCTTTCCTTTCATCGTATGTTATTCGTTTTCCAAAGCAAGGTCCCTACATTATTGAAATGCCTGACGCGGTGGTGGCTGTGGCAGCGCTTTGCTTCTCCAGGCATTGGCAGTATGAAAAAGTAAACGGGTACAGGGAGGTAGGCTTGGAAGAAATATCTGTTAGATATGTGTATGTATACCTAGGAGCCATATGGATGACCTTTATGGTGATAAGCAATCAGTCTCTGTATCGATCTTGGCATATTGTCAGTGGACATAATGGAACCTCGCAGTTTTGTTTTCTCATTTCCACATAGTGCAACACAATTACGGCTGACATCGCGATGTCCGCGTATCGCTATCGTGGTAAGACCAGTGTCAGTCATGCGTACAGCGCAAGGGTTGAACCCTCGGATGCTGGCGCCATATAATAGGATGGTGGTGCTTGTTGCATCGGTATGTTATCGCGAACAATATGAATCGCTGGAAGCACGACCCAATTAACCACAGGGACGAAGTAGGGGATGTTATGGTTGGAACCGTACGTCGCACGCCGCGATAGCCGCAGGCTCATGCAGTATATAGATGTATAACCGCGGCGAAGCTGCAGCCATCGAGGCCGCTCGATGAATAAAAAGGCGCGTATTCCTGGATGTGACCATTCATTGTTCCATTGTTTCCAGCTACGTGCGACATGCGATTATTGTTTGCCGTGTATGCGTTGGCGTTTGATTAATATGCCCTAATCTGGTTGGCAGCTGACATTAATATGTTAATGGGTGCCGTTCACATTACACGATCAGTAATGACATTACTGCTCGTGAGGGCACCTCTCTTGCGCAAGCACCTCCGAAGGAACGAGGAGAGCCCCGGTTCTCGGGAATTTGTTCGCAGCTTGCGTAATTATAAGCGTTCGCTTCAGAAGACCGAACCTTGGCCTGGGTATCGCCTGTTATTTCACTCATTCTTACCGCGGTTTCGAGTGGCGCTTACTGTTGAGTCAAAAGCGCGCACAATTAGGTATAGTGGTTATCGACGTTCTCGCTCTTTCGTTTTTGTGTTTTCAGGCTATTTATTGGCTTTACCGTCCGTTTGTGCTTTCTTAATCGATCTTCTCCGATCTTCTGCACACGTGCGTGCTACGTGGTCGTTGCCTCATAGCTGTGGGAAAGTATGCTGGTCAGCTCATTAAAAAGTTGCGAAGCTGTTGAAAACACACGTGCACAAATGCATTCAAGCGCCTTGAACCGGAAAATAAAAAGGTTAAAGTAACGTTTTAAGAAGATGGCTAGTTGGGTGACGTTGTTGTTCTGGGAATAACTTCTTGGAGCCGACGAATTCCTTTAGTGCATTCCCTCGGTCATGCAGGCGGACCATGTACAGCAGAAAATACAGCTGCCATATTACCGATGGCTGTGTTTTGAAGGCCCTCGCTGTGAGGCGGCGTTCTTTTCTAGCGCTGCCGATCAGCGCAGCTGTTGCGACGTCCTCTCTGTTTTGCCGCTGCAGCAGAAAATAAAATAAAAGACGCAGATATGGGCGCAGAGAACAGTATACGCGCGGTGCCTTGTAATGTTGAAGCAGCGCTGCTTGTGGAGAAAATTGATGGTGAACTTGTACTCCAGTGCTTCGAAGTTTTTTTTTTCTTTTACTTTTTTTGAAGGCTTGAAAGTTCGCAAATTGCATCTTAAGGAAGAAGAAAATAAAAACGCACTTGGATGATGCATTCAGGCAGATGCATTGACACATTTAGCTCGATCTCTCCTTTTTTTTTCTGTGTGTTGCTTGCAAAACACTATTTTGATTCCACACCGGACACCGCATAAAGCGAAACGGCAGAAACTGCAAGTGGCGCATCATAGCAAACGTTCGGACATCCATCTCTCCGTCACTGCGTGTGCACCTGCGCACACCAATAAAGCAGAAGAGTTCAGGCATTTTTGTCTTCTCGGTGCGGTTTCCGAGAGCCCCAAGACGACCGGTAATAATTATCGCGAGGTTGATCGGCCTGAGATAAAGCGTTTGTGACCAGCCACATACCCCGGCGTTCCCATTCTGCCAGGCGACATCTGCTCGGGCGTAGGGCACAAGGCAAAGAAAGCAAACACTAGGCGGAAGCCGCTTCGCGGCAGCATATTGTTGTAGTACCCTGTCGCCATAAGCGCATTCTCTACGCCGTCTCGACTCTCTCTGGTCGTCGGCGTTTCACTTTCCAGTCGCTCTTTGTTTATGCCTTCCACTGGCCGAAAGTCCCCATTGTGTGCACTGGCCTTGCAGCGGACGCGCGCGCCATGTGCGCGCACGAGGAATATGGGGCGACGAACCCGTGCCGGTCTGGCAGCGCGGATGCTGCGGCGACGACGACTCGGGAGAAAGTGATAGCCGGTCCTTCGGAGCACGCGAGCGATATGCGAAATCGATAGGCGTCGCTCGCGCGCCACTTGTGCGGTGGCGTAACGTGTGCTCTCGCTTTTCGTCGGCACTGCCGCTCTAGTTTGTTCTGTTTTGGTTTCTTTATGCCCAGCGTTTGCGTGGTCGTCGTTCCCTTTCAGGTTCCGCCTCAGTTTGCCTTGAAATGTGTGTCACACATCGCGTTCGTCTGCTGCGGTGTATACCTCCGCGTACACGGGGGCGAGCTGTTGCTTTTGAAAGGCGAAACCGTCTTCTCCAGTTCGTTCCACTCGCTCGCTTATTTTTTTCGCTCGAGCGTTAATGGCGTTCCGTTGTTTGTGCGTTGTCTGGGTGCTAATGGTGTCGTCGCCTTGTCTTGCTCGCCCGGGAGCGCTGCCGGCTGGCTGCCTTGGCCGGCATTTTACTGTCGTCGTTCGCAGAATGCGCGGAAAGCGAGCTCTCTCATTGCCTCTGAGTTTTCACTCTCTTTTACGGCCTCCGCCAGTGTGCCGTTTAGTCCTCTGACCGAAATGTCGCACCGAGTGCTTAGTCGGCGTGTTTATCAATATAATGAGGCATTACGCGATGAAAAATAGCTTCGCCATTGTTGCTACATTTGCGCTGACTTTACGCCCTTGTGGTTCTCCCTGTTCGCTGTTGCTTTTGTTAATTTCTTCTTTGTGCTTGTATTACTACACCCGCGCCATGGGGTCCACTGATTTTCTTCTTTCGCGGTCATCACCGCCTGCCGCTGTAATCGTACACTGACTGATACTTTTGTGAAGGCGTCGGCAGGTCATCCACGTAATAGCTCGCGCTAGACCACAATATATGCTGTTTGTGACCGTTGATTCATTGGCATAGTTGAATGGGAAGCTTCCAAGTACAGCATCTGTTGTTTATGGCAACGTAAAGTGTTTTATTGTGATAGTAATTATATGGACACTTTAGGCGCATTTCCGGCGTCGGCATCGCCGTGAGGTTAGTTATAAGTCCAAGTTGCGATAACATCGCCCCGCGCGTCGTATGTTCTATGCGCGAGCGAAATCGTGCGAAGACAACCGACGATCGCGGCTCAGAAAACGTGCCGGCCGTCTTTCGTCGCGCAAAGAATTCGTCGGTGGTGCCAGAGGGTGGGCTGCGTGGTTCCGGCAGAAACTGCGTACTTTGAGCGGTCGCGCGCGCGCTATCTTGATTGGCATCAGCAGACGGCTCACACCTTCGCACGTGCTGTGTTCTGTATTTGCGTTGAATTGATACAGCACGAAGGTTGCTTCGCTCGCTGCGGCGCCCGCGTTTCCTTAAGCCAGCGTTCTGTTGCTATCGCATTCCTTGCTTCGCCCTTACGGCGAAATTGTGATTTTTTTTAAAAGACAGCCTATACAACTGCATTAGGTTGAATCAGCTGTATTATTACTAAATTACTCTTTTCCAGTTTAAAAAAAAATTTGTTAAATAGAAAACTGGTATAAAATCGATGGTTCTTGTTCAAGCGAAGAGTTACAGTTACGTATGTATGGTATCGGAGCGTATAAGTTTACTTAAAGGGGTACTGACACGAATTTTAAAAATTTTCCGATTGCTGCTCTAAATAAAAATACTGGTGTCGAGAAACCTAAAACGAGTATTGTGGTGCCTGGGAATGCATCGTATATATTTTAATTACCGCTACATTAAAAAGACACTTTCGGTTTCGATATCGAGGGGGCGACTTCTCAGTGACGTTTCATGTCTGTATGACGTCACGGGGATACAGAAATTCGCGACGTTCTAGAGACGAATCCGTCATCTGCTCGTGGTGCACATAAACAACGATGAGTGAACTGTCGTCCAGTGACCCTGACAGTGATTTCTGCGATTTAGGCTGCATGCAGGACGCAGAACTCGCAGACTCGGGGGAACTGTCTTGACTCGTCGGGATAATGTCCTTTGCAGTGGGGCTGGCTTGCAGATACTCAGCGACGAAAACTTCAAAGTCAAATTAAAATATTTTATACGCGTTCTCCGACACCGGTGTCTGGACAGCGTTGACACTGCATACCAAGGAAACGGAAAATGTCCCTTCTACGATGTCTCAAAGTCGTGTCAGTACTCCTTTAACTCTTTCGTGACCGCGCCTATAGAACGTGGTTCACCGGTGACCCGGAACGCTCCGAACGAGAATTTAAAAGTACGGGCGCTCCTGTCAACTAGCTGCACCATCTAGCACATTCTGTAAGCACTGATGTTTCGTTCCCTGCACAGTTAGTTTTTTTTTTTTTTTTCCCCGAGCGGCAGCGTTTTTTAACAGCGACTCCAAGATAGCGGTTCGCTTGGTTTGTTCGCGAAAATGGCAGACGAAACGGTAGCGATATTCTCTCAGAAATGTTGTTCCTTGGACAATTCTGTTGCGTCCGCTAGCGATTTTTCTGCTCTTTCTAGCAGAAGTGACTCCGAGGATGATGGCAAATTATGGAAACATAGTTCGGATGATAAAAAAAAAACCGTAGAACGAGCCCGGATCGTAGTCAGGTGTTGATCAGTGCGTTACGCTTTCTGGCACATCGATTTTTTTACTCCGACTGAAATGTCGTGAGAATGTTCGCACTATTATATCTTTTATTTGTAGGTGTCTCAACAGTATATGGTTACAATTTGATGACGTAACCTTTAACCAGTAGAGAGTAATGTTCAGCCCAAGAAGGCTACCCGGCCATGTCCTCAGAGTAGGTGTTGCGCAGTGAAGCGATATGTGTCACAAGGAAAATCGACATTTTGGGCATCTTTTTCACAGCGGAGGTAATAAACAGGACTTGTGTTAACAAAAATGAGTGTGCGTGGTTGCAAATCCTGTAGAAGCAGTCCTATGCCGAAGGATGATGGTTCTTGGGAAACGGTCACGGCCGCAGAGATGGTGAATTTCATTTGCCTGCATGATGCTATATGGGCATCTTCGAGCTTCCCCGACTACACGTCCCCAGAACAACCACATTCATAACAAGTCCTACCGACTGACGAAGCGGGGAAGATGCAAAAAAGTGCGAAGAGGATAAGAAACTTGACGACTGGACAAATGCCACTTGGAAAGCCTGTCTTGCCCAGTGGCACACCAACCTTAGAAAAAGAATTTTTTTACATATTAGAGCTTTCGGACATGGTTCCGCCAATTTCGATAATGTCAGACATTGAAATGTGAAGATTAGAATAACATAGAGCTCAGCTAGTTGGTAATTATTCATTCTAAAAGACACCACAAACGCCGACTAACCGCTGAACAGACGCACAACGGCGGAATAGAAAGAAGACACGAAACCTTATCTGCGCATGCCCATGCAATTGGCGAACCTATCAGTCCGGCACGCGTGGGGGTCTACGTGAAAGATAGCTGTAAAGGCATTTAATTCATCTTATAGCAAGTTAATCGACTGGTTGGCTCACGCATGCGTTACCACTATTCTCGATATGCCATGCCTCAATCATCAGAATAGTAGTAGCGCATGAGTGAGCCAACCTTCGATTAATTTGCATAAAGATGAAATCACATGCCTCAACAGCAGGGGCGTAGCCAGAAATTTTTTTCGGGGGGGGGGGGGGTTCAACCATACTTTATGTATGTTCGTGCGTGCGTTTTTTGTGTGCGTGTATATATACGCAAGCAAAACTGAAAAATTTTGGGAAAAATTACCCCCCCCCCCTCTTGGCTACACCCCTGCTCAACAGTTATTTTTCTCGTAGACCCCCACGCGTGCAGGATTGATAGGTTCGCCTATTGCATGGGCATGCGCAGATAAGTTTTCGTCTCTTCTTTCTTTTCTGCCGTTGTGCGTCTCTTCATTTGTTAGTCGGCGTTTGTGGTGTCGTGACTTCTTGTGTCTGTGTTTGCACGCCCTGTCTTTTTAGAAGGAAATGTGAAGACCTTATTGTAGCTTACAAGTTCAGCATATTTTTATTGTGTCCGATGAAGCCACGCTTTAGGGTGGTCTGGTGCCGTGTTCAGTGCTAGCTTTTGGTATCCGATTTTTTTTCCTGTGCTGCTATTTAGCATAATTTTTATGGCTCAATATAGCAGATTTATTCCTCTTCTCAATTATGTCGACTGTATGGCTGTGTTTGAAAAAATTGTAGAGGGAAAAAATTAAACCCTGTAACCTGACGGAATAATGCAGTTTTCACTGGGCAGACAAAAAAAGATGTTAACTCATGCTCTTTTTCAGCTAGAGCATTCAAACTTTCCTCTGATATAGAAAGCACTTGAGCAAGTATTTTGTATATCTCAGATTATTTTTCGGGTTTTTTTTCTTTCATGTTGGGGGCATAACGTTAAAAATGTTCTATGCAATGTTCGATAAATCGAGTTTTTCATAAATATTCTTGCATATTATACCTTAATATGAATTTTTCGAAGTAATACGGTTAAAAAAGTACAATAACTTACCTTCATATTGATATACAGGGTGTTTCAAGAAATGTGTCCAACCTTCTAAAAAAAATCATGAAAATGCGATATTTGCTCGGGGCTTTCAGAATAGCTTTTTCTGTAGCGGCAGGAATCTTAAGGTAGTTAAGGACATCATTTAAGACAGTAATTAAAAAGTTACATTAATTAACTTTTTAATTAGTGGAGTTAGGTGATTGTGCCAAATGGGAGAATTGAAGATCTTCATGCGAGGAACCCATCCGAGCTTTCAGATTTTGAAAAAGCGTCCTCTAGTAATTGTTGTGGCGTAATGAAATTCAACGAAATGCAATGGCTTTCAATAGCGAAAGCCATCGAATTCGGTTGAATTTCATTACTTCGTGATTATTACTAGAGGCCGCTTTTTTGAAATCTCAATGTTGGGATGGGTTTCTGGCACGAAGAACTTCAATTCCCCAATTTGACACAGTAACCTAACTTCACTAATTAAAAAGCTAATTAATTTAGCTTTCTTAATTACCATCTCAAGTCATGTCTCTAACCATCTTAAAATGCCTAGCGCTACAGAAAAAGCCATTCACTCATTTTGAACGTCTCAGAAGAATATGGCAGTTGCGTTCTTCCATGTTTCTGTTTAGGTTTCGCCATTGAATTTGGCTGAATTTCATTACTTCGTAATTATTACTAGATGCCACTTTTTCGAAATCTCAAAGTTGGGTTGGGTTTCTGGCATGAAGAACTTCAACTCTCCCATTTGACACAACCACCTAACTCCACTAATCAAAAAGTTAATTAATTTAACTTTTTTAATTACAGTCCCAAATAATTTCTTTAACCATCTTAAAATCCCTGCCACTACAGAAAAACCAATTCTGAAGGCAGCAATCAAATATCGCATTTTCCTTATTTTTTGAGAAGGTTGGACACATTTCTTGAAACACCCTGTATAATATTACACTGTATTTATCATATTATTCGTAACTAAAAATAATTACTGAAACGTGTGAAATGGGGACAATTAGCTGTCAGGATAATTAACGGAAATTAATTGAATAAATTCACTGAAAGAGCGGACGGTTTTCTTGAGCAGCTTGAGCAGCTGGGATCGTTGCGGCAGCTGGCGGAGAAGATCTCAGCCACGTGCTTCTTTATACGTGGCCTCTGAGATCCGCTTCGGCAGCACAGCGAAACACGGTTAGCACTAGGTATGCATGTATAGTACACCAGGGCACACGAACGCCGACGTGCGAGTGCCACTATAGCACACACCTAAGTCAAGGATAAGGGTCGCCTGCATTGTTTACATTTTTAAGCTGAGAACTGTTCGGCAAGGCAGCGGTAGCACTCGGCAGCCACGGTCAGGAAAGTCCGGTGGGTTCGCAAAGAAAGCTTCGCTTCAAAAAGCCTCCGCACAGAGCAACTGTTGCACGTTTATTACGTTTGGGGCCCAGTTGCGTTCGGATCGTATACACACGCGTGGGCGCTTGCTCTTTCTGGCGCAACGGCGTCATCTCCGATTGCAGACCTCTTTTTTTTTTTTTTTCTCGTTGCTTGGGAAAAGATTATATAGGAATAGCCCCTCAGGAGGCGATCCCGCGGTGGAACTCTTTGAGAGGTGCCGCTTCCGTTTGTGTCGCGCGGTGACAATTTGACTTTGCGCCTGTACGCCATCGCAGTCGCCAGGCGTAATTCCGCAGCCAACAGTTTATTGCTACACGCGAGAGGATCCTGTTTTCGCCTGCTGTATTCTGCACGCACGCACACACGCAGAGAGAGGTTGCGCGGTCGCCGGTTTTGCTGCGAGATGATCACCCGCGAGCGGAGTTCTGTACGATATTTTAAAGCTGTGACCGCGAAGCTGGTTGCAGCTTGTGCGTCAGCACCTTGGTTGTTGCTTGTGCTAAAAATAAAAAGTCGAACTGATGCACTTGGGATATCGTGGGCCCTTTCCTTTAATTTGTCATGTTTTATAAAATTTGTTTTCCCTGTCCTTCTCTCGTATTATGTATCTATTCCTTACTATATGACACATGAACGAGTTGTCGCCGTTTTGTTGAATATATAAAGGCCGTGAAGAAATTGACGAAATCAGTTTGCAACTTCGCGTTGTGAGGTTGACAGGGGCTCAGACATTGCTGGTTACCTCTAGTTGCTTGTACATAGGTTAAGAGGTGAAACCGTCTGATCATTATTCACTATCTCTATGCGATCCTCACGTTTATTGTGGCGCGATGAATCTGCGTATGACGGTACATTTGGTCGCAGTATCCATCCGTCGGTGTCGAATAGGGATATTGCATCGACGCAGCATTAAATTGCTCCCGTGACCGTGTACAAGGCAAACTCGCGGGAAATCCGCTTAGATGACCTTGTCTGTGAATATCGTTGTTTGACGTTTTTGTTAATACCGATGTGACTGACTGAATGTGGTTCTCTTCTAATATGATCTGGTGAGTAATTGTTTTGCGTGACAAACGTGGCGTGAACCCCATATAAGGCGTGATCGTACCTCGGCCTGCACTTGCTCTCGTGCTCTAGAGAGGCAAGCCGCCTCGTCTCAGCGCAGGCGACACACTGCACACCCTCTTCGCCAAATTCAGCTTTCGTGTCTGCATAGTATACCCATAGCAGTGCCTGGTTGGACAGGCACCCTCTTTTGTTGAACTATTCGTGTGTTCCCAACATTGTTTTCGTTGTTTTGTGAGAACGAGTAACACGCAATATTTGTGTCCCCGAATAGTGGGCTTTCGGTGTGTTCCTTTGCTTGCTGTTGGCGTGCGCGAGGCAAGCTGCAGCGCGTGGCGCAGTGTGCGCACCATGCGCCATCGCCATCGTGAAAGTGTCCGGGAAAAGCGGTATTTTTAGCCACCGTGGCGCCGCCGCGCCCGTATACGTAGAAATGAAGAACGACGAGGGGATGTCTCTTCTCGTTCGTTCGTTTTTTTTTTTTTTTTCCCCGAAGAAGCGTCCGATAAACGCCTCCTTTGGCGGCGCCGCCGCAGAGGACCGTCCTCGGCCTGCCTCGCTTGGAACTTCCGGAGCGCTCCGTCGAGAGGTTCGCGGATGGTGCGTCTCCTCCTGCACACCGCCCCGGCCAGAGTTCTTCCACCGGCGCGCGCTTCGACTCTCGCTCGACTACTCCGGGGCTTCTCTTCTTGCTGCATGGACGACGAGAGCGTGCGGTGGACCAAGTTAATGACTTTAGCTGTCCGCGGCGTGGAGTTTAGAGGTGGTACTACCACTCTTTGCTGATGGGAGTGATCCCGCGTCGCGTCACCGTTTGCGTCCACACTCGACAGCCCCTCCCCATTTCTCCGGTTGCTCTGAGCGTTGGCTAATGGGTTTGCGCGACCGCCTAACGAAATAGTTTGGTCTGCTGAAGCTACCGCAACGTACAATGCACGCGAACTTGAAATACCACCGATTTCTTATATCTTCCTGGGTTGCGCGAATTTAAGCATAAAAAATAAACTTTGGGAGTACTGAAATACCTCTTGTGGTCTATTACTTACTACGACAAAGGCAAGCGCTCTATGCATAATAAATCGCAGTGTCCAAGCATGCAGATGATTGCGTAAGTTTAATTAGATAAACTAAAAATATGGCTAAATGACTCATTAAAATTATTGCCATTGCTTTCAAGGATATGTTGCAATTGTGAACATGAAGGCGGGCAGTAACGAAGTATATAACGAGCAGGATTTCCAAACCAGCCGCCACTTCTAGATGTCCAAGAATGAGATGTGCTAAAAAACTCGTTTGGCGTCGCAGTTAATTTCGTCCTAAACGGCGCAAGAGAGGGTTGGAAAAATAACGTATGCCTGCCCATGTCGTTATAGGTTGAACTAGTGGAGAGGGGGGATATTTCATATTTAGCGACTTAGGACAGACTCAAGAAAACTTCAGTGTACAACGCTAGGCGCTCCCGATTAGATGTTGCCTCGAAGTTTCTCCCAAAAGTTGATGCCTGAAAAGTTCAATTATTCTTGACTGAATATGCAATCAAAAGCAAACTAACAAAAATAGCGTGACTTGGCCCGTGTATACAGTAGCCAACAGCATACAATCTAACGAAAGAAACGCAAATTGCACGAATGGTGGATATGAGAAAGCGGCTCTTGTTGCACTGAGTGCGCGCCTCCCTCCGAGTCTCTTCAAAGATGTTGTGGAAATCGTGCCCACAACGTATGTTGCTTGACCGCAGCGCGGCGCTCACCGTCGGCGTTAGTAAGATGTCGTAATGCACGATACTTCGCTGCACCACCGTGCCGCCATTCTTACCACGATAAACGAAGAGCACGGAGGAAGGAAATAAAGCTGGTGTTGGCGCGAATGAAGTAAGCGTGCCTAATGAAGAAACCATCGGGCTGCAGGCTGTGTTGGAGGACAGTGCTTCGATTCCTCGACTGGGCGCCCAGGTCGGCGTATTCGGCTAGGCGGCAACAGTAACAGCCATGGTCGGGAAAACCCGGAAAGGTGGTTCACAAACAAGGCCTCGATAAGGAGAGAAAATCAGGCAGCCAAACTTAAGCCTGAGCCTCATGGCCCGTCACCTTATTCTGCTGCGCCTGCTAGATTTCTTTATCGGTTTGCTTCATTCGTTTTTCAATGTCTCGAGCACCGGGTGACGCGCTTGTTTCTCTTCTTCCAGGCACCTCCGATCTAGCGCATACTTCCGGTTTTCCGAATATTCAGTCTTCTCAAATATAAAACTGGTACGAAACCGACGGGTCTGGCTCAAGTTGAGAGTTATATTGGATGCATATGATATCGCGGCATACGTTTACCTATAGATAAGGGCCGATTAACTTTCAGGATAATGAATGAAAATTGAATGAGTTCATTGAAAGTGCGGACTGTTTTCCTGTGAGCATCTATGGGATAGCTTAGGCACCTGGCGGGGCGGATCTCAAGCACGCCCTTTTTTTCTAGGTGGCCTCCGAGATCCGCTTCGGCAGCGCGACGAAACGCAAAGTTAATAAGACTATTTTACGGATGGGTTTCGGTGCCGCCATATTGGGCCGTCAACCTTACCGCTCTGTATATTTAACAAATAAACGAACACTACTTCGGTTGACGCATGAACCTGATCAGCGGTTGGGTTGGTGCATTCGACGTTTCTCGACCTTATCGATTCGCGTCGCGAAATGCAAGATAAGAAAGCATTCGTTTAACAGCCCAAGGTGGCAGCGCTCACATATCTTACGTAAAATAGTCTATACACTATAGGGCACACGAACGCCTACGTGCGAGTGCCACTGCCAGGCGCCCAAGTCAAACATTAGTGTCGCCTCCTGTTTTTCCTGCCTGCATGTACCTTTCAACCTTTCATCTTTTCCTGGAACAACCATAGTAGTAAATTTAGCGCCAGCAAACAACGCGCGCGACCCCCGGGGGACGTTGCTCGTGACGTAGAACAACCGCGGACGGCGTCTGGCTTGCGGACGTCACGCGCGGCCCTCGGAGTCGCTCGCGTTGTTGGTGCTGCCTTGTGGTCACGTACTGGCATCTGTCTCTGTATCGTTCTGGCCTGTTTCATTTACTTGCTTGCTTATTCGCTTACGCGCTGGAGCGCATGCATTGAAATCAACTTATGATATACTTGCCCTCAGCTTGTAGTGGCGTAGTGGTGCATTACGTGTCATGACTACGGTGCAGCTATTCACAGCTAAAAATATCACGCATAATTTGGCAATATCGATAGAGATGTTATAAATATTTAAACGAATAGACAAGTAAATAAATAAAATAAAATGAATAAATAAACGTGTAGAAAATTCTGGGCACCGAAGCTGCCAAGAAAAAAGCACCTTTTTTTGCGTATGTTTCTCACTGTACAACAGATAGTTCGGATGTTCAGGGGAGACTGGATCCATATGTGATTCTGTTTTTCTTAAGGGGGAAAAAAAGGCTGTCGCGACAGAGTTTCCCATCATCACCAGTATAACAGCCCGGTGGTATCTTTCTGTCAGCCGGCTGACAGTGAAAGTCGCAGAGCGTACTGTATTGCTACTACCTCTATAACACTGGACGATCTTTCGCTTTAGCTCCGAGTGCGTTGGTGACACATGTCTGTGCTTTGAATTCCACTCTGCGTGCTGTAAATTTCCTTTTTTTTTCTTTCTCCCTAATATACGGCGGCGAAACCGATGGGAACCGGCTGCCGCATGATCAGGCTGTTTGAAAAAGACAACAAAAAAACAATGCGATCCGAAGAGCAAGACTGTTTGAAAAAGCCCGCCGCACTTCCTGAGAAGGAATGTTCTAGAGCGGTATTTTTATCGCTGCAAGAATCGCGGTTCTTGTTTCAATCCGCAAAGGACAGGGCATAGTGGCATGTGTCATGCGTCTTATACGTCACACATTTCTTGCATTGTAAGTTTCGGTCACGATTTATAGTGCACCTTCAATAAACGTGTAGAAGTTACATAATTCTTGTCCTAGGCGCTGCAAATTTCATTCAAGGGAAATCATATATACTTCGTGTACTTTCTGCTCAGTTCTTGTAACTAGAGTAATTAACTGCTGAGAGACGTAAGATACGTATGTCCTAAGAGTGTACTCTTAGTGTGTACTATGTCGCGTAGCATTTTTCTTTTCAATAAAAAGGTTTCAGTCACCGACTCATGCTCAAATTTATCATTGTCTGCAGGCATTTTGAGAAAGAGGAAAAATAAAAACTTACCTCAGTATTAGTGACGGCGAGAGACGTCGAATATCAAAGTGGTTATGTGGAACAATATTCTGCATTCTGAAGTACATATCGGGTGAAAAGATGGTTCGATTGTGCGGCAGCCTAATGACCGTGGCTTTCTTTTACTTGCCTGCCTCTGCTGGAATGGAATAACAAAAAACAATAAAACCGTCTGCACACACACGTACTAACTCAACATATAAATCGTGTCATGCCCTTTGTTGCGCAACAAACATGCCGGTGTTCTTTTTTTTCTTGCTTTTTTTATTGTGAGAGCTTTGCACAAAACTTAACGCTCTGGCTGATTTTCGCTCTGATTCCGTAACTCGAAAAAAAAAAAAAGCGACACTTGGCGTGGTGCAGTAAACTGAAAGGTGTACAGCTTAAACTCGATCTAACGAAGTGGTGGGGACGCTCGAATTATTTCGTTAAATCGGGAAGTTGGTAAAATCGAGAAAGATTTTTCGTCTCTTCGAAATCTAAAATTGTAATAGCGACAACCAAAGGCTATCAGGCCATTGTTCTTGCCACGAATCTACTCCTGCGCGTGTGAAAAGTCCGCGAGGACGGCCCTGACATGGAGCCTCCCATGTCGCCCGGACATGTGGGGCACCATGTCCGGGCGATGCAAACCAGAAAGACGGTTACGTGAAGCAATGACTGGTGGATGATATGCGGAGACGCGGAGAACGAATGAAGTGATTGTGCAAGCAGGCCGAGCCAGAAAGTTGCTAGGAGATGATTAGTGTCGTGAAATCACGAAACCAACCACCGCCGCTCGTACCACCATCCGGTACGTAAGAGCGCTACCGACTGCCGAGTCCATTGCTCCATGCATGGGTGCGGCGTCCAGCCTCGTCAAATTAAAGCTATAGGGCAGTCAGCAGGGCGTCTAGACGTTTTAATGCGATAACGTTAGAGCGGACGCTCGAAGAAAAACCCGTCTCTGCAAAACTGGAAGGAAATCGCCGCTCTTTTGCTCAGTTACCTTTGGAAAAGCGTCGTTAAATCTGGTTTGGTGGCCAAGCTAGTTCGTCAGTTTGGGTTGATAACACTGAGCCCTATAGGTATTTGTTGGGGAATCGAAGTTTCTTCTTTAGATCGGGAACTTTGTAAAATCTGGTTTCGTTAGATCGAGTTTTAACTGACTGTTCTTTCTTTCTTTCTTTCTTTCTTTCTTTCTTTCTTTCTTTCTTTCTTTCTTTCTTTCTTTCTTTCTTTCTTTCTTTCTTTCTTTCTTTCTTTGTGTGTGTGTATGTTCGTTTGTATGTGAACGCGAACATACTGCTAAAGAGTTTCTTCACTTGTGCTGTTAGCCGAACAGTGCTGCTGTGATTGTTTCTAATGAACAAAATAGTTGCAATTGTTGCAAGGGTGCCCCTTTGTTAATGAATGCGTGAGGCTTAAACGGCTGTGCATTGCAACACTTCTGTAGAGCGCTTTCCTAACCATCGCGTATTCCTGACAAGAGGCTGTCATTTAACGAATTAGGGCGCTCGTGACTAGGGGCGCGCTGCATGGCTTCGTTGTGAGACAGCGTTTGACGTGGGAAAGTGTCTAAATGCGCGAGGTTGTCAGAGGAAAGTAAATATAGATGCCGTCTTGGGAACACGATATAGTTGCGTGGGCAGCGCACGTTCGATTCGGTTTCGCTTCCTTGTCGACAGCGGCTCGCCCGCTCACTCTCCTCATTGTCTTCCTTCTGTCGACGGACGGATGTCTTCGGTTGCGCCCGCTCACTGCTTGCGTAACGTTTGCCCGTCTTTTCTTGTCCCTACTTTATGCCCATGCTGCTGTAGTGTTTCTTTTTTTCTTTAATCGCTTCGCGACGCCTTCCCGAGTGCGCGCCGTATAGCGTCGACGGGCACGGCTGCATGCTGAAGTAACGAGGCCGTTCACCCGGCGGAGCTTCCTGCCTTAATTTTGACGCCCGGCCGCGTCTTTGAGCGACGGCGAGCGTCGACGTACCGCCCAGGCGGTGACGTAGTACGTGCTCTGCCGAAGCCGACCGGCATCCACGCTGGAGAGGGCTGCGATCGTTGCCTTCATGCGTGGGCTTCCGTAGCGAGGCCCCAGTATATATGCAATATTGAGAGTGCACTGCTGTTACAGGCTGACGCCGTCCGTATCCTAACTGTCGCGACAAGCGAACCGTGACACGGTTAAGTTTTAAGCGTTGAAATGGTTGCACGCGCACTTTTAATTTTTCGCAGATCGTGTCAGAGAGAGAGAGAGAAAAAGCCGTTATACTCATGGTGATTTCTACTGTCCATGTTGGTAGCAGTTTGTTATCTCTATTATAGTTGCACACGTCGTGTTGGCGGTATGTTTAGTCGCGTATCTTACATTACATTGATCTGCTATTCTGACGATATAGTCGGCCAGCATGGCGGCCGACTTACCGGTACCGTTTTTTTTCTTCTGCTCTGTCGGCAAGCGCTGGGTGATCGCCTGGTGCTCAGATGCTGTGAAAATGGAAGACCAGGGCTCTAGCTTTAATTGTTTAGCGTAATGAGCTCAGTGTCCCCAGCATACACCGGTGGCGCAAAAAAGCGCCTGCCACCATGTGCGCCGATTATCGCGCGCCAGCTCGCCGACTCGCACGTCACCTTTAATTCGTACTGGCATGCGTGGCATGGTGCATCGTCTTGACATGCGCAATTACGTCAGACTCTGATGAGTCGTGTGCTCGTTGTTGGAGGTGTTCTTCGGCAGATCCGCTCGAGAGACGTATTAAGATGGTTAACCGTTATACGTGGTGAGAGAAGCAGAGCCACATATGCCGGGAAGGTGCAGTCTATAGTCTACAGATGTTCCGTCGAGTGTTATGGGATGACATTGAGCCTGTTGTCGACTAATGCCTGCAAGCTTATTGCAAACACCTCGACTTTAGGTCCAAACAAGTAAGATTGTCCAGAGCTCTGTCACGTATGGCATTTCTAACCGCATCGATAGTTACACGCGGAAGTTGTGTCCTGTTCGACTTTGATTTCACTTATCTGCGATTCTGTGCAGTTTAAAATTGAAATCTTCTGCCATCTTCACCATGTCCTTGAAATCGCTAATAACATTATCCTGCCTATCTTTTAATGCGTACAATTTGATCCTTCCGATGCCGAGTTTTTTTTTTAGCTGCTTTAATGCTACCACCTTTTTCTACTGCTGCCGAAGGCAAAACAATCTACTAGAAGTTGGCAATGTGAACTGTCAGAATTCATTTTGATCAAGGCGTGTCTGTTTTTGTGTGGGATGAAAAAAAGAATATTGAGAAGTTTGGTATAAATTTTACAAATAATCAGTTAGAATTTAGCTTGTAAAACTTAACTTATTCGGTACGTTAATAATTATCACACGATTGGTGCCATCGGTACTTGACGTTCCTCCAGCAGCGTTTTTTTTTTTGTTTTAGCTTGAATTCAGTGTATTTAATAACCATATAGATTCGGACTCGCGACAGTCATGCACACTTTAATGCCCACTTCGTGAATTCGCGCTTCCTTTTGTGTTAAATTTAACGTTGTCAGCTCATATTATTAGCCGCTTGCAGAACAAATATCGCATACATCGTCTTGACATTACGCGCCGCAGTAGCCGATGGCCTTGCGCTGCGGAGCTCGAGGGCCCTCGTGCGATCGCTACAACAGCGGCTGCGTTGCGATGGGGACGAAATGTTCACTCTATAGGAAAGCGGCAGGAGCGCGAAAACGTCAAAGCGAGCTGAAGTTATTTTCCGCGCTTGTTTAAGATGTTAACACTCTTTTTTTCTGCCGCCGCTGCTGCTTTCGCCACTTCTGTGTATACTGTTCGCTAACAAAGAACTGAATGCGTGCCACTTTGCCTATTTTCTGAGCGTTTTATTTCTGACCAGTGCTTGCAGTACACGCAGAAATAGTTTTTACCTTTTCAACTAGTTTTCTTGAGATGCACCGTCATTAAATAAGCGGACGTCCTGGTATATAGTGCTGGATTCGCCCGGCTCTGCAAAAGTGAGATGTGAATTAGGACACGCCAACGCACCGCCACTGCGCCTTCTCTAATTCCCGTCTCCTCGTTCATTCGTTCGTTCACCTATAGGTAATAGTAATCCAAATGAGGCTCTCGCGGAACGCGTCCTTGTATAGGCTGTGACTTTCGTCGTGCAGCACGGGGTAACTTGGAACTGCATCGGTGGAAATCACCCACCGCCGACACTTTGGCCGCCATTTTTAATATTCGACCGGAGCCAAAATACAGCTTTCTGTAAAGCAGAAAAACGTTAAGCTTTCGGCTTTCAACCAGCATGGTGAAGAATCCATCGGTCCGAGCCCGATCGGGCTCGCTGCCCGATTTCTCGCCCGCTGTGAAGCGAGCGGATTTCAAGTAAGTTTGGCCGCTTCCGCCTGATTTGAGCTATATTGTGAACGTAGCTGAAGTGCAGATGACCAAGCATTACACGGAAACGTTCGGAACAGTGTTATGCCATGTGTAGACATAGTGTGTGATGCGGCTGCACCATGCCACATATACGGCATTCCTGTACATTGCAAATATATGTGCGCCGTGCTTCACGGAGCGAAGTATATATTGCCCGCAGCTCGTGCGATAGGTTTGACTTTGTGTCGCTGGAATTCCGAGCAGCTGTATGCTGTAAATGGAAAACTCGGCTATCGCTTTTCGCAACAATGCGTGGTAGGTGCGTAGTATTTATATTGTTCTCCGCTATGAATCAGTGGCTGCAGCGTAAAACACGCTAGCCGGGATGCCCGCTCTTGCTGCCAGTGTGTCCCCATTATATCTTGACGTCGGCGCCGGCAACTAAGTTGCCTTGACCTGAGAAAACTTTCTCTCCGCCGAGATATCAACGATGCGACTCACGAAGATCTGTTTGTGATGGCTCGATAGCTGACTTGAGTTCAAAACTTGCACGTAGCGCTCGCCTGAGAGGCATGATTCTACTTAGTTGTATGCCAGTCGAAATTGCTCCGGCGTCCCCTTCTACACCGTTCCTCATCCCCAATTAAAGTGTGCACTTTGTATACATCTGCGACTCGCTTCATGCGCTTGCGTCTGGACGTTCATGCCGCGGTGTTGTTTGGCTTCCTATAACCTGCAGGCGTCGGCTCAAGCATCCTTCGTATACACGATAATGGACATGTGCAACGCCGCTCACGGTTGCATTTCGCTGATAAATTTTTTTTTTCGTAATAGTTGAAGGGGACACTGAAGTGAAACAATGAATCAGTCCAGACTGATGAAATGTACTCGGAGAATAGTACTTGCATGACGCTTTATTGTCGTGTGCGCAAAGAAGCCGCAAAGACTTCCTGAGCGATACGCAGAGCTCCAGTTCGGGTAAACAAGGCCGCGGAGAGCTGGCTGCACAGCGTAACGGGAAACCAGTCTGTGTGTGAAAAGTAGCGTCTGACAGCGAGCAGTTGTTAATATAGCATCCATACTGAGAGCGTTAAAACTAGGGAAACCAACATGAAGTTTATCGACAAAAGCCACGCGCTAGACATGTTATGTCGACTGTGCTGGCTGCGTAGGTCTTCGCCACCTTTTTCTCAATGAAGAGGGAACGAGAGGAGGGGAAGGAGTTCTGTGAGCGGCTGCATTTTTCATTAGACGCACCGCTCTCTCCGTCAATGCAGCGACGCCGCACGCGTCGAGCCGGTTCTTCCGCACCTCCCAGGCGCCAACGTGCGTGAGAATTGATGGCTAGCTCAATTGGACGCACGGGGTTTCTCGCGGGGGAAAGGTTTCGAGAGACTCGCGAGTTCGGAAACCGCCGTCAACCGTGTTCTGTGACGTGCGCGTATATTCTCCGCCTGGCCCGGCAGTACTATCGCGCACCACGCCCCGTGCTGCCGCGCGCGGTTTTGGGGGGTCCGGAAGGGCGGTCTCAAGGAGTGCGCACTTGCGCCGTGCTGCGCGGGCGACGGATACTCGCTGACCGGAAAACGATCGGGGATTTTTCGGCGGCTCTAGATTTCGCGCTCTGGATTTGCGCGCCGTATGGCTGACTGGCGTGAGGTACTCTGAGAAGCGCCCGAGCGTGCCGCATCTCGCTGCCGTATCGCGTGCCACCGCCCCGTTTTGCTCCACCGATTCGGCTCGCCTTTTGATGCGCGCCTGTCTCGAGCCGATACGGCATCCGCCTTTTCGAACACGCACCGTCCGCTCGTATCGGCGGGTAAGCGTTCACTTACTGCAGCGCCATATCAATCCGGAGATGTAAGGTCATGAATACGTGCGACGCGACAACGTTTTCGAGACTTCCAGGCAACTTCCAGGCCTAAACGATGACAGAAGCTAAATGTTCATTCCATACGCACCTGTTCCGCGGTCGTCGAAGTTGCGCTTTCTATGGAGAACTAGAATTGGCCAGGAGGGCCGCTATGGCAATTTGAGACCCAAACTGGGGGAAAAAAATTACTACGGAAACTTTCAGTCGATGTTTGTCACATCCAGTGCTATAGCAGATTATAGATACATGTTTGATACGAATGAGGACATATCACACGACACTGAAAAGTCGTCTTTCTTAAAGTGTTTCCTGTCTGCAACTACATTCGATTGTGTGAAGGGCGACTCGACGACACGGTGTTAGCTCGTCGAAAACGCGCCAAGCGTCTGAACACGCTTGCTTGCACGCGTGTTCCTGTAAGATCGCAGTAGCGGAACTTCCGGTCGCCGTCACCTGCTGGAGTCACGTGACCTGAGCATAAACGTCATATGTGACGCCATACGACCGCCAAAATTTGAATGACAGAGAAAGGTTCTGCCCCTGCGTTGCATAAGTATATATCTGTTTTGCCAGTGTCACTGCTTCGCTCTTGTCGCTGGGGTGACAGTAACATACGCCGTGCCGCTTCGCAGTCCTCACTAATTTCCCAGCATCACTATGCGGCCAGAGCCAGGGTCGACAGCGACGTGCCGCTCTATCAATGACGTCATGCGTGACGTTTATGCTGAGGTCACGTGACTCTTGCCTGTGTCGGTGGCCGGAAGTTCCGCTACTGCGCTTTTTATATAGCGTATGGAAACGCGCTGCTTGCACGCGGGACATCTTAAAGGTCAAGGAACGGGCTATATCAGAATAATATCGCGCGATGAGGTATGTGCAACTGGTGTCGTGGTCGGAGCATCGGACTTCCGTAGAGGTCCAATAGGTGACCGGCAAAAGAGCGAGGGATTGTGGGATGCGTCGTCTGCTGCCAGTGTCCGGTTCGAGGCAAGCAGACGGCGAGCCGCTCCGAGGCCTCTGATTGTTCGGCATTCTCGCACGCGGCATTATCGCCTTGCTAAACCATGATCTGCTGTTCAGCCGTCGGCTGCTCAATCTTACGCTTGCATTTTCTAAAAATATTATATCGAGAACTGAAGTTTCGCTCAGGCGCACCCAGCAAATACATCGTTCTTTTTTTTTCCTAGCGGGACACTTTTTTTGCGTTCTTGTTGTTGTTCACACCCGGGTTTCTTCCTTTCTTTTTTTTTTTTTTGGTTTGGTTCTTTTCCTCTCCGTATATATGTGTGTGTGTTCTTTTCGAATAAATTTTAGTTGGAAGAATGCGCTGCGTCCTTGTCATCTCGTTCGTCTTTTAATAATAATAACTGTTGGGGTTTAACGTCCCAAAACCACGATTTGATCATGAGAGACGCCGTAGGGGAGGGCTCCGGAAAATTTTGACCATCTGGTGTTCTTTAACGTGCACGTAAATCTAAGTACACGGGCCTCAAGCATTTTTGCCTTCATCGAAAATGCGGCCGCCGCGGCCGGGATTCGATCCCGCGACCTGCGGGTCAGCAGTCGAGCACCATAACCACTAGACCACCGTGGACGGGTCTCGCTCGTCTTTTGTCTAGTGTTTGCGCTCAATACCATTATCAATGACACGTTCCAACTCGCCCAACCATCAACGTTTAAGATCTTTAAAATGATGCTTGTCACGTGCGGCAACGTATTATGCAATAAAAACTGTTCTCTGTATCGACTGATCTGCTAGCAAAACAGTTACAGTACCCGCGAGCAGCAGAAAAGCATTACATATCGTTTGTGTGCAGCAAAAAATATCCTTACCTTACATGGCTTACGGGACTTGTCATCGTCACAGTCACGTTTAACCAAAACACAAAATCATCTTCTAAAGCGCTGACATCGCTGAAACGTGGATGGATATATATATATATATATATATATATATATATATTACGGAACGGAAAAAAATATCATGGGTTTTACGTCGCAAAACCTCGATTTGAGAGATGCCTATTGGAGGGCTCCGGAAATTTCGACCATCCGGTGTTCTTTAACGTGCACTGACATCGCATAGTACACGGGCCTTTAGCATTTCGCCTCCGTCGAAATGCGACCACCGCGGCCGCGATCGAACCCGCGACCTTCGGGTCAGTAACCGAGCACCATATAACCATTGCTCCACCGCGGCGGAAGGAGCGAAAAAAAAAAAAAAGCGTGCGTGCCGCTGCTCACCCGCGTGCTGTGTCGAACCGGGAGCCGCCGCATCCCATAGTTCCTTGCGATTGCTTATTTTACGGGTCACCTATTAGAAGCCATCGGAGCATTTTTAACGTATTAATTTATGTTGGTCTTCGTATATGTGCGCTGACGTCACTCGCATGTTTGTGTGTGGGACGTCATTCGCACTTAGATAGGCCGTTGAAACCACCGATGGTATTCGGTGTTGCAGTGTGCGGCGCTGATGTCACTTGAGGCTATATAGATCGTGGGTCGGCCTCGCCGATTTTTGATTACGAAAACGGCGCGAAAAAACGAGACGAGAAAGACAGGACCAATCGCTGCATGTACGGATACCGAACCCTCATATATCCTTGTACTGAAACAGCCGAGGATATTTTGAAAGGAAGGCGCAAATTTAGACAGCTAGCCCCTCAAGAAGTACTTCTAAGCCGAGGGCAGCTAAATAAATGCTGTACGCATTTAATATCCTTCTGCCGCCCGGTAGGGATGCCATGAAAAGGGCGTGACATTTTAAGCGATAGCAGACGCGTGCCTTTATCAACGTTCGCCTTATACTATAGGTCTGTCCATGATGCATGCGTGTGCGCATCATTCTTCGAGGACGCCGATGTCTGTATAGCGTTTCATACTAAGATTATCAGGGGGAGCTCTGGCTTTGCGATCGTACTTATGCTGGGAATAAGTGCTCGTGGCTGAAGACATTTCTGTGGATTTGGTTATTACAATGAATTTGGAAGTGGCTCAAATTTAAACGCATTCGTACTCTTCGAAAAAAGAAAAAAAATTCTGCTCACATGCACAGACGCTGCGAATTTTTGCGTTTGTGACGCAATAGCTGGCTGAATATGACAATTGGCTAAGTAAGCCATTAGGACAAAGTTTCATTGACAAATCCATGCACTGAATTCTATAAAAAAAAAGTGTCTTTTTTCGGTGAATTCTGACTTGCCACGTATATGACTCTTAACTCTTCTTTGGATTCCTCGACTCTCCGACGAGAGTGTAATTGATCTCCTCAGATAGTTCTCGAGTCTCATATACGTGGCAAGTCAGGACTAAAAAAAAAAGAAAAAAAAAAAACCTACCTGCCGACCACGACGGTATACGTTATTGCCGTACCGGCACTGCTGAAAAACCCTACGTTGCCGTTGAAATCGCAGCATGTGCTGTTGTGTTGCTAATGTGCTGCACGTGCTGGTGAAAATCGTAGCAAGCGCTGCTGAAAATTGTTTTCCCCGCGCTCTCTTTAGCGCCTCTATGGCGCCGTTGTTGGCAAGCGAAGTTTCGGCGCTGGCTGCCCATTTGACGTCCTTTTGGTCGACTCATTCTCGTAAGCTTGAAACCGCAAAGAACGTATTTCTAGCTTATTTTTGCGTGCCGTCGCTGTCTGCTCTGTCTTGCCTGCGTCGCGGCAGACTACGCTCTTATCGCGGGTGAAATGCGGATCGTGGATTGCATGCACTGATGAATTTAAATATATATAAAATTATGGGACCTTTTGTGCCAAAGCCGAAATTTGATTATGAGGCACGCCCAAGTGGGGGACTTCGGATCAGATTCGACGAACTTGCTCCTGAACCACGAGCATTTTCGCATTTCGTCACTATGTAGGACTGGTTGCCACATACGGGATCAAATTTGTGACTCCTTGCTCAGCCGTGTGGTTTAATAGAAATAGCATTAAAAAAAAACAAACTTGGAGGACACTTGAGCTTCGCCTTCAAAAGTAGAACGCGATAGCGTAATCCGGCCCTGTGCGCATCGCCTTCTCAATTGCTAGCCTCGCTTCGGTTTTCGGTGCATGCCTCAACCGTGCCGTAAGGAAACGAACGACTGTGCGCGTAACATTGGCCGTTTCAAACTATCCTGAAATGCCTGCTGCAACTACAGTTGTGAAGGGACCACTACGCCATAATTCTTCGTTTTTCGAATCAGCGAAGGGCCCACTACGCGTCCGTAAGGCAACAAGCGAACCTACGCAGCCGCTCACTTTTTTTGTTTTTGCAGCTGATGATTAAATATGTCTGAGCGCTTTGTAATGGGTGGGCCTTTAAAGCACCCGCTCGTTGCGCACTTCACATGTTTTGACGCCTGGCGCTATTCTGCGCTTCTGCCACGCAATATTACATGCGTTAGGGAGACTCCTTCCATTGCATGACATTCATATGGTTTTTTTTTTTTCTTCGAAGCAGTTTCAAGCAATAGCATTGTTCTGTGGTGGAACACTTGCTTGCCGCGCGTACGGCCTGGGTTCGATTCTCACTCGAACCGAAGTTTTTTTATTATTTATTTTATTTGCATCTTCGTCGATTTTTCGGTCATGGACAAGATGATTTTTCGCTTACAACCAACGACGGCGACACCGGAACTTCTGCGAAACGAGCTCTTCAATGCTGTCGCATTAAAAAATTAATCCAGGAAGCATGTCTCTGAGAATGTGGCTGCTGTGGTCCCTGACTCGCGCTTTAATCTATGGCAGGAGGTAGTCGAATGGAAACGTGTCGTGTTCATTAAAGTGGTCCGTGGAAAGGGTAAGGATTTTTGCGCCCTTAAGGGTATTTTCTTGTGCGTATAACTCTCACCCACTTTCATCAATAGAAAAGGGTGTTTGAGTTAACTTATACACTCATATTGGTTGAAAAAAGTGCGTTTCCATGTGGTGTTGGAAATACACCCTTTCCCGTAATGGCTGTTTTTTTTTTTTTTATCGAAATACAAACCCAAGTTTCCCTGTTCACACTAATATCTGCTGTCCCCTTTGCGCTAATTGCTTGGTTGTCTTTCATTTGCGCCGGCATCCTTCAAATGAATCGCAAAACAATTGGCGAGACGCTTTTTTTTTCTTCCCTAAAACGTAAAGCGAGTGCCGCGCAGTATATCCGGCTTGGATCTGAACTGCATGTGTACTTACAGATTCGCATACAGAACCGTTACGTCTCGTCCACTGTGCCGATGTTACCTCGAAGAGTATAATACAGCGCTTGGAGAGCGCGTTGGCGCCTCTGATCGCTATCGGCGTATCCGCCACGTTCTCCAGGTGTTAACCAGTACCAAGATCAAATAATTTAAGCGAATTCGCCAGCAATAAGAGGTAGGATAGGAGAGAGGTGGACAAAATAGTTGTGCCTGCCCACTTTACGACCGAGAAGCCAAGTCAGCGATAGAGTCCGTATTCTTATCTGTATGAAATTGCTCCTGACGCGCCTCCGTTTGATGCGAAAACACACCATACACGCGGCGCAGCATGTTTCGCCGCCACCTATGCTGCACCAGAGGTGCTGCGCCGCTAAGCTCGAGGACACGGGTTCGATTCCCAGCCTCGGCGGCGGCGTTTTGGCGGGGGGCAATGCAAAAATGCCATGTACTTAGATTTAGGTGCATGTTAAAGAACCCCAGGTGGTTGAAATTAATCCGTAAGCACCTGTATACGGCTTGCTTCGTAATCCCATCGTGATTATGGCTTGTAAAACCGCAGAATTCAATCAACATGCGCCTCACGATTTCATTCGCAGGCGCACTATGATTCGCTCACGCTTGGCAGCGCCTGAAACAGCGAGCAGAACAAATTTGAAGCAAAGCGAGCAGTAAAAAGCGAGAGGTAGTTCGGGAAACAAAAAGCCCCGTTTCCGTGTATACTTCACCAGTAGGGATGCCATATATAAGTGAAACACCATGTCAACAGCTGTAGCCAGCTGTAACCGTGCATATCAGGTGCTCTAACAGCGATTTGGCGCTAACGGCTCGGAAGAGCGGGCGCGGCTTCTTACCTTTCATTAACTTGAAATGTCGAATGCAAGGGCAGCCATGAATACCGTGAGGGTTATGCTTCGGGCATAACAGGCTTTTAGTACTTCGAAGATATCAAAATATTGCACTTAGCGTGTTCTGCTAAAGAGTGAACATTTTTTTTCGAATTCTTTACAGTAACTATAAGGTGCAGAAAAGGCGTTGCTCTTCTGCGACGCAGCAATTTTATCCATCCGTGAGGGTGTGCAATCTTCCTTAGTGTGCACGTATACTGACGGCGCAGAGTCGAGGAGTGGTTAGCACTGCTGTGTCGAAATTCAACTTAAGCGGCAGCGTACGTCTTGTCAACGCATCTATACCATGCAGGCGTCGTATATTTACCTATGTGCGTGTTGCTTCTTTCATCTCTTGTTGCATTCAAAGCACACCGGAGACGCGGACAAGGAAAATGAACGTTAATAATCACTTGGCTAGCCCAACTCGGCATCCTGTTGCATTATGTTACATTCGACTGGTCATTTTCGAGTGCTCCAGAACTTTGTGGCAGTGCTCATCACATTCGGCTGGTCGAAATCGAGTGCACGTTCGGCTGTTTCTTTCAGACCAGCCGTTTACAGGTGACATGCCAATGCAAGGCTGGATTCACAGCTGCAACTCTGCTAGTGAAACAGTGCTGCGAGTGCAGTTGTAGTATTGTACTCACTGATTGAAACGCGACAATTTAGGGCTAAGCAATGCACGTACTTTCGTTTCCACCGTCTTCAGTTCGTGTCATATCGGCGTAATTTCGACTTGAACTCTTGCATAAGGCCCACATTACCTGTAACGGCCAGATTCGTAGCGACATGACGCGGTTATCTCGAGCTATTGCGCATACCTGTCGTTATACTAAAAGTTTTGGTGTCGCGTTTCAATCCGTGAACACTGTACGTACCACACGCAGCTTCGGCGCACAGCAGAAAGCACGAAGCCACCCCTCCAGGCGTTGCTGCACATGCGCTAGCTTGCATTCGATCGGTGGCCGCGCTGATATAGCGCTGCAGATAGAGCGGCCACGCGCTCGCGTGTTGACCCTGTTTTCATCGCTGTACCTTTACTAACAGCTTTGTTTTTCTGTGTTTCTGTTTGCGGAGCTTTATGTTTCAACGTTGCAGTTCTGCTCCTGTAAATATAAATATCCACATTTATCATTTGAGATGAATAAGAAAAATACACGCAATGTATCTTCAATTAGTTAATTACGTCCAAGATTCCCAGCGAAATTGCCACTCCACATTCTCAGTAGCCTCGTAAAGTAATTAGAGCGCAGTTCGGCGCACCTTACGAAAATGAGTTGCCAACTGCCCCGACAGCAAACTCTTCTCAAGCACTAGCTTCACGATGGCGGTAAATCGGGCTAGTTGGGTCATGATGGTAAAATAACAGCGCAAGAAACGACGGACGAGCACACAGAGACAAACGAGCGCTCGTTTGTTTCTGTGTGCTCGACCGTCGTTTTTTGCGCTGTTATTTTATGATCAAGCACTAGACGCGCAGAAATATGTGTACGCCCGCCTAAGCCACGGCGACTGCTGTAGCACCTCGAATCGGCGTTGCGATTGGTGGTATTCACGTTGGCCCTTTCTAGGTGCGTGGGCAGCGTGCGCACCCACATTTTTAAAACTAACGGCAAACACGCTATTTTGACTCGCTGGCTCCATGGCTCTAGTGCCGTTGCACTGTGGTCTAAGTAAACAAGTTACTACTGCTTCGTTTGGCGGCTGCAGACCTGTGCTCGCGAAATTGTCTGCGAAACGCAGCCAAGTGAAAGCGGCCCAGAAAGATGAGGTCGGCTTGAAAACTTTAGTGTGCTGTAATCGTCGCACGTTCACGTATGTATATAATGGGAGCGGCTATATGCATGCTTTCGCAAACATATCGGCGTTTCTTGTTCACATGCTAGGAGCTGGCTATAGCCAGGCCCTTGCTCACTTTGGTCACGGATTCTTCCTGCGGAATAGAGCGAGCCGAGTGCTTCGAGCGGACAGTCGTGACTTGCATAGCTTCGCCGCTGCGGTTACCTTGTGTGTGTGCGTCTGGTGTCGGCCACGCGACCTCAATGATGACACAACCCGGGGCACCATCGGCGGCCGTCCGCGTTTCGCGTCGAGCTCTTGCACTAATTACGCAACAGTGGGGAGGGGAGAACTCGACCCTCGCGGGAATTGATTGTCTCTTGCGATCGGCGAACAGTATGCGTGGACTGTGCAGCTCATGTCGGTGTTTCGATGGATGCCCTGAATGTTACATGGACCGGCATTACCGGAGAGGCAATGAAGGCGGGCGTGTGTAAATTCGCCATTACTGGCTCTCATCACGAGTGAGTCGACTCGTAGCTCGGTTTATGGCCGAGACATGCGGTGACTCCTAGCCGACGGACTACGCCCAGTTCGCTTCTTTCAAGCATATACGTGCCCGTCTAGTGAGCCGTAAGGTTCTCAAGAGAGGGAAACGAGGGCAGTCTCGTGTAGCTGTAGAAAAAAGAGTGCCTCTTGCAATACCGCTTGAAGTCGGCCAGTCGTTGGAGAAAGGCGTCATGGGACTAAGGCGTTTAGAATGGGACGGAAGTCCATACGCGCACGCGTCGGTGCAGTGCTGCGAAAATTGGTGCATGGTCCCGCTGCAGCAGAGAGTTTCATACAGTAACCTAGAGAAGAAACTGGCGCTGCGATTGTCCAACCACCATGGGAATGATGGGAAGTACAGGCTTCGGATCGGATTGCGTTAGCTAGCGAACTTTCTACGGATCTTTTTCTGCACTTTCAGTTTCGTTCTTCGCGAGGCGTGGGTAGTGGGGTGCGTCGCAAAGCACTCAAGCAGTGCCTTTGTTGTTCAAAGAGGCTGAAGACCACTAGATCTCTTGGTTTGCTGGGACTTTGCAGCTTTACAGGTTGTATTTGACAGTTTCAGCAAAGCATCGTGCACTCGCCGCTGCGCATAGATGTCCCATGCCAGTGCAGGAAATTGCATAGAGCTTGTTTGATAAGCGCGTCTTGCCAAAACTCGTTCAGATCGGCTGCAAAACGACGGCGAAGCTAAGTAGACGCATCGTCACGCTCCTCTGACTTGACTTCAGAACAAAACGAGAGATGCGTTGCGGGCAGGCTATACTTCGACAGAAGCACCTGCCATCGCAGCAGACGATACGTTATGTGTTTCTTACTCAATACAGTACTGTTATTTCCATAAATAGATAATGCGTTTTTTCGAGGGAAAAACAAGCATGTTTGTTTTCAACTGTTGTGAAAAAATAATTCATTATATCGTGATGCCAAATCTGGAACACAGTTGCAGAGCAATGCATGCCCTGGTGGTTGAAATTGCCCAGGTTTCACTTCCATCTCACGCTCACGCAAACTTTTTGCAATAAGTTTTACGTACAAAAGAATGAAGCACGTTTTAACTTGAAATAACTTCATATCACTTTGTTTTACACTCGGCAAACAAGCGTCGCGAATCTCAAGAGCATAATCCATCCGAAGCAGATCCGAAGCATGTACTTCTCATCATTCCCATGGTGGTTGAAGCGCCGCTCAAAGAGCCCGCATGAACAATATAGCGCCAGATTCCCTTCTAGGTATTATATTATGAAACTCTATGCGCTGCAGCTTCGGCACGTCACGGAGAAGCAACTGCCGCTGCACGGTCATCTGCTGAGTTCTGTTTCAGACGTGCGCTTCGCCGCGTAGCGAGTGACGCATGGTTACAGTACACTGTAGCATGGTGATACTATAACACTTATCATGGCCTTCTTTCAGTTATCGGTCGACTATACCCCCGCTTCGTCTAGGTCGCACTATTGTGATGTGGCCGCGTGCTGTAGAGAGAGAGAGAGAGAGATAGATATAGAGGGAGGGGGGGTGAGTGTGTGTTTGTATGTGTGTACAGCTTAGCCATTACTCACCGCGAGGCAACGCTGTTGCATTTAGTGATAGTTCGTCATATGTGTCTTATCTGTCCTTGAGCGGTTGCGTGAAGGCTTGGCACGGCGGTCGGTTGTTTGATAACACGCCATCTTACAGCAAGCGGGGATGAGCAGCGCAATATGCAGCACCTTGATTAGCGTTATGTCGTCATAGGATAATTCTGAACATTTAATTCTGAATGGTAACATATCACCGGATACATTGTAAATCACGTCTATGAGCTTTGCTGTCACAGGAGCACCTCATAAAACACGGTGTAGCTTTCACAAAGTGCGTATTTGCGACGTCAAGGTGGTGCGTCTTGTGCAGGAGGATTCACCAACGAGAATAAAAACAAAACGTTCCCTTCTCTGAGCACTTTAATGCTGGCTACTTGGCCGAAGGTACAGTCAGAATAAAGTTGACATAGTTGCGCCGACGTCTTCTGTCTTCCACGCCAGTTGAAGCACACTGCATCCTTGTGCCAACTATGCGCTGTAAAAAGGAAGTACGACGAATCCGTATACGACCGGCCTTACCTCAGACGATCGAGGATACATTATTGCGAACATGTTCCAAGTAGAATAGCCTTTCGATTTCGCTGTGAGTATTGAATTATCCCATTGCAGTTGTCTGGGGCGTAGCCTGATGTAATGTTCTTCACTAGCTGAATGCTTATTTATAGGGGTGTGCGAATAGTGAAATTTCATCTCGAATCGAATTCGAATCTAATAGTGCCGAATAGTGGTAAAAAATATCGAATATCGAATAGAAAGTATTTTATTAATAATTGAAAGAAAGAACGAGGAAATTAAATCTTGCGGAAACATAAGCTGTTCCACATGACCTGGCTTCAGGCTTTCTCGCCGTGATGTTACGGTGTTTCCTGCAGTTGAAAACATGCGCTCACTGGGCAACTCAGTAGCAGGGATGGGAAAGTATCGCAGAGCAATTTTGGCGATACCTGAATACAGTGCAGTTCCACGTTCTTTCCAGTATTTCAAAGAATCATCCTTTCTTATAGGATCAGGGGCTCATGGAAGTATTTTTGGACCTAATGACCATAGGCGTGCGCAGGGTTCCCCTTCGGGGGGGGGGGGGGGGGGGGGCGAAGGTTCGTCGCAGCGCCCGCCCTCGCAATTATGTCAATGTATGGCGCTAAAATGGCCCCCCCCCCCCATATTATGTCAATGTGTGGGGCTGACTTGCGCTCTTAGGTGAATAGGGGAGGGGGGCGACCCCCCCCCCCCGCCCTGTGCGCACACCTATGCTCTTGACTACAGAGGTTTGAGTTCAGTGAGCTGATTATTTTTTTACGTTAGCAGTTCAACGGTTTCCCTGGCCTTTGCTGGAGCCGTGACGTGCGGAAATGACATAATCTCCTTTAAAATACAGATGCGCTCGCTTCTGAACCAGGATATCGGGGAAAGTTTTAACGAAAGGCCTACTGTAACGACGTTGGCGCTAGTTTTAGCCACCCCAGTTTTAGTGTGTGTGTGTGTGTGTGTGTGTGTGTGTGTGTGTGTGTGTGTGTGTGTGTGTGTGTGTGTGTGTGTGTGCGTGCGCGCGCGCGCGCGCGCGCGCGTTTTAAATCGTTTCTGGGCTGAGTGTATGTGCTGGCGAGAGGAAGTTGCGCCCTAACTTTCGCTCTGGAATCAAAAACTGCATTGTTGCTCTTACATTTCTTGCTACTCGTAGGGTCTTATGGCTTTCATAATTCGCTCTTTGTCGAAGTCGATAGCGCTGCCAGTTTTGCGTCAGTGCCTTTGTTTCTCTCTCCCCCTCCTTCATTATACCTATGAGTCCAGGCAACTATCGTACAGTGAGTCACTCAGTGTGGGTCTGAGCATGGCATGTAATCTGCTCTCATTAGGGATCTACTGATAACGGACGCTACTGTGCAGCCCCGCATGAATTAATTTACGCAGTTCTTGGCAAGGCGCGCGAACACACTTTTTTTTTGTAATTTCTTTCTTTCAAACAACCATTTCTGCGTCGCTGCGAAGCGCAGCTGTGTGGCAAATTGGTGCCCCCCCCCCCCACACACACACATCCGCCCCTCCCCCTTTCACCAAACCGCAGCTCCCGTTGAAATTAGGGCCCGAAGCCGAACATTTGCCGCTCCACTCCGATATTGATTGGGTTAGGCGTTCCAATAACTCGCGGTTGTCGTTTGGCCTCTCGCATCGCGCTGTATGGGACGAACCCGACCCCCGCGGCACGATCAATCTAGCTATCTACAGATGGCCTGCATCCAATTAGGTCCGGCAGCATATAGCGGAGAGCCACTATGGGTGCTTCTCGCACTCGTAGAGCTTTATGAAATTGAGTGGCACTGGGAGCGTCGGGAAATTCCTGTAGTTCCCCGAAAGGCCGCGTCTGTGGGAGCCTTCTCGCACGAAAAAACGAAATCAGAAAAAAAAAAGAGAGGATGGTGTTGTCCTCAGATGTTCGGTTTTATCATTTGTTGAAAAAGTTGCCTGGGTATTGGTTAGTGTTAGTGGATGATTAGCTAGGGAGTTGAAAGTGCATGCACCACTCTAGCTGCACTCCCCGTAAATCCATGCGACCCCCAACATATGGTTGCAACAAATGCCTGTGATCATTATGGTTGTGAAATTGACCTAAAACGAATAAACACGTGCACCTAAGGAACTGCTGAAGAACCTCCTTGTACAAGAGTGTGCTTATCGCTTGCCCTCTTTTTTTTTTCGCTTGTACATTTTTCAAACATGAGAGCTCACCGCGGACGTTGCACTGTGCTTCCGCATGCTCCAGGCCACATTTTGACAATGCTTTCACGTACAGACTTTTTTTTGAGGACATAGTGAGAATTTCGCACTCTTAGCCTCTTCTGTTTAGAGAAATAATGGTTTGTGTTGGAGGATGAAATATTGATAGGCACTCGTTAATCAGCAGCACTTCTGCAATGAAATTTGTGTTCATTTAACTTGCGACCTATGATAGATTGCTGCACCACCCACGCAGGCACCTTGTCCACTCTGACAGTAGCCGTATAAAGGCCACTGTGGACGGCGACTCCGCTGGAAAGTTCAACAGATACCCGGCATCCGCACCTCATTGGAGTTGGGGAGGGCTAAAGTTTCCGCGTGTTTTTTTTTTTTTTTTTCTGTAGCGGCACTGTGCCGCGCCGTGAGGTTATAACCGATACGTGCGCATTCCCTGTTCTGCATGCAGCCGAGAGCTGATTGCGGGTGGTGCGCCTAGCACCGTGCCTTGGCCTCACTTGGCTACTCAAATCTGCTGCGCCCAGAAAGGAGCGTCTCTCGACTGGAGTCAGTCAGGTTGATAATTGCGCGATTTTGGTCTCGGTGGCGGCGCCACATGGCTTCTCCTTGCGCGCGCCTCGCTGTAACGGCCGGGCTCAGCCGCTTGTGTGGCTTCGTAGCTCTCCGCGGGTTGCGACTTTGCGTCATCGACGAGTGGTCACTATGCGCGTATGGTAGGCTGCACACGCACTTATTTTTTAGATGAAGAAATCGATGGTCGGCGCCATGTTACAGGCGGGTCATTCAGCGCTAAGTGTCCCAGGTGTTTTGGCTACCTTCTTAAAGTTTCCTTGTCGTTCTTGAAAATATTGACACAGCGCAACCACGACGCGGAGGAAAGGGGACAAACCACTGCGCTGACTCGCAACTGAATGTTAACCACATGACAGAAAAGAATACTACCACTCGTGTGACCACTAAAGCCGAAAAAAGACATGTACTCTCCAAAAAATGGTTGCGCCGCACGAAAAAGCATTCTTTCAGTCGGTGGGAGCCGCACCCACCAACTTCGAATAACGCGGAGATGCGCTTATTTTGTTCTGAAACCCAGTTAAAATCAGTAAATATATTGTGCTGTGGATTTCACCATGAGCACTGTATTGGTTGTTCGTGACTTCTTTTGCCTGTCCTCTTCCCACGTCCACTGTGTCTTCATTACGAATCTCTATTTGCGTGCTGTCTGCGAGTCAATATGGTTTCAAAATTTATTATCTCCGCATTCCTCTGCGATTCGCCTATCTGACCAGCACGTGTACTTTTTTTTAGTAGTGTGCGTGATCTCGGATAGGGAACTGGCCGAATATACTTACGTTGCAAAGCAAAATACTTGAGTCATCACTGTTTGCGAATTCTCCATATATACTTCAGCGTATCTGCTAGTTTGCTCGCTTCTGCCTCGTCGTCAGTGACGCACTCTCGCATAGTGGCCTGTTTTGTTTGTCTTTCTTTCTCTCCTCAGGGGAGATTCTACCGGCGTCAGCTTTACCCGGTATACTTTCGAATGCATTTCAGTTCTAAGCGTCTGCAAATGTTTGGTGTTAAGTGTGTGCAGTCTTCAGAGATGCGCTGATAGTGTGAACGGTGGCTGTGCTGCGGCTGGATTTTTTCCCCTATTACTGTTATTCTTGCCGGGAGAAATAGCGACGTGCATGCTAATGCGTAAGTCCTCTGACTGCAGCTGATAAGAGGGGCATGCGTCAAGGATATGTAGTCGCGCAAAACCGACGTTCGCAGAAAATTACATTACTGCAAAATCGCGGTCGTTCAAGTGATGGCTGCCATTATTTGCTGTTTCCAACAATAATGGCTCGAAATTTCGGCCACGAAGAAGCCGTTCTGTTTCCTGCGCATAGATCCACATTCCTGACTTAGCTCTTCACATCTGCACCCGATTCCGGCGTATCTTCTGGTAAGGTTATTCTGGTAAGGTTGTCTTGTAGGTTGGGGAGAGATTTCATGCATTGTGTGCAGCGCGGCTTGTCCCCTCGCTGCAGCAGGCCGCGTGTGACTATCCGCGTAATGTAGGACGCGAACACTTGACCGTTAACTTTTTTGGTCTCGTTTGACGAAATGGTGGCACCGTTACAGACTCCTTCGGTAGCTGCAACACTGCTTTTGGTCGAAAGGGCTTCATTACTGAACGGCAGTGTCACATGCTAAGAATTCAAGAACTGTATATAGACACCGTTCCAGTTACTGGTATTTATTTTAAAAAATTTTATTCTCTGTGTCGATGCCGCCCTGGAGCCGTGTAGGGGCCCCTTTTACCACGTTAACCGTGTTGCAGCTAATAATAACCACGACTGTATAATTCGCGCTACACCAGTTGCAAACTACGGCAAGCGAAGGCAGCGTAAGCGCTGTGTGCGAAGGTCACATCCATACTTGTAAAGTTCGGTACAGAATAGTGAAATCTAGGCCGGCCTATCGATTCGTATTTTTAAGTCATGACAAGAGCTTAAATTGAGAAGACTAGAAGTACCTTCCTGGAAAATGATAATAAATGGCATTTAATACCACTGTCCAACGACAATTACCTGCGTAACATCTGACACGGCTCCTAACGATGTCATCGAATCCAAGACAGAACTAAGGGTTTCCTCAGTCGTAGTAAAGACCCACATCATTCTTGATTTCAATAAATTTGCAGGATTGCTTTAGATACGTCCTATATAGTAAGTACAACATCGTGCCTCTTGTTGCTGTTGCTCGCTAAATGCGGTGAGATAGCGCTTCCGACGCGTGTTTTGTTTTCTCATCAGATTTCTGCTAAGCTTCGCTTAGCTGCTCACAGTTGTATAGCTCATTGAGACGAAATGTCATGTAGGTCACGATTTTAACGGTGCGCAGTGAAAACGGAACCGTAGTATCGTTTCCCGCGTTGTACATCTTGAATTTTGATGGTGCTGAGTTGAAGTGCATCGTTTTTCAGCATGTTGCTGCGTATCCACCTTCTTGGTGCGTAGAAGGCATTCATGAATAAGTTAATTCGAAAACTGCCACTAAGCTCGTGAAGGAGTGCGCGTTTGAAAATAAGTTCATAACGCGCACGCTCTATCTTTCTGTTATCTGGTGTGCTCAGTATTAATGTATAGTAATACTGAATGCAGTGTTGTAATACTTAATGTAGTGAGGGCATGTATTAGAAGTGATAATTTGTGCATAAGAATAATCAAGTGTTAATTAATGGGAATTCACACATCCCCCAGTCTCCTGGCTACGCCAATGTTCCAGATATTTGATATCGTAGACGATTAGCGAACGATGCTGCAGCGAAGGGCGTACAGTAAAACAGAGTCGCGTGATCGGGATGCCTAAGCGCTGTAAGAAGGCAGAGTCAAAAGATCACTTTGCTTTAGGGCGCTGAAAGTTCGCATTATGATTGGATGGCATCAACGGCGGATTATCAGTGGCAGAGAGTGAACGCCGCAGAAATGTAAGAAGGGCGAGCCCGTGGTGGCGCCATGTCCACTCGGTAAATTCCACCCATTTATTCATCTATACGTGCAGCTATACATATATCGTCCGCATTCGGAACCGTTGCAACATAAGGGGAAATATTTATTGTTGTTAAAGGTGCTTTTCGTGGCGCTAGAAGCGCGACGTGGGAGTGACGAGGCGCTAGAGATAAGCAGTTGTGTCCACGTTGTTAAGCAGGCTCCGCATGACCTCCTGCAGTGTGCTCGTGCGTTGCGTTTGCTCTTGTTCGGTCGTCGCAGGTCTCGGCCGCTATCGCAGTATAAGCAGCGGGCGATTTCGTTGTCCCCCTCTCTCATCCCCCGTGGCGTCGGCTTCTTGTAATTGACGCCAACAGCCGCGGGGTGAACGCTCTGGGACGCCTTTTCGTCGCGATATTATCGCGCTGGCTCACGTGCGAGACTCGCTACGCCCACCGTGTTAACGGTCGTCTCCCGCGCTTGCTGCACACGGGCGTGTACACATGTGCGCGTGCGGCCCACGTACAGTGCGCTTCCGCTCATTGTTTTTCGCTCTTCTTCCTACTCGATTAAACGAGGGGTGTTGCGCGGTTCCGTAGTCCCTGACGCTTCCAACTCGCGTCGTCTACTGTATTCACTCACCACCGAGGACTCCGGATGAGTTCGGCGCGTGTCACCGGAGCGAGAAGAGGCTTCGCTGTCTGCAAATTGGGGAGTAATTAACGGTAGTGGTTACAAGCTATATATTACAAAGCCGCGATTTGTTGCTTGAAGTGAGGACCGGAGCTTTGGGTTAACTGGCGTGGCTGTTTAGGCGACGTTCTTCTTTTTTTCTTTTTCGGACACTTGTCACATTTTGTTAAACCGGAGTCATCGTATCAGTGGTGCGATCTTGTTACAAAATAAACACGGAGGCGTGGCAGTACATCCAGCCGCACGTGACCGCACGCGATTGGTCAATGCAGAGCCGTGACGTCTGTCGCGGTTCAAATGGGCCATTCACGTGCGGTTGGATGTAATGCCACGCCTCCGTGTTTATTTGGAATGCGTACAAGATCGCACCACAAGAGTTCGTAATCTCTTTCACGTCGTTTCGACATTAGGCGCACAAGTGTCACTATTGCCTGTGTGCTGTAGTGTCACCTGAATCAGTCTGCGCCTTCAAATGGCGCCCGTGAATGCGTGGGCTTAATCCGCCCGAGCAGCGCATCAATTGAGGGTTGTTCCCATAGGGATTAGTGGATGTCACAAGTCCCTTCCTCGACGTTTGGAAAGATTGAAAAAAGCTGATTGTTATCTTGCACGTGTAGTTTAGGTTTTCTTTGTTTTCAGTTTTTCTTAGCTTCGTTGTCGGATTTCAATATCGTGAACGGGAATAGAGCAGGATGGCTCTATGAACGTTTTCTCCACGCATGTCCCAGCACTCTAGATAATGTCTTCCCCCGTTCGTGTTCGCGTGTAATCAATGGTGGGCATAAAATATATGCACATCCATATATAAGGCTACTCTGAATTGCAGTTCTTTTATTTATTTATTTATTTATTTATTTATTTATTTATTTATTTATTTATTTATTTATTTATTTATTTTTTTTTTTATTTTTTGCCGCCCGTGTATGTTCTCAGCGCTTCCACGTGCGCGAAAAAAAATGCGTTGTAATTTGAGCAAGCTGAAAATACATATAAACGGAAGCGGATGTAACGTGTGGTGTTTAATGTGTACTGGTCTAGTTATCCGTCAGGTATACAATATGTATACTGCTTGAGATTATGGTAACGATGACTCTGCTGGGTGCCTGCAATTTTTCTTGTGAGGTGGAGAAAAATTCTAATGTTATTCGCGCGTACCCTTCTGATCTCTCCGCCTGCAATGAGGCAGCATGAAATGGACCAGCACTTAGCGGGAGCGTGCTAGCTGCTGTTCGTTGGCGAAGGGTAAATGTTCGAGCGCTGCAACGCGGCAGCGCCTGTACAGAGCTCTTTTTCGAACATTATAGTTCCTTATACTTCACCTGGTGGTTCCATCATGGGCTCAGTAAGCACTAAGAGGCTGCTTAAAATCCGCTAGGCCTCTTCTGATCTTGCTGTAGTGCTGTCGTGTAGACGTACGCGCTCCTGACCAGCGCCGTCCTGAGTTAACTCGGCGCTTCACATGCATGTGCAAGTACACGCACGCACGCACGCACGCACGCACGCACGCACGCACGCACGCACGCACGCACGCACGCACGTGCATATATAGCTTGCTTTTTGTGTAGTGGTGGTCTTGCATATTCCATTAGCGGTCTTGAAACCTTTCTCCTGTACTCTCGACTGACGCTCTTCGTGTGCGAAATGGTCCCTCTGACGTGTCTAAACTGGCGCTGTAAGAAGGCACGAAATGGTGTGATATACACTTCACGCATATACTTGCGTATATCGTCGCCACCTCGTTTATGTGATCACAGGGAACTGCATCTGGCGCTGTTATATTGGGTTGGCGAAGCTCTGTGGGCAGGAAGTTGAGGTGCTCGCCCGTGCGAGCACCGCAACTTGTATATATGCTGCAGTGTTTCAGTATATTTGGTATCCTTTTAGTATAGTTTTCACTACGAATGACTTTCCTTTTTCGCTCATCTCATCTGCAATTATAAATGGGGCGCGATGGTAAGATGTATTTACGTAGAGAAGATAATGTGCCATTATGTCCTTAATTTTGAATACGTTAAAGAGGGAGGTATTTTAGCAACGCGTTCCCTCAATTTACTGTAATAAAAGTGCACTGTTCGGGAAGCGCAAGTTTTACAAAGGCGTGATGACTAACCGTTCCACTGCTTGCGAATTAGAGCAGCGTATTCCGTCTGACTAGCACTTTATTTGGCACTAGCTAGCGGATATAGCTCGTTTTCTGCGGCCTCCTCGCGACCACTTGGGCTCTCTGCTCATCAGCATTTGGGGGACGAATAGCTGGCGGCCATTCGGAAATTCGCACTACATTCTTTAGGAAATATTGTTCGAGGACTTTGTAAGGGAAGGGTGTTAAACGAAGCAGCAGCCGGGCAGCATGCCTTATTGGCTATATGTAATGAGTGAACAGGCATTTTGTAATTGCCTTTTGTGTGTTTCAATTAATGGCGTCTCTCGTATAACTATACCGCTGCGACAGAGAAATGCGTCCACCGTTGTTGCCCATGTAGCGTAGCATGTAGTCGCAAATATACTATAGCAAATATATATTTCTTCTTGTTGTCCAAGAAATGTAACGTAGCATAGTACATAGTCTCCTTGTGGTGCTCCATACATGTATAGCTAAAGCGAACGCGTGTTTGATCACTTGTTAGACACAACGTTAATTAGAACCAGCAGATAATAAAGCCAACAAAGAAAGTATAGGGGACGTTATTTGTAGTAATAATGCTGTAAGTGTGAAGAAATTAAAGTGGACGGAAAGACACCTTGCCGTCGGCAGGGACCGAATTACCGGCAACCTTCGAATAACGCGTCCGATGCTTAACCTCCCGTCCGCTTTGTCGCGTATATCTGTGCATCTTCTTTCGTCGAAGTTCAGGGGCAGAAGAAAGCTTGAAGCGATGAAAAATTCGTGAACACGGAATGTCGCTGGAGCCGACGTTTCGACAAGCGGACTTGTCTTCTTCAAGGTTGCAACTGCAGCTGCAAAGCAGTTGCAGTTGCAACCTTGACATCCCGTGTTGACACCCCGTGTTCATGAATTTTTTCACATCTTTTATGGGTATGACCAAGTGCGATGGCGGGTATATACGGACGATGTTTGCCTTTGCGTGACGTACTTCTGCAGGCTTTTGTTCGCTTCTTGCTGCCTTTCATTTTCTTTTAAAGTATATTGCGTTTAAAAGCTGATAACATCAAGAATATACCGCCTGTTGTCATAATTCTTTGCGAGTATAAATGCGCGGAAAGCGCCGGGACGCGTCACATGGCATTCGTGTGCATGATCGCCGTTATCAGATGTGTGCGCCTCCTGCTTTCATGACCTGTGTCGGGTCGATTGACTGGTATCGTTTAAACTCTGTTGCAGATATTTTGGCAAAGTATATTTCAGCAGTTAGGCACTCTTGTTGTCGCAGCCTGCTCACGACCACATGAATCAGGGCGGAAGAGCGGGCCGCCCTCCGTGGCAAATCAAAGTCGCAGTAGTCTTTTTTTTTAAAAGGGCTTTCAGTATAGGAGAGAGTTCGTTTAATTGAAAGATGTTAGGTATCACTTTCTTTTAAGCGAAATCGTATGGTGCCGCAGACGTGAATGATTTATGAAAATGATGTGCTGTCTAGTTACCGGTCATGTCGGCGCATCAGTTGACATATTCAGGCGTGAGGTTTCATATATGCATTGGCCTCGTAGTCGGTGGAGCACGGAGAGCCTGTCAAGACACGTTGGAAAGTGAAGGCTGTTACGAAATGCATTGCAGCTGCTCAGAAGGAAGATTGCATTTTGCCACTGCAACACCGCCATTCTGTCGCGTGGCGTTATAGGGGAGATAATTTTTCCGTAGAAGTAACCCATGGAAGTGTGTACGATTAATTTAATAACTGTTGGCGAATCTTGGCTGCTGCCGTATTTTTCGTGGATGCAGACACTGCTGTCAAAGAAGGCGTCTGTGTGATTGAAGCTATGGAGCGTGCAGCAGGGTGGATATGCTCTGTGGCTGTGCCGTTTTGTTTTTGTTTGTTCATGCTTGGGGCTGCCGCGGTAGGTATGCGCATCGTGTTCTCGTTTGACTCCTCTTTCTGTCAGCGCGGTGTCGTCTTCTGGCGTACTTAGCGTGACGAGCGCGTTCGATGCACCGGAGCAGAGACGGCGGCAGCCGCGCACTGTGTGGCTCGGGCTCAGCTGTTGTCTGTACGGTCGCGGCAGGAGCAACCGGGGAGCGCGTCTTCTCGGGCTGGCTGCTGCCGGCGTGCGCTTCCCCCGCTTCTTGATGGATGGTCGAGCGGCTTTTCCTCGTTCGGCTGTGGCCACGTGCCCGCGCCCAGGGACGGACGTCGCTACCGCAGCCAGAAATGGCATCCCGCGTTTTGTTGCGCGAGCGAGGGAAGGCGAGTGGCAGGCCAGTAAGGGGGAATGGGTGGGGGAGACTTTGAATTACCCGTTATATTACCGCGCTTAGGAATCTCCTGCACTCCTTCCCGTGCGTGCCTGTAGTCCGTGTACGCAGGGTTTTCGTAGTGCGAGTCCGCCGCCTTCTGTCTGCAGGGTCGGCTTTGTTAACGCTGCTCAAAAATCCGGCGTTTCTCAGCGGTGAAATTAGCGAATTCGCATCAGTGGCGTTGCAGAATCGTGTTCTCGGGAGGTGTACGCCATGATAACGAGGTGCAGTCTGTTTAACATCAATGGCCTTTGTAGATTACAGTTCTCTCGCAACACGTTCATTTCGTCCGCGCTGATATAGGTATGTCGTTTCTGCTGGAAAACTGTGCGAAAAAAAAAAAAAGGCATGCTTCGTTATTTTTCATGCGAATAACATTCTTGCGGAACGTTAAGGGAACCTAAATCGCGCAGATATATATAATTTCGTTCATTCAAAGCGAGGATGTCTTTCCGGCAGAGTCGATGCCTTCAGGTAGTATTCGAGGGCTTATTGGTCAGCTGTCCGCTCGTTAAAGGTTCGCGTGCTACGTGACGCCATCTGGCACAAAGAGTGTTCCACACTCGCCTTCATCGCTACGAGCGGCGCTGACGAACACTCCCAAGGTTTGCATGCACATAAATACCCGATAAGTGGACGGGGGTGCGACCGCCGCTGTGGCTCAGTTGGTAAGAGCATCGGGCGCGTAATCCGAAGGTCGCAGGTTCGGTCCCTGCCGGCGGCAAGTTGTTTTTTCGTCCACTTTACTTTCTTCACATCTGTATCACATTTATTACACTACACTTTAAGAAGTACAATTAACGTCCCCTATACCTTCCTTGGCTTCATTATCTGCTGGTTTTCATTAAGGTTGTGTCAAACACAGAAACGAGCCTTCGGAAATTCTCTTCCTTCCTTCATATATATAATGTGTGTGCGTGTGTCACGCGTCGTTCGATTGCGTGAGAAGGTACATCTGCCAAGTGAAGCAACACCTCGCCGCGGCGATTTTCGGAGCGGTAAGACACTTCGCTGCGTCTATTCTCCTCCTGTGTGCGCTTGCGCCGCCCCTACCGAGTGAGCACGATGTCGAGGCGTTTGCAGCACTCGCTGTGCCCAGCCTGGCTGCCGTGGGGCGAGTGCTCGAAAGGCGCGCCGTGCCCCACAGCGTCGTTCCTGGGCTTCCGAGGAGGGAACGACTGCTGCGCGCGACTTGCGTGGGTGCACGCGCCTGGCGGAGCCTCGCTGGGGCGTCGGTCACGCACGTGACGCCGCACATCCGGCGGGAATATCTACATCGGGTTTGGGGCGGGAATGGCTCGCGCGGGCTCGTGGCAAACGTCCCTTGCCCGCTCCTCATCACTCGCGGTTGCATTGGGAGAGTGCAGAGGAGGCTGTCATACAGGAGGGCAGGGGTGCGAATGCGTGCGGAACGATCGAGAAAAATCACTTTACATTCTGCTCTGCTGCTGCCCTTCGCGATCCCGTGTGGGTGTGAAATGCCTCCCGCCGCTCCGTTGCGCTTTCTTTCATCTCTACCCTGGCTCCTAACGTGTGGGTTTACGGGCCGGGCACTTCTGTGGAGGTCAAAGCAGAATATGCTTGTCTTTCTTTTTCTTTTTTAACCGTACGTAGCTCAAGATGTTCGCTATACAGTGCTTATACAGGGGCGGGCAGTGAGGCGAGATGCTGGTGTTTGCTTTGTCTGCCTTATTACTCGCACATATGTGTCCAAGAGTGACGGCCTGTCTGAAGTTTGCAGAAAATTCACTTCGAGAGATGACGCCGAGCGGATTAACCAAGCGAAGTTTGCAAGGCGCTTGCAAGTCGAGAAAGGAAAAAAAAAAAAAGAAACAGCAGCAGCGCATATAAAATGGAAGCTTGGAAGACGCTGGCGCGAGCCACCGTCTGCGCTAAATCCGAGAAAGCTCACCAAGCTTATAGCTGTTTCGAAAACTTTGCTGCGAGCTACAGCATGTCGTAAGACGAATCGTGACTGACGTGTGTTCAGTGCGATGCTGCACGCGCAAACTTGAGCAGCACGCATATTCTCCTCGACAACTTCTTTTGGTTTTATGCAGTTTTCATTGAACGCTCGCCGGGCACCTTAACGATCGTGATGCGCCAGCTGCACTTTATATAGGAAATCGCGCGCGCATTGCGTTCCGGAGGCGTGAGAACGGTGTGATGTGAAGGCGGCGAAATTTTGGCTTCCATTATTCCGCTGTATCAAAGCTGTCCCCGTTTGCCTAAGAGAGCCAGCTTCTTTTTTTTTTTTTTGTCCATTTTGTCCGCCTCCAGTGTGTAATCCATGACTTGCTCTGCTACGTAGAAGTTTGAGAAATCAGGCTAGGCGGGTATAGACGGGCAGTGATTACGGCCTCTGGAGCCTGCAGCTCGAGAGCAATCGCCGGCGGTATGGCGGTAACAGTGGGGCGGCCGGCCGCCTTGCTTTACGAAAGCAGGGCGGAATGGAAAGCCGTGTTGTGGTCTCTTTTTCGTCGCCGGCTTGCCTTTGAGTATGCTGTCAGGAAAATCACAATCGCCCTGTGAACCCCTTTATTCATGACCCGTTGCTGATTCTTTGATCACCCCCTTTCAGTGTGGTGCGCATTGATTGGCAGCGCTCTGCGCTCGCTGCGCTATTGTGTACGATTATGCCCTGCCCCGTGACAGATGCCTTATAACCTGTTCCCCACCCTTCCATCATTTTTTTTTTTGCCTTTTTGTCGGGAAGTGCGAGCTCCTGTGTGTCAGCGCGATTGGCATGCAGTTGATATCATGCAGGCCATATTCATGGTTCGTGAACAATTGAAACGCACTTGCTAATTTTGAGCCCGGACAACGAAAAGATCATTTGTCCGAGGAAGGGGCCAAATGTTTAGCATATATAAACTTCTTATTTTCATGGCACTAGTTATAGTAGGGAAAACACCAACATCCTTTATTCAACGCCCGTTGAATAAAGGATGTTGAACTTTTCTAGCGGTTATCGTACATTTACAAACACAAATAAAATTTCAAGCACCTTTTTTTATGAAAGAACCTCGGTAGAGCCGAAGAACCGTGCACCCGCTAATTCAATTAATTTCGGGGGTTTGGCGTGCAAAGTTCCGATGTGATTATGAGACACAACGCCGATCTGCAGAAAGAACGCATCGAAGGCTAAATAAAATAATCGCTGAAGTTTTAGCTGAATGAAAATCACTGCGTACCAAATGGCGTATATGTGCGTACGACTGAATCTGCGGACTTTCTTCCAGAAAGCTGCCGTAGCGCGCGCGCGCACGCACGCGCGCGCGCGCACGCGCACGCGCACACACACACACACACACACACACACACACACACACACACACACACACACACACACACACACACACACACACACACACACACACACACACACACACACACACACACACACACACACACTCTCTTGCTTGTGCCAAAATCAGTGGCGCAGCATTCAAAAGAAATATCCCGCCTGATTTCACGTTCGTGGTCAAACGTATACTTTTCACCAATCACTACAAAGCGAGTGGATTCGTTTGAAAAAGTAATGCCAGCGGAGAGACGGCAGTAAAAAGAATAAGAACATTGCTCCTAACCGCATCGCAAGCGCTGTGTAGCAGGTGAAATAGTAATGTGAGAAGGCGCACATTTGGGGTGTTCGCCGCTCTGTAGTATATAGCGTACGCGGAAAAGAGACATAAATAATCTATACACCTTCTTTGTGCTGCTTGTGCCCTATGATTCGGTAGCACGGGCGCTAGAAAATGAGCTTCTGTGTCGGCGCGTTCTGGTGTCCCGGCTTTTCGTTCTTCCCCCATTCTTCCCTCTAGACAGGGGAGCTTCTGCCTTTGTGCTCGGCGCTTGCTCGAAGGAAGACTGAATTATGGATCCTGTGGCTGGCCAGCTCGTGTAGCATGGGTGCTGACAAATTGGAAAGACACGTCGCTTTTGTTCTCCATCATAAAGTTGACTTTCGAGAGTGGTCATCCTATCGTCGCGGTGAAAGAAGGGATGAAAAAAAAAAAAAAAACCTAATCCCGAGCGGCGCTCTTCGTCAAAAACGGAAATGAAATTGAACGGGTCGGGACAAAGCTTCGTCGGAGTCGGTTGAACGAGGCCTCGAAGCAACGCTATAGCCGAGGTAGTCAGATAGTATAGTGTTAAAATACAGTTCTTAAAGGTGTGGTCGTTTATAGTCTCTCTTATTATAAAAGATAATGTTACTAATCACGTCGCATTCGGTTTAAGTGTTGAGTAAAAGTTAGGTTTGCCGCTCCTTATTTCTTGCGAGCGACACACTGTGTTATGCTGAGGTCTACACAGTATAAACCCGCTGGTCTAAAGTAAAACCGGAAGCTGACGACGACCTATATAGGATATTCGGGCGAGCAGTGCTGAAGAGCTAACTCTGGCGTTAACGCTTAAAATGAACATAAAAAAGAAAGAACGAAATTGCGTGCTCGACACACCGCTAAAATGCCTGGTCAATGAAAACCAGCAATCTGCTGGTTTTCATTGAGGCTGTGTCAAAGAAGCGAGCCCTCAAAAAATTCCCTTCATCGGTCAACGGATGAGCGGTACGCGCTATGCGTACATGAGAAATGTGCGTTTTGTAATGTGTGAATCTTTAAGAGGAGCTAATAAGAGGAGCTTGCTTCGGAGAATATTTGTCTGATTTTCTATATGTTCGTTCAAGCTCGTTTGCTATAGTTGCAGTTTTGTATGTACGTGGTGAATGTGGTTGAGTGCGCCTGTTTTCGAACCTTAGGACTACATTGTTTGGAATTTCACTAGGTATACATAAGTGTGCTTGCATATCACGCAAGCTTAGAGGCATGTTTTTTTTTTTATTTCACTAATACTTAGGATAAGAATGTTTGCATGCAAACGTGCAACATAGGCCTGAAATTGATGAACCAGGAAGATTTACGCTACAGTAGGCGCGTATATACGCTGCGAACTAAATCTGTATGTATAGCTTCAAATACCAAATGCTCCTGTGCCTCCCTTATTCGCCCGCAGGTTCAAAAGATTGCGCGATTCCTCGATTTATATCTGACGATCTGTATTCAGGACGTTATGTGGACCCTGAGTCGGCGCAGCGGGCGCTGGCAACTCGCGCATTTATGCGACGCGTCTTCAACCAGTTGCATGTCGAGGGCGTTGCGGGGATTACGTGCTTGCATGCTGCGAACGGAGTCGCGGTGCAGTGTAAAATAAAGACTGCGAAAAATATTCTTCAATATTTCGCAGAATTTAACAACGAAAGCTATACAACGAATGTTCGAGAATATTTTTGTTCACTCTAAAGGCATAGCTTTAACATATTTGTGAGGTCATATATATGTATTCTCTTCGTGGGAAATTTCTGTGTGCTAAGTTCGTTGCAACACCATGGAATTTTTTTTCTTTACGATACTTTCGCCTTTGCAAGCGCCGTCTTTTATATTTATTGTACTAATTATTCGGGTATGAAAGATACTTTGGCGTTTTATTACTTTTTTTTTTGAAAAACGTTTTACGTATTCATTGTTGTAAACCATTTCTGGTGATCTTGAGCCCGTGTAATTAACTCAAATATTTTCTCATGCAGCTGCCACGGAATATTAGCGGAAAAGTCAATTGCCCTGTACAGGGGAGGCTATATGTAAGTGGCAAGCTGGCAGGCAACTTGACCGGGGCTTAGGCGCTGTCTGTGCGGTCGTTTCATGCGTGCGGATGTTTTTGGCACGCAGTATATCAACGAAAATAATTTACTGACATAGTTGACACTCCTTCTCCGTCTCTTTCTTCATAAAAAAGCGTATGAATTCAGTTGGAGCGTCGCCTGCATTTTATTCCCAGCAACTTCGTGCTATCGGTTGACGCGAAAATCCATTGACAGAAAAAAAAAAACGCAAAAGAAAAAACAGAATTGTAATGCGTCGTTTCGATGATTTATCGTTTTCAATGCAACGCGGTGGTTTACACGGCAGCCAAGGCAGAACTTGCTCTCGTAAGTATGAACTTGCGGTGTTTATTTTGCTATAAACCATTTTCAGTTACTTCTAACATTCCGAGTTTTGTTTCGTCTGGCAACATAAAGGCGCACTCACCGAAATTTTGGTGGAATCTTTGCTAAGTTACTTAACCCTCTTAGTTCAAGAGAAATGGAAGAAAAAAAAAAAAACAAACAAGATGTGACAGCAAAACTCTCTTGCTTCAAGAAAAACGCCATTCCCACATAGCGTAGCGAACGCTCGCGTTTTTCTTTTTTTTTTGCATGTATGTGACGCGAATAAGTCTGAAATATTGCCCTCGTTCTGCTCTGCTTTGCGGCATAACAACGCCTACAGCCTACTTCGTGAGAGATGGGCTGAAAAAAATATCACACTGAGCCCTGGAGGGCGCACGCGGTGCTTAACTTCATCGCCGCCAGAGTACCTTGTTATCCCATTTCTTCGTTCTTTTGTGTGTCTCTCTTTCCTGCGTGGGGTAGTGTTGCCGGGCAACTGTAACGCGGGTAACTGAATTTCTCCGTATTTTGAGAGCAGTGACACAAAGAACCAGAGTGTGCGAATGTGAAAAAAAATGCAAAGAAAAAGAAAAAGGAGCGTTGTTGATCAAATACCGCGTTTAAAGAATGAAGTTAAATAGCGGGAGGGGAGGTAGTGACTGCTTCTCCCTCTCCGAACGAAGTGCAAGCGCAGTAATCGAATGAGCGTCGGCGGATTAATGGGAATGTTGTGGAAAATAAAGAGTACGCTTGGTAGGCGGGGGGGGGGGGGGGGGGGGAGAGGAGGAGGCTTAGGTTTTCGGGAGAACAGATAGAACCCCTACGGCACAGGGGTTGGAGGAAGAGCGCCCAGTCGGTCAGAGCAACGCTGACGTGCTCGTCGCGTTCGTACTACGCATGCGCGCGCGTACAAAAAAAAAAAAAAAACAAAAATCATGAGCCATTTTACTTTGTGAAGGTCACTAGCGAAGTTGTGTAGCACACGACATAATCCAGTTAACAAAACGGCCGGAAGCGCACCAAGACAGTTTCATGTAAATCATGCCGTACATGACATACATGTCATGATTGTCATGTTACCACGTGCCATTTGTGTCCGTCGTACAGTCACGTAATGAAATACCAATTTTGGTGTATACCAAGCTCGCGAACCGGCCGCGAGCGCAACATGAGCGTGGCATGTAAATCATGTTGCACGTGAAATGCATGTCATGATTGTCATGTTACCACCTGCCATTAATGCTCGTCGCACAGTCACGTCACGCAATACCAATTTTGGTGTGTATCAAGCTAGCGAAACGGCCGCGAGCGCACCATGAGCGTGGCATGGAAATCATGCTGCACATGAAATACATGTCATGATTTTCATGTTACCACCTGTGGTTTATGTTCTTCATACAGTCACGTCACGCAATACGAAATTTGGTACATGTCAAGATAGCAAAACGGCCGCAAGCGCACCATGAGCGGGGCATGTATGTCATGACGCGCATGACATGCAAGTCATGATTTTCATGTTACCACGTATTCGCCCTACATAAATGCTTCGTCGTACCAATTTTGGTATATATCCATACAATTACACGGCCGCGAGCGCCCCGAGACCATGTCATGTAAATCATGCTGTACATGACATGCGCGTCATGATTTACATGATAGGACCTGTCAGTTATGTTTGTCATACAATCTTGCCACGCCATACCAATTTTGTTATATATCAAGTTAACGCAAAAGCAACCAAGACCGTGTCATGTAAATCACGCCGTTCATGACATGCATGCCATGATTTTCATGTTATGACCTATCGTTAATCTTCGTCATACAGACATGTTGTGCCATACCAATTTTGGTATACGTGCCTTTAACGAAACGGCCAGGAGAGCACAAAGTCGTAGGCGGCCAGATATACGCTCAACGTCGCAGAAGTTCGCTAAGAAATGCTTCGCATTTAAAATACCAGAAACGTGCCGCTGTTTCTACGACGACTTCCACCCCCTGCACGCCGAAAAAAGGCGCGCTTGTGGCGGCGAGCGCGTGCGGAGGACGAGATGGCGCGAGGGGCCGGCGGGAGGAGCGGGAGCAGGCACGAGCATAAGCCGTGGCTGTAGGCCGGGATCCGAGCTCCAATTTGGGAAGGCGCCCCCTAACAATGGGGCCGCCTGTGTTGGCAATCGCGTGTGAACTGTGTCGGCTCGCTCGCCGCCGCCCGAGAAGCAAGAAGGATCAGTCGACTCTTCCATCCCCGCCGAACGCGTTCTCTTGCACGCCCTCGGTCTCTCCCGTAGCGTTGCTCGCCATCGTGTGCGCGCCTCTGCCCATCGTTGTGAGCATTCGTCTTCCTTTTGCTGGGTCGCCTTTGGCGAGCTTGTTACCTCGAGATGCGCCATAGAGGTGCTGCGTTTTTCTTTTTTCCTCACACGTCAACGATGACAGTTTTTTTCTCTCTCACCGTCGCGTGTATTGTGTGTTTCGGTAGACGCGATGTGCGCAATCTGTGGGCGTATAGGGCTTCTTGAAAATGCAGTAGCTGGTGACAGCTTGTCGCGCGCGAGTCGCGGAATAGCTATCCATTGGCAGACGCGTTCGTTGAGATTTCGCGTGAAGATTTCACGCATGCGCATATATGGCACTTTAATGCGTGAAATTTTGTGCACGATCTTGCGTCTTGAGGGGAGACCTCACTGATGAGAATGCTGGCAACTCTCGTCAACATTTGTCATTGAGTAGCACTTGCTGTTTTTTTCTGGCCGCTTCTTGGTTACTGCGATCTGGGGTTCAGGTAATAAATAACACGAGTCAATAGCATTGTCTCGAACTCTGATGTATTATCTGCGTCCGTCCTTGACGTAATACTTTGCCATCACTGGAAGGAAACTTGTCCAGTTGACTGTAGTGTTAGGTTGCCTATAACTCTACTTATCAAATCTGGGCGTGCGCAAGCTGGTAACGTTTCTGGACGAAATTCCAAGATTTAATGGGTCCAAGTTTTACGTCTACGTCTATTTTGGCTAGTCCACTGTGACCTCACTCATTTTAGTTCTTCATGATCGCCAACATGCTCGTACTTCACGCCATGGTTCCCTGACCATGTGCGCATATTTTTTATTGAATCCATTTGCATCAGATAAAATAGGAGTATCGTCTTTCCTTTTCTTTCTTTGTTTTCATCTGTTTCCTCTTCCGCCCGTGCCACCCACGTGCTTGTTTCTGAGTGACATTATTGTGCCTTATCGGAGACTTGCGCGAGTGTATGCAACTATTTCTTTATCATCCACAGCTCGCGAATGACCGGCCCTGGTGAAATCGTATATTAGGAGGGCCGCACTGACAAGCGAAGAAGTTCGAATGAAAAATGTTTAGGATAGAATCGTTACACTAGAGAGTCTTAGAAGATTAACGTGCCCTGAGTGTTAAGAATCGCGAAACGCCGGGCGTACAAGAAAAAAAAAAAAGGGTCTACAGTAAAGTTTTCGTCTCTCTCTTTCTCTCTATTATAGACAGTCTTTATAAAAATATCTGTTATACACTGTCTCTGTGTGCCGTCGCGGTACATTTTTAAAAAGCAAGCGCGACCGCTCATTGCGTAGGCGCAAGTCGTATATGAGAATCCGTGTTCATTACTGCGTTTGCCGAGTACGGTTCGCGCGGATTGAAACGCGATATCAAACGTTTTAGCATAACGACTGGCATGCGCAGTCGCTACGAATGTGACCTTTGAGTGTATGTTGACTCTGATGTAAACATTTCAGTCGAAATTTCAGCGATACGACACGAGCGGAAGATGATGGAAATGAAAGTACGTGCATTGCTTAGCCCTAAATTGTGGCGTTTCACGGCGTGAGTACTGTCAGCGCCTCCTCTATTTTAGAGGAGGCGCTGGTACTCTACATTTCGCGGTGAATTCATCGTTTATGTACGAATCGCACGCTCGGCAGCTTTCACCTCGTCGATATGTGGGACTCTTATTCATGGAAAGTGTCTGCCGGTTCACCTGCACTTTTCGTCATGTCGCTGCGGTCTTGTTCGAAAACGTTCGCGCGTGTGGCGAAAACGAAACGGATTTTTTTCGCCGGGGCGCGATCATTTGTAGTGGCTTGGCTCGTCCGCGAGCCCCACGTTGGCCGTACTCGCTGCTCGAACAGAATTGCATCAGAGGTAGCCGGCAGTGCGCTCGCGCCAATTGGTCCCCCAGTTGCCTCGCTATAGTGTCCTGGTACCAATGAAAGCGCCGTTTGAGGCTTGTGAACCAATCGACGAGCGCTGCGTTGCTCGGCTCGGAACTGCTAGCGGCTGATCAGAAGACAGAAAGGGGGGTACCTATATTGCCTATATATCCTTAGTCGCCTCAGATTATGGTCCTACGAAGCCGGGCTCGCTGCGTCGTCAAGACGACTGGGGGCGTTTCGGTGCTTTTTTGTTTCCATTTGAACTTCGTGCGTTTCTTCACTCGGTTGGCTTTCGCCTTCATTACTCGTTTTAACTCAGTCCGCACTTTCGAGCACTAGGAAGAGAGCCGACGGTGACTTTCTTTTTCTGCCTGCCGTGTTCTTACCTCTCGACCGTTTTCGGCGCTTCTAGAAGCCTCGTTTTCGGCACATCGTTCTGAGAAATGGAGTTGTAATGACTTCGTCGCCTTCGGACCGGTTTCGTCTGATAGCGCCTTCTTATCGTTTCTTACGAGCGCCGTGCGGCTTATTGCGTTATCCAGCGCAGACTAATTGGGAAAGGACTTGCTTTTACGACCGAGCGTTTTGCCACTGGCTCATGTTCTTCAATCCGCGAACGGTATGTAATCGACTGTGAGCCCACGGGGAATGCCGTTTTGCTCTATTCTTTGATTTCTTTCGAACAATCTCGACTGAGCGCTGCTCCGCTAAAATATGCCTTAGAAATACATTTCAACGCGAATGTATCATACGTTTATAGTACGAGCGAGAGATCAGTCCCATATGTATGACGTAAATTCTTGAGCGTGCTGACAGGAGGTATTTTAACTCGTAATGTCTCTGGGTGGGAAAAGCATTTAGATATTGTGGCTCTTAGCGGCTATACTATATGTGTAGTGATGGCGAAACATGTTGAAGGCATACGCCGAGATAAAAATGCCTTCTCGCATTGCTGTGCCATAATTACGCACTTCCCGCATTTTCGGTATATTTCGGCGAGCATTACAGGACGAGCTTGAAGGACAGTGCTCTTCTGGCGTCATCCGCGAAGCTGCTAGATGCACTTCTTCCTGTCATTGCGGGCTTTTGTTTCTAAAAAAAAAAAAAAAAAGACTAGCATGCCACTGGTAGTCGAAGCACTCGTTTAACATTCGTCTTATATATGACGAATTAAATTAAAATAGGGATTGTCGCACCAAAAGTTTTCGTCGTACAACTACAGTCGGTTGCAACTTAACAAAAATGTAAGCTCTGCCTACAGTGTCTCATAGCGCTCATTGCTGTATAAAACACTCTCGGGAAACGGCGCGCCGGAGAAACGCGATTTGCTAGCGGATAAGACCGCTGGTGCCAAGGTCGAGCTACCTTTTTTTCTGATACTATTGCGGCGAAACCACTCTGTTGACGTCTTGTCGTGACGTAAACACCATGGATGTCATGGTATTTTCACTGGTGGTGTTCTTTTTGCGGGGAAACGGTCATACGCGAGCTGCTAAAGTTTCTGCAGGCTGTTTATTTAGTTTTAATCGTAAATGCGATGTGAATGCGTTTTGATGAGGACAACTACTTTCCCTCCACCGATGGTTGCAACGAAGGCTGTGACGTCACAAGGAGTAATAGCTGCTTCGACATTGTGAAAGCGGCGCCTGCCAGCCGTGCCTCACTGTTTCCTTTCGTCTACTGTCGTCCGGGCGTGCCGCATCTACACTTGGGCAAGACTGACCCCTTTATTGTTTCAAAGCTGCAACGTACCGTAACCTCGTTCGATTTTATATTGTTTTTATTAATCTGATGTCTGGCCTTTGTTTCACTGCTTTCCCAACTTTCTTTCGTACCGTGTTGTATAATATCGCTTGTCGCGTCTTGCTTCCTGCAGCTTGCCAAAACCTGAGCTAGTGCGTGGAAAGGGTTAGGGGAAAGGCACGTGTACGGGTCTCTCTGCTCAGGCTGATCCACGAGCGCCCCGCCATCCGCCGCGCTTGTGCCCGGTGGGTTTTGCTGCGCTTGATTGATGCGTGCCCTGCGGAGGGCGTGTGTATTCTGCGAGCTCAATTTTCCCGAATGAGCTCGCGGCTTCGCACTTCTCTTTCTTCCTTCGTCTTCCACTTTGGCTCTCGCCTTCGGTGAGCTCCTGGGACGAATCTGCCATTGATCGCGTACGCGCTCCGCCTGCCACTCACTGCAGCTGGTGCCGCTAGCACACACTCTGATCCTCGTGCGCCTCCTCCATCGCAGCTGTACGATGCTGGCGCTTCGGTTTACGATACTCCCCTTTTGTCCTTTCCTTTTTATTCGTCTTTCTTGTTTGCCCCTACTTTCGTTAGGAGAGCGTGACGTCCCGTCCCTCTCGTGCATGGCTAATACTATAAGGTGACATGGCTACCAATTAGAGCTTTTAGGAGAAGGAAGAAAGAACGCTGGTGGCCGCTCCGGTTTGTTTCTTTTCTACGGTCGCTCGTGTCTGTTGGCTGAGTGGCCACACGTCGCGTGACAAGTAGATCCGAAAGCGCCGGTTTACTCGTTGCTTTAATGGCAGCCTTGCGTGTGGGGACATTCTTTCACCAAACGCCCCTATATCTTCATATGGGTGTGTTTGACGAATGGCGCTTTAGCAATCGCGTGTTATAGCTTCTGCTTGTCGCAGCTGAAGTTGTCCTCGATGTAAAGCTGCACTCTAAGAAAAGAGCGCGTAAAAAGGGTGTCTTTTTGCCCCACAACGGTAATCATCTATCTCGCGTGCCTTCCTTGCATTATCAGCAAGAGTCCAGGTACTTCCTGGTCACGCACGGCATGCGCGTTATCAGCGTGACTCAGCGTTCATGATAGGAAAAGTGGCGAGCACAGAGTTTTCTAGGAAGCAAACGCAAGCGAGCCAGGTGACGATTACTGTTGTGAAACAAAGACACCCTTTTTACTCAGTCGTATTTTAGAGTTTAATTCCCTATTACGAGTTGCAATCGGTGGGGCTGAGTTTAAAATGCAGTCTTAATTATGTAGCGGCACGTAAACCCTCTCTTACAACCGCACGTTTTCTGCGTTCCGTTACCGTTGGGACGCTTCGAATACTGCCGCCAGACTCTGGGCTACGTTTGACACACAGTACGTTTGATCTTAGATTTTGCGCCTCTATACGCAGTGACATTGCATGCGTCACAATTTTGTGGGTGTTTCACTGTGTCGAGAGAACACGCGCACAACCCTCCACGGTGGTGTAGTGGCTATGGTGATCGACTGCTGAACCGAAGGTCGCGGGATCGAATCCCGACCGCGAAGGCCACATTTTCGATGGAGGCGAAAATGCTTCAGGCCCGTTAAAGGTGCACGTTAAAGGTTCAGGTGCACGTTCAGGTGCACGTTAAAGAACCCCAGGTGGTCGAAATTTCCGGAGCCCTCCACTACGGCGTCCCTCATAATCGCATCGTGGTTTTGGGACGTTAAACCCCACAATGATTGTTAGAACACACGGACAACGACTATAGCTCACGCTCTACGTCGGAGTTGTCAGGGCCGTAATGTCATCGCAGATTCTCATGCCTCGCGGCGTCCTGGTTTTTTGACATCCTTCCTTCCTTTTTAGTTTTTCAGTTACCTGCGTTCGCGCTTCACTTAAAACAGTAGTAAAAAAGAAGCCTCTTGTCTCGCTCCATTTGGTCGCAGTTCTGGCTTTGCGTTTGTCATGCTTGGCTGAACGGGGGTTGCATTGGACATGTCACGCGACATTCTTCCTTTTATATCGACAAAGAGTGAGGGGGGTAAAAAAGAAGCCGTGCCCGTAGCGACAATATCACTCTCATTTGCGTTCCGCCATTATTCACTCTCATTAGGGTCAGCCGTTTATAATAGTTTTCGCGGGAGCCTATAGTCGCAATGCTGTTGTGCTGTTGAGCTCCTATGTTCAAATTCAAATTCTTTATTTTTTTCCAAATACATTTGGAATGGGTTCCAGGGCTAAAAGCTGCGGTCTGCAGCTTGACAGAGGCCCGGAAACCAAAAACACAAGGCAAGGCTTGACATCGAGGCACACGTGGCGCCCGTCCTTGGTGCACATACTAAATCATGAGCAGTAACATGTCAGCAGCTAAACATCGTTGAAGTAATATGCCATCAGAATAGCTAACTGTGAAATTTGTGAATAGCGAACAAAACGTTGAGCCGCATTGTTTTTACATAGAAAACAGCAACGTTACAGTAATAAATATAGAACTAAAGGTGATACCGAAATGTAGCTTAATTATACAAAAGAAGAAAAAAAAAACATATTGAAAAGAGAAAAATAACCACAGTTTACATCTATATAAACACATGCGCATGCATACATATGCACATATACGCATCTGTACAAATTTAGATACACATGTAGAATACATAGGAAAAAAAATTCACTGCATGAAACACGCATGCATGCACATAAATGCACACATACACATCTTTACAAACATAGATACACATGTACAATACATAGGAAAAATATTCACTGCATGAAACACAACAACGTGAAGCACAAATGAAGACTGAGCGAGGTAGCTACTAAATTTATGCCGAACATAATGTATATATTTCATTAGGAATTGTTTTTGCTTGTTGCTTAATGATAAGTACTCATATTGATGATTTTAAAATTATTTGACGTAGTGAAGTTAACGTGGCTTTCCCTATATCTTTGTATCGATTAAGAATTGATGGCAGGTTGTGTTTCAAGGACTGCAGTTTATAAAAAGTACGGAAACGCGGTATTAACCATAAGTCAGTGGAGCGTGTGCGAGGATTACTGCATGTACTGCTGAAGCAATGCAATTGAGGTGATAAAATGCTTGATAGCGGGCGAAGACACATAAAATGAACGCATAATACGAAATGCATACATCTGATTTATTTTCATAATGTACGACTCGAAATAATGTTACAGGTTCGGTGCCTGTCGTGATGGCCGCATTTATATAAAGACGAAATAAAAAAAAAAGTTAACATTCGTGCATTTATATTGAGGTGCGTGTGAAAGAGCCTCAGGTAATTAAAATTAATCCGGAGTTCCCCACTATCGCACATAGTCCTCAATCAGATCGCAGCATGCACGGAAGGTAACAGAATTTTTTCAATGCACTTATAGTTCCTGCTCATGTGTTTTGATTTTTTTAACATGAAAGTGTTTTATGCCGGGGTCCACCACGGCTCCACTGACGTATTTCCGTCACGGATATGATGTTGTAAAATATAAAGACGAACAGTTGGCAAAGAAAAAAAAACAAGAAAAAGTTCCGTCACCGAGAGTCGAACTTAGGGCTAAAGTTGTTGCTTGGGCGAGTTGGTACGACATATTGGAGGGAAACAGCGCGAAACACGAAGGCAGCGCTGTTGTTTGTGTCCTTCTCTCTGCCTGGTCCTTCGTCTTTCGCGCTGTTTCCCTCCAATACGAACTTACGGCCCCTCGCTCCGCATCGCGGGGTGCGAAACGATTTGGCCACAGTCGGCACGTTCTTTGCCATGCTAACGGCAAGCTATTTATATACACCATTTGCCGGTGGCTGTACTCGGAGATCGGTGGTACATCAGCGTGTTTTCGTTATCACTAGAGAGATGGCGCAAAGGGCTCCAAGAGCGCGCTCTAGAGGTCGTCGACCCACGCGGACGAGCGCGCGCCTCTACAGGGCGTGGTCTTTCGTGCGCGGGCTTATCTCGTGATGGCGGTGGTTTGTACGTCTTGTGCTCTCACCGCAAGTTTGCGTCGAGAGCGCGAAGGTCACTTCGCTCACTACAGCGGCCGCTTTTGCGAAAGGAGCGCGCTGCTCATACAGAAATGTTACAACTGTGACAGTTTGCGCTCATCCTGTGTATGTTCGTTCCGTGCGCCCTTTCTGCTTGAGCTGCGCGTTGCAAGTTTCGAGCTGCTTGCCGTTCTTCGCGTGACATTACAATTTGTTGCTGTAGCATTCATTCCTTCGCGCTTGGGGCGAAAGAATACACAACAAACGCTCAATTACGTCTGTGAAGACACGTTTCACTTTCGTGTTATACCGATTCCTATGACAGGGGGATCAGCCATGTTTCCCTGCTACCATTGCCTACAAACGTGTGCTTGTACGCTCTCGCTCTAATAGTGTTTCATCTGTGAACGAAACTGCGCGAAAAGACCAAGAAACACTGCATGCGAAAGGCAAATACAGCGCTCTGCGTGGCAGTTTGCCGTTTAGCCTTGCTTTCCTTCCGTGCTGTTTCGTCAAAAGATGTTGCCTTACCGATTAGCTCATATTCAAAACTGTACTGGTTTAGATCAGATCCTTCATACGTCGCACCTCGGTTTGCTGCCTTCGAAATCTTGTAGGAACTCAACACGCTCGCGCCGCCCAATGCTGTCGATCGTTCTATAGCGAAACTTTGCTAGCTTTTTTCTGGTTTGTATAAGAGCCTTGGCCTGAGGAAGTTAACTGCTGCAGCATCGCCACATTCTGATGTGTAGATCACTCCTCGATGACTGTCACTCGTTGCATCTCGTAACCCAGACTACGTCCCTCAATTTTGTGTGCTTGTTTTACGAAGAAGCAATGCCTGCAGCAGAATTCATGTGTTACACGGACATGCATTGCGCGTGTATCTACCGGCGAACACAGTGTGCCACTTTACAGAGAGGTATATGTGGGCCCGGCAGCGTTTTTAATGGCACTGTGCGGTGCGATGCATTCCGTCGTAGTATGTAGTCAGGAGTGTGCCGTGAGTGAGTGTGCTGGTTATTAAGAGGGAACCCGGAAATCTTCAAAGTTCCCGCTGCACGGTTTCTCGCCGTGGCTGTTCGCGGCCAGAAAACACACGGCGTGCACACCGTTTGTTCAACGTTGGCAAAGGTTGCAACCTGCATCCGGTATGAGACTGCGGGCACCACGCGGATGTAGGGAGACAGAGAGAGTTTCGGACGAATTTGGTGCTGTCGCTTCTGCGACTTGTCAAGAGCAGTGCACACTTCGTAGCGATTGTCCGCACTCGTTTGCAGTGTATGGCTACACTATATACCACACTCGGGCGTGCATGTGGCGTCGGTGCCTGCGAGGCCCCAGATAAAACGGGTTTCAAGGGACCGCATTGTGGCAGGAACGGAGAGACCCCTGCAATGGACGACGTGTGGAGCGAGGACGCCTTCGTGGAGCGTTCGAATCGCGACCAGAGAAGGAGCGAAAAAAGCAAAGTGAAAGTATGCGGTTCTTCCGCTGCTGCACGCGTAGTACTGAATAATGATTTGGGGTCGCGCATGCATGAAGCTGCCAGCAGCAGCGACGGTAGCCCCGCGGTATACGCTCCAGTGCGAGCGGCTTTTTTACTTTCTTACCGCTTCCTCTTTCTCTCTTTGCTTATTTGTCTTTCTTTCCAGATATGTTCGAGCTTCGTTGGGGCGCCCGTGTATTTGCCTAAGTAGGTCCGCCCTGTATAGAGAGGCGGCTCGCAAAGTCCGGATTACTTAGCCCGACGTGCGCGCAATAAGCGTGCTCAAGTTGATACAAGTGCGAGAGAGATCTTAGCTTTTATTCAAAAATGATAAACGACCACGGCTAGCGCGTCCGTTTTCTTTTTTCGCGCGTCACACGCGTCTCTGCCTGTCGATTTTCTGTACGCTTGGATAGCATAAGCACGGTCATGACGACTGTGCCACGGATGCTTCTGTATGTATTGAGTTAGCCGGCCACCGGAGTAGAGGTCTAGAAAGCTATATATATATATATATATATATATATATATAGATTCTTCGCTGCCTAAACGTGAAAGCTCCAATTTGCGAGTTCGTGATCTCTCGTGGGGCTTGTCTTTGTGATGTGTTCCATTCGATACCTAATTTATACAGGGCGTTACTTTTTTTTACGTTAGAGATTTTTGTATATATAAATGTGCCATGATAGTAAAGCACCTGTCGTTTTTGATCACTAAGTGTACCTCGAGGCGGAAACACATTGCCTTTGCTAAAGTTACTGATTAACAAAAACTTGTTAATTAACTTCTAGCTGTCAGCTGGAGGGCTTTTGTTTATATGGAAATGTTGTAGGGTGTCACAATTTATGGAATGCGCATTTTTTAGAAATAAATTGCACGTAACTTTAGATATTCATAAATTCAGTGCACTGATATCGAAACCGAGTGCGCCGGTCGCACAGGAAAGGTGGCCGCTCTGTTACGTCAGATCGGAACTTCCTATGACGAAGAAGTGACGAACTTTGTTTTGAATGGAGGCACGTCGCGGCAGTGTCTTGTCGTCGAAAACAGCAAGTCATTTCAGCATGGTGTGGGAGCATAACTCGGCAAACTCACTCATGAATCGACTCACTCAGACTCACTCAGACTCACTCAGACTCAGATCTAGCCGCCAGTCTGAGTGAGTCCGGCTGAGCAATACGTTGGTGAGTTTGAGTGAATACGGTTGAAGGAAATTTTAGTGAGTCTGAGTCCGAGTGAGTCCGGTTAAGGAAAATATTGGTGAGTCTGAGTTCGACTGAGCCCTAAGCGCAAAATATATTTGTTGAGTGAGTCTGAGTGAGCTCCAGCTTTCATTGCCGACCAATGGTCCTATCTACTCACCTACTGACATTACTATCAGCCTTATGTCAGCCTAAGTTTATACTCAAATCTATTCACACATGCCTCAACGCACTAGCGTTCATTCTCGACTTCAATGTATATTGATAAGAGGTGTGAGTGGCGGGTGCTAGGGGGGGGGGGTGCCATGACCTCCCCCCGCAAACTCTATCATGCAAGTTCTTTATGATCTCGTTTGAGTCGCACATTTCATAAAAACGTCCTTACTGCATTGCAACCACTGATAACTCGTATTTGAAGGTATAAGACCAAAAGGTGTATCGTAGAGCACGGATTTTGTGAGATATTGGCGTTAAAGAGCATATAAACCATGATCGGAAAAGCTCATTTTACACCAGCGGACTCATGAGTCGACTCACTCGGGCTCACTCAGATTCAGGTCAAACCTTGAGTCTGAGTCTGAGTGAGTCCAGCTGAGCAATATGTTGGCGAGTTTGAGTCGGAGTGAATCCGGCTGAGAAAAAGTTTAGTGAGTCTGAGTCCGAGTGAGTCTTGTTGAGGAAAATTTCGGTGAGTCCGAGTCCGAGTGAGCTCTCAGAGCAAAATATATTTCTTGAGTGAGTCTGAGTGAGTTCCAATATGTTTGCCGACCTATATGTGGGAGCGGGCTAGTTGGTATTCCATAATGTTAAAACTTCAGCGCAAAAAGTACACAGCGGACAAGGAAACGACGCTTCTCCTTAGCGTTTGTCCTTGTCGTTTAATTTTCTGCTGTGTAATTATTGCGCTTAAGTTTTAACAAAAGTCATTTTAATTGCACTAGCTAATCGCATATATATATATATATATATATATATATATATAATATATATATATATATTAAACAGCTTGTGTGTGTGAGAGAGAGCACGCATGACGGACTTGCGTTTACGAATGCTGAAAAACTAACACCACGTCATTCTTGTCGCCCGCTAGTAGTGCTCATCAGCGCTTCTGTTTCAGTTTCGCTGGTGAATTTGATCGAATTTTATTACTCCGCGATAATTAAGACGCTGCTCTTTCTGAATCTCAAAACGGCGATGGGCCCTTCGCTGGTAGGTCTTGGATTCTCCCATCTAAACCGATCGCGTGTCTCCACTAATTAAAATGTTAGTATAATTTGCGCCGTAACTGATGTCTCTGGTCATGTTAAGACGTCTGCCGCTAGAGAAAAAGTAAATATGAAGGCAGGGAGCAAATATTCAATTTCCTTTATGTTTGAGGATCTTCGGACACATTTCTTGAAGCACCCCGTATAGTACGTTTATTCGTCTGTTGTGATCGTCGTGCAGAATACACGCATGCATAAACCACGGAAGCATCCAACTGGCGAGAATTCGTGCGACGAGTTGAACTGTATAGTGCACGCCGAAAGGAAGTCATTGCAAACTTTTCTCTCTCCGTATCAAGAGGGAGTGCACTCAAGGTCGACCGAGAGCCAGTTTTTGACGCTGTAGTCATTTGAACTCGCAGTTTTGTGTGTGTGTCAGTGCGTTTCTGTTTCTTTTTTTCCTCCTCGTGCATTAACCGATGTCTCGTGAACGCGTCGTTTGCATCTCATGAGGTGGAACCGGAGACCGCGCTTGCCTGCCCGGAAAGGGCCATTTAGCCGTGCGCGCATGCCGCCGTGGTCTGGGAAGGCATGCTTTCCTCCGCGGCAGTTCACTCCAGAGGGAGGCATGTTTTTCGCCGTCTGCGCCTGCGGTGAAGAGGTTTTTTCTGGGGCGCATTTGTAGGCTCATTTGACCGGCTGCTGGAGAACGGGAGCAGCTAGAATTTACCCAAAATCCTCCTCTTTCCTTCGTCCGCCATCTTTCCTTGGAGGAGAGTGCGCGCGGGCTCCTCAGGGAGAAAGAAACGCGGCGCGTGCCTGTTTGCTGTCTTCGAGCAGCGTGTTTGTTTCATTTCTCTGGATGCTTTTCCGCGATTGTAAAGTAACCGCCAGTATAGATATACTTAGAGCATGAGCGCGAACTTGATAGAAGGCGAAATCAAGAACGACAAACGCGAGCGCTTCACCGGACGCTATCATCAGCCGGCCTTGCCCATTACATTCGAGACCGATTGTTATGACCATTGCGTATGCCAACCTTATGGCTACTGCTTTGATATCCCTTATGCCAACGATGAAAAGATGAAAAGCGAAAGCAATCGCTCAGGAATAGAATTTGAGTAGAGTTATTGATTCTGTTTCAGCCCTATAGGTGTTCTGGACTTGTGAACGCACAGGTGAAAAAGATGCGGAACCTGTTTCTACAGCGCAAACGATGTGCCGGTGGCGAATGGCCATAACAATCTGTTTCGAATGGAATGGACTATATCGTCGTGTGTCGCGCTCGATATGCACGTTCCTTATATCGGGACCTGTGTGTTTGCGTTTCTGTTGCGTTTTCCGCTGCCGTGTGTACGTATAGGCTGACAACATTGAGGAAACAACTTTGAGGAAACGTTGAGGTGCCATAATTTTAAGGAAACAAACAAACAAACAAACAAACAAACAAACAAACAAACAAACAAACAAAGCTTGTCGACACTTGCAGCGCGTTGCTCAAGCACAAAGACGTAACAACTGCGACAGTTGTTAGTTCACGCTTGCCCTTTGTATACATACCTGTGTGATCATTTCGGGCGTCCTTCTTTGTGCTTCAGCGGCGCGCTGTAAGTATCGAGCTGCTTGTCGTTCTTCGTGTGACATTCCAATTTCTCGCTATCGCATTCATTGCTTCGCCCCCTGCGGCGAAACTGCGACTTCTTTTCTTAAACGCTTCATTCCTAGTGGACAAGAGAAGGCGCGTGCATAGATTAGCACTGAGCTGCTCGTATACATTGAGTACATGCGTAGCCGGAGAGATCGAATATGTGGAGTTTGTCGAGAATGACCATGTAAGGGTCCCTAGTGTGGTGGAATGGTGCTTTAACCTAAGCATGAAAACGGATGAGTTTGGCAGGCCACGGCCGGTCTAGAAAGGCGCGCGCGCGAGCGTTCCGTTCCGTCTTACGGCATTCGCTATCGAGTTCAACACAATGGTAACGTTTCTCCGCGGTTAGCGCCACTGTTCAACACGAGGGGCGCAACGACGCTGCCGTATAGTTATACGCGTTTTTGCTTGCTGCTTGCGGTCTGACGACTTTTTTTTTTTTTTTTTTTTTTTGCGTTGCGCGTCTACTTTTGCGTGGACCGCAGTCGCAAACGCAGCGGCTAGAGTCACTGTATATGCTACACACAGCTATGCGGTGAAGTCGCACTTCGTTTTTGCAGGCGACATGCCTACCGTGTCGCCGGTTAGCCTGCCTGGCGTGTCGAAGACCGGCGATAAACGTTGGCTGTCGATGGCTAGTGTTAATTCAGTTCGCTGCAGCGGCGGCGTCGAGAAATAAAAAAATTGGCCCAAGCGGCAGCTTCTCTGCAATGCATGGTTGCTAGCGGCGTTGGAAGACAGATGCGCAACTCTGCTACCTAAAGGTAGCATATACAGTAACTCTAGCAGCGGCAGGGTTGCAGCGACAACACCGTGGTGTGGCAGGAGGTGGAAACAGGCGCATTGCGAAAGCCGTAAGACGGCACGCTCGCGCGCCTTTCCAGTCCGGTCGTGGGCAGGCTAAGCGCCGTGCTTTCCGTGATAATGAGCACATGCTATATTAAAGCGAACGGGACGAAGTGCATGTGTTCTATTAATCGAAGTGTGCGCGGCGAGCGACGATAGTGGCGATTGGTGACGAGTGGCTGTTGAGAACGCTTCAGAATCACGGCACGAACCCATTATATTTGCTAAAGGATTTGTTCTAGTTGTGGATTTCTCGCCGTGTTCGTCGCTGTTTTTGTCCCTTCTACATTTGTCTTCGCTTCCTTTGTTGTCATATGCAACCTGCGGCTGGTTCGGCGGGCCGTACATGGAAAAGGGTTTTATCAATACTTGTAATATGTATACGCGTCGTTCTCTGCCGCCTCCCTTCGTTCGCGTAACGACTCCGGACCGAACTCGATGTGCGAGAGGAACGAGCGGAAGCTGCCGTGCGACCGGTGGGCGACCTCGGCCTGACGGCGACCTTGCCGCCGTCCGGCGAGACCTGTCCCCTCCTTGCCCCATCCCGGGCGCCGTCGGGGTGCTCCGGCGCGGTGACGCCCGCCGCTCTCGGCCGTATAGTTGTTACTGTTCCCTCGCTCTATAAGGCAAGGCACTTGCAGTGTAGTGATTTTGGTGCGCGCGCATATACCTCTCGACGAGCTGCTGCTGCTGCTGCCGCTCCTTTCCTTTCCTGCTTTTTTTATCAGATGTGCACGGTGCCGCAGCATTTCTATCGGCATTTTGGGTGCTGTTCAATAATTATCATAATAGTAATAATCGTATATGCGTCACTCTTACAGAACGGCGGCAGGTGCTTCGGCGACTACTCCCGGTGATGGGTGGGAAGGCGTGTGTGCCGTGAAATGCGGGGCTGTTCGCGCACCCGTGCGAGGCGCCGTTCCGCCACGCTGACTCGCACATGCCGAGCGTGCTCGTCGCGTGTCGTCTTCGTGTGTTCGGCGTCGTCACGACGGCCCTTTTAACGTCGATGCATATATGCATGCGCTCGTGAGCGGTGGCGACGCGTTCCGGGAGCTCCGGCCCTCGGCGACAGTTGATTGGTCTTTTCTCGAAACCGAGTTGACACGCTGTCCCGCTGGTTCGGTGTCAGGCGCTGTGCGTTCGTGCACGGTCCAGTTTGTCGACCGGGGCGCTTATATTCGTTAGTTCCCTCGCGTAAGAGCTCTGCGAGTTTTCATGTATAGCACTCGGACTTACTGGACTGCTTACATTATGCATATATAGTGTATGTATTGCATCTAGTTTTCTTCTTTTACCGTAGTTATTCTATTTTTTTTTTTTGTGCCATCGAAGTTGTATTTCGGCAAGTGGACCATCTGTCTTTAACATTCTGCCTTTGGTATTTTCCAGTCGATAACGCTGACGGGAACGCGGAAAGTACACTGCGCTCTGTGTTAAAGGTGTACTGACGCGAAAATTTTCGGTTATCGCTTTTTTTATTTTCTTTCTTTCTACCTTTCTTTATTTTTCTTTTCTTTTTTGCGTAATATGAAAGGCCGAGCCCTCAGGCTGATCTTGAGTGCGCTCTGAAACGTTAATTACTACATGTTTTTTTTTAAAAGCTAGTTTTCGTTTCACTGTATCCCGAAGTAACGACAACGCATAAGCTTCTGGTCACGTGTTTGCGGGAGATATCGTCGTTTTCACGGCCACTTCATCGTATGTCGCGCGCCACACGTGTGGCAATGAAGTGCGTAGTCAACGATGGACGAAATTTCGTCTAGCGGCTCTGACGACAGTAAAGCCTTAAGTAGGCTGCGAGATGCCGAGATTGCCGATTCTGCGAACCAGTTCGCATTCGTCCTCGTCTCAAGCATGTTTCACGTAACGACTCAAGCACGATGCACATAACGTCTGACTTGAGCTGGAAACGTCATATTAACTACGTTATTAACAATAGTAAGCGTACGCTAGGGTACCTACGACACAACCTTAGTCGCGTCCTTCAAGCCGTGAAGCTAGCAATGTGTAAAACACTATATTAGCGTCTTGAATTGGGCTGGTTGGTACATGCTGGTTTTCCTCGCTCAAAAATCAATATAAGACACTAGTACGTCCAAAACTCGAATACGCATGCTCCTTTGGGGACCCTTTTCAATCGAACTTAACTCACTTGCTTGAGATAGTACATAATAACGCAACACACGTGATATTATCTAACTACCATCGCACTAGCAGTGTCACGTCAATGAAACACACCCTTTCCTTGCATGCAGTCACTTGAATCACGTCACAACCCATCTCATTTCATGCTTTTTGATAAGATATTCGATAATCCAGTTTTGAAAGCTCAGTTCGTTACGACCCCATCTTATCGCTCAGCTCGTTTAGACCATCACCATAAGGTACACTTCGCTAGCTGCCGCACTAACACTTTCTATTATTCAATTGTCCCATGCGCGTCCAAAGAGTGGAACCACCTTCCCTCCGACATCGTTTCCATTTCAGATCACGCGTTGTTTTGTTCCACCTTACACGATCATTTACTTGATTACGAGTAAAGTGTACATTGTATAATTTTTTAAAAAATTTTGTTTGCTCTGTATTTCTCATCGTACCCGCATTTGAATTCAGTTGTATCAGCCTAACGTCGTATCTACATGTGCATTGCAGTTGTTATTAATTTGCTGTTATTTTGTTCGCTTTTGTTTGTTATTTCATGTACCCCACTTCCCTCTGTAAAGCTTTGAGTGATTGAGGGTAAAATAAATTAAATGAAAAAAGGCGACTCACCCGACAGCGAAGGCGCCATGCAAGAGGGCTTGCGCATCGGAAACGTCGATTGTGTATTCAGTGTATTCACACGCGCACGTGGCGATCGAGCGCAAATTCGTCTTACCTTGCTTCACGAGTCCGCTGAACTACGATGACCGCATGGCAAGGGCAGACGATCGGGAAAGCGACGCGCGAACGGCCATTTTCGTTGTTTTTTGTACCTGCCGTCATCACAGCTAACCATATATATTGCTGCGTGAAGTCACCAGAATTTGCAGTGTAGCTCAACGTCACGCTAGCGTCGATGTTAGTAGGCGCGCCATGCGAAAATAGATATTAATTTTAAAACATATTATCAGCATTTCCTGAGCTTCACTCTAGGTCAGAGCCTTATCTGTGTACAGGAGATCTGTATGGCGGAGTAAACTCAGGTTCGAAAATTGGCGCCACTGCCCCTTTAAACGAACAAGAGGCACCGAAGATGACGGTAATGGTTTGTGGCCAAGGTAGGCCTTATTAAAGGTTTCAAATCGAGAACGCTTGTGCACGCATCCGCCGCGTTGTCATAAATTAAGGTGGCCATGCGTAATCTCATCTTGAGGAACTCATATGTGCATAAGGACAAATTGCTGTTCACAAATTACTTGGAACAATGGCCGTGACATTCGCCTTTCACTTTCTATGGTCAAACGCTTTGCGTTCGTTGCATACCTTTGTTTCCTCCAGCCGCATCATTCCGGGTTATTCAGCCCGTGCGGGGGCACATAATTGAATTTTATTGTAAGTGATCGTGTTACGACTGTAGCTTTATAGGGACGCATCCCTGACCTTTCACCGAGCACAAGATGTCGCCGAACGCTGCCTGCGCAGCGCTCCGCTGGCAGTAGTCATCAAAACGACTAGTCGATTTGCGATTGGAAGTGAACTTGAAACCTTAAACAGGGGGCGGAAACTCCCTATACCTCCCACGTACGCTCGGGCGCATGCCGACATGCGGCGGCAGCGCTGCTTCTTCCACTGGCGGCTGCCGGGCATCCTACTGAAAATAATTCACAAACCAAACACATGCCTTCAACACGTCACTGCTGACGTCAGAAGGCAGAGGAAAAGGGCGCGTAGCCGGGAGGAGGAGGGCTGCCACGGAAGCCCTCCTTTCCCAATTCGCATGCAAATGTGCTCTCTCGCTCGTCCGCTTGCCGCGGGCCGCCCTTGGCCAAATCACGGAGCCGATTCTGCTGAAGTGTGCAGTGTTTGCGAAACTCTTTCTGCCGCGTTTACCTTACAAGCGCGGATTTCTTAAAGCACTGGGACATAGCTCGTACATAGCAGCGCCAAGCAATCATGATGACAAATATTGAAAAGCAAAGCAAACCGTCGTAAATTATTCGGCGTTAAAATTCTACATTTCCTCCTTTCTGGGAGTAGTTGCTTTTTAACTGCTACCTTGTGATTAAGTTTGCTGACAGATGTGCTGACACCTATCTTAAACTAGCCTTCCTGGCACAATCATTCGCTAGTTTTGTTCGTTTGTTGTGGTGTGTATCAACTAAAGCGGGCTGATTTCTTAATCAACCAAAACCACCCCACACAAGTAAATTCTGAGCGCTTCTCCTTTTATTTTATTTCACACATTTCGTACAAAAAGCGACTGACCTGCACAGAGTGCGGAAGTGTCAATACACAAAGCCAATTACAGTTCACAACATAATTCAATAAGCGGACACACATTACAGAAAGCCCCCCAAAGATGCGAAAATTATTAACGATCACGAGCTGGTCATACGGAACATGACTCCGGCACACACGCTCCTTTGGCAACACCGCCAGGTCTTCCCTGTTTGAATATGTTATCCAAGATTCACACCTGGAAGAAATGCCAATTATGTAGTTGAATGGCTGAGCTTCTGATTCTTCTACGACATGGCGCGACGTCTCTACCCACACACGAAGAATATCTGGGGTAGCCGCTGAGCTATAGTGGCAGAAAAAATAAGCATTTCTTCGAGCAACTTACTACTATGTCAAAAAGCAAAGTTTAGCAACAACAACAACAACAAAAAATAACAGACTGTGTCTGTTATTTTTTACTTCATCATTGAATGCACATGCATTGGCAAAGTAAGGACTGGGCAAAACGTATCGCCCATAAAAGCACGCACTCAAACCATTCATCAGAAGTATTTCACAGACACAAAACTGCCCGCCGTCATGACGAATGGGTCGAGCATTGATGCTCTTATGTCAGTCCGCTCTCGGTTGCACAGAACTAGTTTACTCAAGGAAACTAACTACCATCTTAGAAAATAAAGTGAAACATTTGTGCTTACCTGTAGTCATGGGGAAATCTGAAAAACTTGGCACAACTTGAAATCCCCGTGTTAGAACACCACAGACCCGCACAAGACATGTGATGACCCGATTTAGCCATGTCCGCGGGGCTCGTCTAATGCTTGATTCGCCTGATGCGCCTGGTTTCCAGCGTCGACCGTTCGTTGCGCCCCTTGTCAATCTTATCTTGACCATCTTCATGATTGGCAGCGTGTCATGACAACCGGAGCATATGACCACGCGCAATCTGCCCTGCGATACCGCTAAGCGTGTGGCGAGGGTGAGCGGAGAGAAGCACGCACGACGGACGCACGTTTTTCGCCCAATTTGCCCAATTTGAAATCCACAAAAAAATCTGTAAAAAAGTTAACTAAACAGAAAGATGAGCTCTTCACCTTTCATTCATTTTTTTTTGTTTCTTAAAACTTGCGCGTGACAAGAAAGGCTAACATCCACATCTACATTACTTTTTTCCACGAGAGGATGCCCGGCAACCGCTAGGAGCGCACATGGTCCTTGAACACGAAACTAGCATTGAGTTTCCGGGGCCTGCCTTAAAACCAAGCGTCGGCGTATAGAGGTGCGCACACTGCTGGATGGAGCGGGCCCTGTAGCGTGTTTCTTGATATGTTCGAACATACGAGATATTTGTGCAGGGGCACCAAAGCGTTGCCCCTCCCCCTCCTTTCTCCTATAACTACAAAATCGGCTGCCGAACGGAAGAACGCCTGGAGAGTACAAAAGAACGCAAGAGCTTGGGGCCTCTACTGCTTGGGACTCCCGGTACAATACTCTCAATTTTCTGTACTCGCCCGCCATGGCAACAGAGAATAGAATTCGCGCAATTGAATAAAACAATACAGAAACAAACGTCGTCGAATGTTTCGCATGGAGGTTGCTCCTCGTCCACGTCCAGCTTTAGCGACAGTAGCTATAAAAACCAGCCGTATGTCATGGATATCACCCAAGACTCACTCACGATGTCCTCGTCAGTATATACGCAGAGAAGCGCAGGAACAAATGCTACATATGAGGGGCGATATTGAAGTCGTATCTAAGTTCCAAATAAGCGGGCGCATGAGGATAAGAGACAGTGAAACGTGCTGTGATTGGTATTTTCGGAAGCAGATGTAAGCGTGTCTGTTGGCTCTCTTCCTTTTGAAATTGAAATTTCGCAATATCGCCGTACATTTGGCCGGGCTGCGCGCTGTACTATTAGTTCACCTATTATTTCACCAGCGGAAGTTGAGGTCTGTCCCGAATGGCCTCAGCCGGAGTCTCTATTCCCGTGGCGGATGTTCCATTGTACACGTGGTCGGAAAAGGGGGGCTCACCGAGACGTCACGAAATATTTATGGAACCCCCTGGAGAAGTGAGAACCCTGACAGAAGCAGTAAAGTTTATGACATCCGTTCTTCTCGTATAGTCTTCACCTTTATACGGCAACATGCAGTGGCAGCGAAGAGTGAAAGCGGGAACACTTTGGGTAGTGCTTAATAAGCAGTGCCGCAAATTAGTTTGTCCGCGCGTGGTAGCTGCAGACATACAAGCACGTAGAAAGAAAACTAGAAGGCGGCAGCTCTATGCGTAACAAAATCAAAGCCGTGGAAAGTCGGCCCAACACGCAATCATGTCGCGGGGTAAGTTTTCATTTCTACATTGGCGCGCTCTCGTGCGCCACTGTTAGCGGCGCTGCAAACGGCGTTCCGATGACGCAAGCAGAGGATTCTGCTTTTGTGATAGGCTCCGGCTAGAATAAAGCTGCATTTTCGTGATAGCTTGCCCGCGTAGAACGGCGTTCTCCGATTACTAGCTGTATATTCTTGCAGTGTTCTATGCCATCATTCGGAGGTCTAGAAACGTTTACATTGATGTATCTTATATATACCCACAGCTGTCGCGGTCAGGACCCCGATCTCGAGTTGTGTAACTAATTGGGCTAGGCGTTGGTGAAATATTTTACGCGAAAGTGCGATTGTCTCGCCAAGTGAGTGAACGGGAGCCTACGCAGCTTTGGAATCCAAGCCTGATCGATGTGGCTTATTCGCAAAACTTCGCGTCGTATAAACATAATTTTAGCTGAACGAAAAAATTACAATTCGCTCACAATTGTGGTCATGTGGTATTGTGTATCATTTGCTCAGGAAAAAAAAAGTGAAAAAGATTCATAATTTCACCGACATGCAGTATACTTCGAACAACTAGTGTTGATGTTTGGGCGAGTTGGTACAGCACATTAAAACTTCTTACAAAGAGCGGTAAAGAATACGAAAGAGCGGCCGCCGGAGGAGCCAGAGAAAGGCTAGGAAAGAGCGTTCTTTCCCCTATATTGTTTTACCCGTTTGGCCGTTTCTTTCTATTTTTCACCGCGCTATGTAACAAGTTTTAATATTAGTTCGGACAATGATCGCACTATTCTCCGTCAGCACTTGTCGCTAGTGACCTGCACAATTTTAATGCAAATGCATCTCATTAGAACTTTCCAATGCGAGAGCTACCTTGTTTAGGTTAGCGCATAACTACACTAATTTTGTTCAGTACACTTTAAGACGAACGAGTAAGAAAACATCGATTTGTCAGCGTAAGAATTAAATTATGTCACACGAGAAAGAACGCCGGAAAATCTGTCAGTATTTTATAGCGCCAATTTGCATCCCCTTTTTCTTGTGTGTTCCCAAGCTTCGTATCTTCCCTTCTAAATTTTAAGTACTTACGATGCGCTTACCGAGCAGATGTTGAAAACATGGATCTTATCAAAAGTTCTTGCCCGTAACGATCGCTTAATTTATTTGAATGACATCAAACGTCATTCGTGATACGCTTAAAGCTCTAGACAGCAACGAAATTTAAGTGTCTTTAATCAATGGAGCACACCTCGAGATGGAAGAAGCACAGAACGGTGTACACGCTACAACAAAGACTCAGTAGTCAATCATTGACAGTGGGCCGGCAAGTCATTCTGAGGGCACCACGGCCACAGAACAGTCATAAAAATTAGTCCACGCGCCGTGCATGCACTCGTACACACTGATGGCTAGCAGACTACACCTGGAGCCATTGACACTGAACGTGCTCGCGACGGCAACTCGATCTCGCGGGACATTTCGCTTGAAAATTCCACGCAAAGTGTTTTACAACAAATTTGTCATTAACTCTATAGCGCTTGGTTGGGAAAAATTGTGCACATAGAGGTTGGCAGGCCCCCGAGCAGGTGCGATTCTATTAAAGCCTGTAGCGGGAACCAAGCACACTGGGCCTAGTCCGCCGAGCGCTGTGTCACATGTTAGGCCGACTTCTATAGCCATAAGGGAAAAAGAAAAAGTACAAAGGGATGGCTTCACTGAGAGTTTCCTTGAGAAAGATGGCTGCATGGGGTAAATTTTCCTCCCTGTTTAATTCCTTCCTCGATGCATACAAGCGTCGCGTTTTTATCGCCATACCCCATAGCCACACATCCGTTTAAGTTTCAACTAGAGAACGGAACGGATTCGTGTTTGGGCACATCATGTTCAATGCGACACTTGTTGAACTTGGTTAATGAACTGGCAATTTCCATATGCAATATACTGGCATGAACATCAGCGCGTCTAGGTGCTAATAGGCACGCTTCGCTCGAAGTGGAAAGGCTTCTCTGCCCCTGCCTGTTCCTTCAACATTTAAAAACCGGCCATTGTTGTCCCCTACTCTTACGCAAGAATGAATGCAGTGGCTAGTGGCTGGCGTTTTCTTTTGAGTTTTTGCCGAGCCTTTTATACAGGCACCCTGCATGCGCCATGGGAGCCTCCACCATCTACTACCTCCACCATCGTATTGCTCGCCAGAGCATATTGGCCCAAAAAGCCCGTGGGGCCGCTTTTTCGTCCGGCTCGCGAGAGCTTTCGCGGGCCACCCTCGCTTCGTCAAGTCACAGCGAAGGCGATGTCACCGTCGAGCGCCGCGCCGCTGGCTATAACATCAAGTTTTCCATCTCTACATGAAATTCAACTTTCTCCGACAGGGGCAGACGTTCGGCCTTATTCGTCAAGCATAGTATGAAATGTTAAGCGCTAAAGAAAAAGCACGAGCATGAAGAGCGCATGTGCACGAGTTCCCGTGTTGTACTATTCTTCGTCCCCGTTATGTTGTAGCGCTTAACATTTGTTACTTTTTTCTTAGCTGGAACTATTGGGAAAGGCGAACTACCTTTCCCGAAATATCGGGCTGGAAATATTGGGAACTGCTATACGTAGCAGGCAATGTGCATGATGTGAAGGAGGAAATGGCGAATGCCGGCTCCGAAATCCGCTGCCGTTGTGTTCCGCAAATGCGGATAAAAGCTCCGTCGGAGAACGTCCCGTTGACGGCAGTTTGGACCTTTTCTGTTACTTTATAGTGCGCAATTTGCTCGACAAGCAGCGTCAAACAGCATTTTCGTTGTGCAATGGAATATGTGTAAGTGTGAACATTTCACAAAAGTGTTGGTAAACAACTTGTTTGAAACGAGCGGACACCAACCAAGGTTTCAAGTGAAAACTTCTTTTTATTTACTTTAAAAGAAAAACCCGACGTCTTCGGACCAGCTCGGTCCCTTGGTTGCCTGGTGTCCCCTAGTTTTAACCATAAATGTGAGGGGTGCGTTGTCACCGAAAAACAAGCGGCGTTATACTGACATTGCTCGCGCTTGAGAACCCGTCCCACGTGACAGCGGTTTCGTCTCGATGTAACTGTCGAGGAGGTGTCGCGGGCAAATGCAAACATGCGTTCGCTGTGGTCATTATATATATATATATGCACACCAAAGTGAATTAATAAATAGGTCATGTGAACATAACGTGTGAAATTACCACGCAGCGGATAGGGTGCCAGTCGGTACTCTTTGATGTAATGATCTTATAAGCCTTGTGGGGGAGGCGAGACGAACGTGTGATATAAAGAAAAATTGTGTCGTGTGTCTGTTTATGTAAGCTGTCTTCTCAGACATGTGTTTCCTGCTTCCGTTGTACTCTTTTCTGGTATGTATTTCACTAATTTCTGCGCATTTGCGTATGTCCACTATATATGCCGTGACTATAGCACATCTGCGTTTTTTTGCTTTTTTTTTCCTTTGTAAACGTCGTTATTGGTATTCGTATACAACGGATTGTATGCGCCGAGCCGTTCATACCGACCTATTCGACTCGAAGTCGGCCGCGAAATTCTCGGTTGCCGTATACAATAAAGTGCTTCGAATTAGTTTCATGTATTGACTAGAGCGGTCCTTCGCTGGAATGCGCATTTGGGAGGGAGGTTTCTCGTAAACCCCGACGCATAGACAGTCACTGAAAGCGGCTAATCGAATGGGTGACCCCGTAATCGCCCGATCTTCGCCCTAATCGCCGCGTGTCATAGGTCTATATAAGTTGGGCCCTCGAGTCAACAAGGTGTTTTGGCGATAACGTCATTTCCAAGTACCCGTGCAGTATTGCTGCGTTTTTTTTTCTTTGCTGAAGTTTAGCGCTAATGGGAAGGGTGGAAGGTCACGCTGGCCTTCTTTGCGGCGATTGAAGGGCGCGCCTCATTTGGCTCGTTCCGGTGTTAATCCTACCTCCGAGCCTCTACGTCGGCGCTAATACCGCTGTAAATTGGCTTTGCCGTGTTTCTGTGTTTGCGTGCTCCTTCCTGCCTTTGCGTTTCTGCTTCTCGCAGAGATCGCTCCCTAATGGACGGGATTAGGCTAGGACAAACATCGGCTCTTTGACTACACACTGCGGAGCTGCCGCCCTCCGATAATTAGATCCACCAACACGTGGGGATAAAGAGTGCTCCATGTTGGAGTCTCCCTTGGACGGGGTTCGCTCAAAGACTTTGCGCGGTATCGCTCCAGTCTCTTAAGTTCGTCTATCCGTCAGCATTCATTCATTCATTCATTCATTCATTCATTCATTCATTCATTCATTCATTCATTCATTCATTCATTCATTCATTCATTCAGTTTATTTAGACAAAAAGGAAAATGTGCCTGGGTTGAAGGGACTAAAGGCAGATTACCCCTGCCTGACTAGGGTCCCTCCACACATACATTTGCTCAGAAACAGTGCAACAAAAAATACATATTTCCCTTTTTTTGTCGAGGGAACACAAAAGCCAAATTCAAAAACAAGAAAGCATACCTGAAACATACAATTTCAAATGTCACACTACAGTCAACATCAATTTGCCCCTAGCACGGCAAAAAACGATGTAAAAAACTGATACCATGAGAATATTAAGTCAGAAGACCAAGTGTTTTACAGAAATACGCATTTGAAAGAAAAGAGAGATTTTTACACAATATTACAAATATACAAAAAACACTAAAAGAAATATTTGTAATACAAGAAAGAAAGTACGTCTTAACTTTTTTCGGGTGTGTCTCTCTAGTTAAGCTTCCTGGTTATTTATTCTGACACTAGCTCACGTTTGTTGGAAGGGGGGGGGGGATGAGGCAAACAGTGTTTGTTCCGGCCATGATTTGCGCATTTGAATGTCTTAACGAGGCAGTTCAAAAAGTTTCTGCTCTTGTCATCCTTCTTTCTGGTAAGCACACTGTTTCTTTGAGTTGTGCTTGTGCCGCGATATTAAGTGTTTTCAGTGCTGGCGCATGTTTTGAAGCCAAACGAATCGCAGGCTTGTAGAATGATGCAAAAAAAAAATATATATATATATATGCACTGGAGTAACCTTGACATTGGCGCCATTGGGACTGGGTAACGAAAAGTCGCAGTTCCGCCTCAAGTGCGAAGCAGTGAATGCGATAGCAACAAATCGGAAGGTTGCACGAAGTAAGGCAAGCAGATAACTTCTTTAGCATCTCATCTGGCGCAACTCAGCACATTAACCGCTGGCGTTTGGAAATGCGGCCGATGCAGCCTGCGAAGCGATCTTCGTGCAGTCTGTCGCTTCAACGCAAACAGCGGTGAGAAGGCAGCACGTACAAAGGTATGAGTTGTCTGCTGATCCCCCGTCAAGATAGAGCGCTTGCGTGATTAGACATTTTGACCGGTGAGCTTTCCGTTGCGCTGAATAAAATAGGTACCATAAAAATTGGTTGTCGGTCCCTTTAAAGCGTCTCGATGCCAGCGAAAAAAATTACACCATCTCCCGCTTAAGGGAACCATGAGGAGATGCGAAGCAGCATTGGGGGCGCACACCAAGTTTCCGCGACGTTCTGTCGGCGTTTCCGTTAGTGTGTGAGGTTTGTATTTAGTGTTCGTGTTATCATTACCTTGTGTTTGTGCGTTGTTTTCCGTTAGCGCCGAGTGAACGAGTGGCGCCGTCGTTGACGTTACAACTCATCTGAACGGGAATGAAGCGAGAATGATGGAAACCGACCGAGCGCAGGCGCTTATTTACACATGGAATAGGGGAGGGAGAGGAGAGAGTGGGTTACAGGCTGTATTTGGCTGCGGCGCGGCTGCAGCGCGGGGGAGGAGAGAAGACGACCGAACACCCGCTTAAAGGAGGAGAGTAGGTGAGAGAGTAGGCGCATGCGCAGTGGAGCGCGTACGCCACCACCACCGCCGGACACAGCCCCGAGCAAAAGCTGCATCGCATCTAAAACACTGGCCGCGCTAGCATCTGGGAGTCGCTCTAGACGCAGTTACGTTCTTTGCCTTTCGCTTCGTGTTAGCGTGTGACGGCTTCGTGTTAGCGAGTGCAGCTTCCACATGCACCAACGCTGTTTCTGCGCCGTCGACTGCTTCGAGTGCGATAGCACCGACTAATAAAACTGCTGCAATAAGTGCCGCAGAAAGGCAACGATGTCGACGTGCGGCTTCCATGCCTTAATGGAGCAAGACAAAGGCCAGCGGAACGTGGAGCGCCTGCGCGCGTTCGCGGCTCGAGCTACGAACCTCTGCTTCCCACGTTGCTGAAGCGCAGTGTGGTAGTGTATGCATGAGCAGAGATGTATAGGTTACCGTATGATTCGGGAGCGCACACCGTGCCGTTTCTTTCCGTAATTAACGATGCTTTGAAGAAGTGCGTGTCAAGTACCAGTGTTTATAATGTGCTTGTTAATGTCACCTTTGTGCGGGATTCACGATGCGCTTTGTTCAGGTGTATTTTAAAAACTTTAGCTACCACAGCGGTTAAATGAATATCATGGTCGTTAGTCGTCGCGATGGAGATATGCCACTAGGCGTCAACGCGGCTGCATCCACGTCAAACGGGTCTATAGCTGCCAAGCACCAATATACATTGTACAAGCTCTCATATATCACTGCACAATAAGCACTATACTTCTATGAAGACACGTTCACTTTAATGTTATACCGATTCTTATGACGGAGGGATCAGCCATGTTTTTTTCACATTCTTTCGTGGTCTCCTTCTCTTTCTTTTTATCACGCTGTAGAAATTTTCGAACAAATTACGCCGACGCGCTAGAGCCGCTTAATTCTCTGTGAATTAACCATGGCTGTTCTGCCACCAGCTCCCTCTTTCCACCGTGTCTACATTTATTGAACGAAGGGAAGAGTGCCGTCGCCTTTATGTTGCACGGCGTTCACCTATCCAGCTTGTTCCGTGTGTTCCTTTGGGGGAATGTCCGTCATCAGGATGCATACGGCAACCGATGAGCAGCATTAAAATGATTTCTCCCATGCAAGGCTACCGCAAGTGAAAGTGCATGTAAGCTGCAGTGCACTCGATGTTTCGTGCATTGTACTAAGATCCAAGATGCCACATACATGGGGTTCTCTCGCTAATGATCGTTTCTGTCTACATAGCTGCCTTCGCAGAACGCGTAAGCATTGCCTTTTGTCGCTACTGAGGTCGCGACTGATTGGCAAGTAATTGCATCTCCACCTTCGTGACAACTCGTGTCTTCTTTTTCGTCTTTTCGCTCTCTCTCTCTCTCTCTCTCGTGCGCGTAATGCGGTCATGGTGGTGGAGCTGCGACGACGTTGTGGCCGGCCTGTTTCTTACCACTTCCTTACCCATCAGCGAAATTGCGTGCAGACACCGGGTTGGCTCGGCAACGCAGGTCACGCCGTACATAATATTGGCGAGTGGCAACTGCTTTTAGTGCACATAGGAGTGTATATCACGCACACTGGATACCGTACTGTACTGGATCCGTGTATATGGAACCTCACGGACACATGCATGCACGCCGTGCTGGCTGTATGTTATATTGATGGGCTTGGTTCGTGAGTATCCCTTCATTGTGGGCAAATGAGAATGCGTAGGTTTAATTGGCTTGCACTTGGTGGCTAAGGTGTCAATGCAAAAGTTGTAGAGGATTTCGAGAAATGACCAATAACAGTTTTTAAAGCATTCTAGCTGATGTGTGCTCCTTGACCGTAAAAAAGCAGCGCAAGAACAACGGACGAACACAGAGACAAACCAGCGCTTGTTTGTCTCTTTGTGTTCGTCCGTTGTTTTTGCGCTGTTGTTTGCGATCATGAACAACCAACTAACCCGAATTACCGCCCTTCTGTGGTTCTTGTTTCTTGACGAGTAAAAAAAAAAAAACGAAACCTGATGCAAAAAAAATGAAAAGAAAAGAAACACGGTGACAGCTCCGCGCTCCGGTGATTGCAGCAATTTTAAACGTGTGCCTTCTTATACAGGGTGTATCTGTTTTTTTTTTAGGGCAATAGAGATTTTAAAATAAAAATCCTATGACAGCCAGGCTGCTCTCGTTTTCGCACACGGTCGAGGCGGAAATACTTTGCCGAAGCTGAAATGACATTGAAGTGACTAAATAACGAAAACTCACGAATCCGCTGGTCGCATGCTCTAACCGAGATAAAGAGCTGTTCCAATCCGGCCGTGGTATCGCATATGCCGGAATAGTGTCGTCCGTGTTCGTAACGCGACATCCATATCGCCGTCTCGGTGTCGTTTAGCCCTCTTAACTCTCGCGCGTTGTTCGCTTTTCTTTCCAGTGTAGATCATGTTGTGGTTTTAAGCGTAAGTGTGTTGACGGCGGTGATATGCCGTAATATACATGTATACACGTAATATACATGTATACCGCAGGCCTGAAGGCTCGGCGAGGTCACTACTGCCGAAAGATTATTGCATTCGTTGAACGGGCGAAGAATAAGCATGCGGCCCTCCCGAATCGATGACCCGATTCGGGCGTCTCTGAAATACAATTTAAGCTCCGCCCAGAGCCGACACTCCGCTGTATACCTCATGCACCTTATTGACTGCGCTTATGGACCGTCAGAGTAATTCAGTAAAAGCGGCACCGTTTCCAATTACGGAGCTTTGCCATTTAGAACTAATACCTTGGGGAACTCGGCTGTTTGTCACGTTATTTTTCGAAGCGTCAGTAAGTTTGCATTTCGGTTGCTTTTTGTCCCGTTGCTGTTCGAAGAATTAATACGCGATACTCGATCCCTGCCACCCGGTGGTGAGGTATACCCGCTTCACCTAATCGACCGTTGTCTTAAAGGGCCCCTAAACCACACGGGGGTCGAAAGTTAGTTGTGGTGCGACAGTTGTGCACGAGTCTACAACGAACACGTAGCCGTGAGAATTTTTCGAAACAGTGTCGTGCGGAGGTACACGCATTTGATGATCGAAACGCTGCGATCACTCGTTTCATTCTTTCCTTCGCTGCCCTCCGCTCGTCGGCTGGTCACCTCTCCCAAAGCCCCTTTGCCCTCCTCGCCGAGTGCCCCTCCCAATCCCAATCTCACGTGACCGTCATCGCTGACGCGCTCTTCGAAACAGCGGGAACTTCCGGTTGCCGCGACTCCGTGAACTCCGTGCTTCTTGGCTAACCGCTGTTGTTGCCTTGGCAGCCCGTGCTCCTACGAATCGTGCCGCTATGGACCCTGTGTTGCGCTCACGCCTTCAAAGGATCGCCAACATGATGGACCCGTACGGTGTCACGTGTCGCGTCTTTTCATTTTTCCAGTCGCTGCTTTTGCAGCCCAACACCGCATACTGATGCATGAAAGCCATCTCAAAACACTCTCGGATTCAGTCCGCACAGCTTATCAGACCGCTAGGCGTGACTGTGGTGGTACGCTAGCGATTTGGCACTTGCGTTACGGGCCGCAGTTGCCGATTCGCAAGCACGCACACGCGCGCAACACGACGAAGAACAGCAAGGAGCACGGGCAGCTGCTTGCAGACTAACCGGAAGTCGTAGGTTCTTGTTCGGCCAATCGCAGCATCGCCTGCAGGCCGCATCGCAGATTCAACATGTTTACGTCACACGCGTCACCATGGAGTCCGGAAAGGCCCGGAGAGGAGAAGGGATTGTTCCTTGGAATTTGCGGCGCACACGCGGCTTGTAGCGCTGCCACGTGTGGCGTCGTTGATCGTGACAGCATTCTGCACACGATGCGCGTGTTTACTTGGAATGTTTGCAAAAATATCTGTGGTGGTTTAGGGGCCTTTAAGAACCCGTAGTTAGAGCTGTGCACGGGCCGTATTTCCGAGCCCGGCCCGGGCCCGCTGACTTTGTCGAAGGCCCGCCCGAGCCCGACAGCAAAGGGCTGCGAGCCCGCCTGGCCCGGCCCGGCCCGGCTTTTTGAAGGTTCGCTGCGAAAACAAAGCATCGTTTTCCGGTAATTGGCATTTGATTGAGCATATCAAATATGATCAAACGACACACGACGAACAGTCTCTATTACACAGATTATAAATTACAAGTAGACGGCCTCATACCAGCAACAATGGAGTTCGCTCGCCAAAGCCGTCACGTGTATGGGGTATGCCAATGCAAGCGTCAGCTTGCACGAAGGCGATCTACGTCGGGTCGCTCGTCGCAGTCGCGTGCATTTTCACTCATATGGGATTTGGCCTTAAACTTAACGCGAACAGTCGCGTGGCGCCGTCACTAGTTCAGGTGGTGTTACTTCTCTGTCGGAGTGCAACAGAGGTAGTGCTTTAACTGCTCCCCTGTTGTTTAAAGTAGCGAATGGAAAGGAAAAGCGGTAAAGGGCGGTCGCGGAAAAGGCGCTGTATGCGTGCTGGAAAACAATTCCCGCTCATTCTCTATATTTCGGGCTTGAGTCGGGCTTTGCGCCGGGCCCGAGCCCAGCCCGATAAAACTCCAAGTAGCCCGAGCCCGGCCCGGGCCCGAGGTGAAAATACGTCGGCACGGGCTTTCGGGCTACCCGGAGCCCGTGCACACCTCTACCCGTAGTACAGTGTTTCCTGTTTATTAATACAATTTTTCTTTGAGTACATATGTACTCAAAAGTTATGACGTCCCCCCCCCCCCCCTTTACTGTCTGTCCTCCAGTGCGGTCGGATTCTGCGTCTTGCTGCGCATCCTTATGAGCTGCGATATGCGCTTGTCGTTCGTTGTTAGCTTCCGGCCGCCACTCTCCACTTTCTGCCTTTGTGCGGGCATTTTACGAGTACGAGAGTCGATCGTCTCCTGCGACTCCCCGGCGGGACGACCTTGATGCGTTTCCTTCCCCTTCATCGCACTGTTGTCCCCGCGACGACTGCATTACTTTTTTTTTTTTTTCACTCACATGTTGCGAACAGGAATTAAGGCGCGCGCACACACAAAAAGCGTGGAGGAGAAGCCCTTTTTTCCCTTTCAAGTGCACTCAGTTATTCCGAATCTTTTCTATTTTGGCAAAGAGCAGCGAGAAAGACTTAGTTTATACCATTAGAGAAAGAAGACCGCGCCGTTCGACCATTCCCCTGTATTCTGAATTTTTTATTAAGTGGATTTGCCCCGAAGGAAGTGCTCTTCTCAACCACTATAGGAAATGTTAACAATCCATTGTAAACAATTAGCGTTTTTGCTTAGTCCTCAGTGAGTCGTACTGCGGCGAAATATATGCATTAGGTAATTGGATGAACTGGCTTTGTGATGATATCGCAGTGTGTACTATCAATGGGAGGGAGGGATACTTTGCGTATTCTTTGCGTGTTCCACCACTGCGCGCATGTTTTACTCTTTTTACAGCGCTACTCGCACTGCATTGTCGTATGGAGCCTGCTTCGTCTCTAGCTTATCAGTCACCCTGCGCGAAGCCTCTTGATGTTTGATTAGGAATGGAGAAATGCGTAAGAGCAGACGCCTATGAATTAAAAGTTCACTGTGCACACGAATCATGTATATGTATTTAACGTGCGGGCGTGCTGATTTAATATCTCTGATGGTAGTTTCAGCCGTATTTGTTAGTTCAATATTCCTTACCTGATTGTGTGGTATTCTCGAGGCTTCAAGAAAACGTCTAAACGAGCTAAAACAAGACCAGGGGAAGGTGGAGCCCTGAAGAGATTAAAAATTCTTGAACAGGGAACGTCGCTGAAGCCATTGTTTCGACCAGTGGACTTAACCTTGGCTCCAGCTACGTTTACTGCTCAAGGAGGATTTTTTTCCATCTATTAAAGGAGCTCAAAGGGCATGCATTTTATAGGTTTCAAGGTGTCGCCAGCAATTGGACGGTATACATGTAGAAACTCGTCTACTGTTCTGACGTGAACAGTAGACGAGTTTCTCGTCTACTGTTCACGAAAACTCGAAAACTCCGCCCCGTCAAAGCGTAGAGCAGCAAGTGTGCGGTCACATGTACCCGCCACGGTGGTCTAGCGATTATGGTGCTCGATGGCTGACCCGCAGGTCACGGGATCGAATCCCAGCCGCGGCGGCCCGCGTGCTTGAGGCCTGCGTGCTTAGATTTAGGTGCACGTTAAAGAACCCCAGGTGGTCGAAATTTCCGGAGCCCTCCACTACGGCGTCTCTCAGAATGATATCGTGATTTTGGGACGTTAAACCCCAATAATTATTATTACGCGGTCACATGTATCTCAAATAATCTGACCTAAGGGTAGCGCAATACCAATCTTAAATCATTTTACCCAAGTCATTAGTATTATAACGTAATGAATGCTTGGCATCAGTCGTATTGAACTAGGTTTTTGCTCTAACTGTATACATATCCTTTTATTCACTGTAGTGTTCATTGCGATTAGAATGCGTACACTTTCTGGCATCTTTATCGTGAACGTTTTCGCCTCTACTCGCATCTCGCGCTACCACAGTTGATATCCTTTTCGATACACAAATACGTCTGTTTAATTAGCGAAGTCGAAAATCTGTGTCGGTGAAAATACGGACAGGTGTAGTGAGTTACAAAGTATAAGCGACTTTTTATATTGGCCCTCGCAGCGACAGACCGCCGGGCTCGCGCGCCCCGAGACAAGCGAGGATCTTCTTTTGCCAAGCAGGTTCGCGCCGCCGAAAAAGAAAGAAAGAAAGAGAAACAAGAAAACACAGTAAAAACCAAAATAAAAGAACATAAAGACTTAAATAATAAAGAGTTGTCTGTAACTGCAGTTGGCGCTGCCGAAAGAGGAAAAAAGAAAGGGAAAATATAAAAAAATAAATCTAATACCGGTGTCGCACGGACACTTTTCATCTCTATCACGCCTAATCCGGTTTGGATTTCGTAGTTGTGATTGGCTCCTTTACGCAAGCTGCAGGAGGGAGCCAATCGCAGTTGAGCAATTTGATCCCGACGGGTCTTAATCGCTATCAGCAGTGCACCGTGTGACACAGGTATAACGTGTGTGTGTGTGTGTGTGTGTGTGTGTGTGTGTGTGTGTGTGTGTGTGTGTGTGTGTGTGTGTGTGTGTGTGTGTGTGTGTGTGTGTGTGTGTGTGTGTGTGTGTGTGTGTGTGTGTGTGTGTGTGTGTGTGTGTGTGTGTGTGTGTGTGTGTGTGTGTGTGTGTGTGTGTGTGTGTGTGTGTGTGTGTGTGTGTGTGTGTGTGTAATAATATCACGGTGTCCTCAGGGTATCGTCAGTTGAACACGCGCGTGCAGCTGCACTTAAGCTTCGCATTAAGGAGTATCGTAATCGTCACCTGAGGCACCGCCATCATCATGGAGAGTGGGTGGGACGGGACAAGGGTTAATCCTCTTTACACCCCGCCTCGCCCGAAAGAAACTGCCGGACTAAACTTTAATAAAGTTTATTGATTCATTCATTCTTTATTAAACTTTTGTAGAAGTTTGACTTCTACGCAACTAAAACCTTGCTCTCATTGGACCGGAAATGCCAACTATGAAGCTCGCAAAAATAAATAAATAAATATGCTTTAAAATTTTCAGATCTCCGGAAGTAATCTGATCATGATATTCACACACGGGTTCGCGTCTGGGGGATCTTCGTAATCCAATAAGCGGAATCTTCGCAGCCTTGTTGTATTGGTATATATAGTAGAAAAGTGGGGTAGTTTCAGGTTTTCCAACAGGCGTAGGTGGGTCACAGCTTCCTGCCCATTAGGGGTGCTACTCTGGAGATCGACAATATGGCCTATTTTGACCAAGTTTGACCAAGTACGGCCTCTCCGAGTGGCGTTTCGAGCCACTCGGAGAGTCCGTAGCTGCCCCGTGAACCAATCTGAGCTGGCATGAGGGCGATTTTCTATAATACGAAGAAATGTTGCAAGCTTCAGAATAGCGCACTGCGGCCAGAGCGCTGTATACTTTTGATGCGTGTGCACGCATGCATCGGTCTCGCTTTGTGTGTATGCTTCGCTTCGCTTGATTCGTCATTTTAAATGATCCGTTTAGGCAAGGCGATTTCTTCTTTCCTACGATGACGTTTAAAAGCTCCGTGAAGCGCGCCTAACTGGGCCGAGTCTGTCGTTTTGGTGGAATTGCCCGCACCTTCTCCACGATGCGCATTTCGTGGTTCACTACCCTTAAGCTTTTTTTTTGTGTGTGTGTCTAAAGAACGCGAGAGCAAAGACACGCAAGGAAAACACAAAGAAATATTGCCAAATCTTGGGGGATTTAACGTTGAAGCGCACGCCATTTAAGTCTGATTACGCTGCCATCCGTGCCTCGGCATGCAGCCTCGGAGCGCACAATAGCCAGCCTTTTCGTTGTATATAGGACGCTATTGTTGTCTGCGTTCATTCGATTACTTACTCGTCGGTGCTTAATATGTAAGTTTGCTTCTTTGGAAATTGCAATGCGTTTCCGACCTCTTTAATAAACATTCCGCTTCGCCGGTTCCGCGAGTCACTCGATGGAGCTCTGGCGAAAGACCATTCGCCCACCTGTACGAAGCACACTCTACCTGATGTCGGTAGAAATGAACACTGACAGCATTCTTTCCTACGCAGCGAATTCGTAGGTTCTCCCTTAGAAAAAAAGAAGAAGAAAGGCGACTTGCGGGAATTGAAAAACGCGAGCAAAAGGAGCATTTGCTGTGTCGGAAATTCCTCGTAGAGTTCGTCTTTCAGGTGCTTACGTGTTTTTGTGATGGCGTTCCGAGTGTGCGAGCACGTGCGTGTGTTCCCTATAAGCTTTTTGCCCGAGGCGAAAAAGAAAAACGAAGAAAACAAAATATGAAGCCGCAGACTCTTCGACCGCGGGTACACCGTGCACGCTGTGAGCCTGCGCGTGCACCGCGGTATTGCTGACAAAACGAAATGCTTGGCGTTCAGCGTCGTCGCCGTCGTACCCCAGCGTGAACGAAATCATCTCCCGTCGCTTCCGTGCATTGTCGAGGGCGATCTTTCTTTTCTAGACTTTTTTTTCTTTCTTTTTTTCCATTGTGCTCGGAGAGGCTTGTCAGGACGGCGCTCCACCCGCTGCGCCTCCGCGGGAATGATTTAGCAAGGATATCGGCAAAGATTCGCTAGCGAGAAGTAGAATGTACGAGCGATCCAGCGACCTGTTTTCACGGTTCTTGCCTCCATTTTCTGTCCTATCGGTCTGTGCGTGCATGCAGGAGGTAGTGGGAAGGCGTGCACCCTACACCCGGCGTTAGCGTATATATAACGCCGATGCGTACTTCATTCTCTGGTGTTTCTGCGCGAAACCAAGGCCGTTCCTTGCAGAGTGCAAGGCGGTGCAATAGACCGGTGACATATACGCGTTTCCGTCTCCCTCGTCGCTTTCTTGCGCAATAGTGGCGCGATCGTTACACATTGCGGGTGGTATGCATATAAATGGAACGCGTTCTTGCGTAATCCCTTGTTCGGCGCTCGCGCAATTGCGGCAGCAAAATGCCCGAGCCTTCGCGAGCGTTGCTGCATTAATGTGTAATGGTGGGCGGGGAGAATAAACGCGGCATATATAATATGTCCATGCGTAAGGAATACGGTTTGAGGACCGCACACGTGGACGCAGCCGCAGAGCTTCGGGATTGGCATTAAGAGCAGCGATTTGTTTTATACCAGAACTGCAACCTATGTACGTACCTCCTTGTAAACTTCGGGAAATTTTAGATCGCTGACCTGATATCTAGCTTTCGTAGAGTACTCAAAGCAGCCTTACACACTATAGTGCTTGTGTTATTAGGTTTAATACATTTATCATAGTCAGATCGCTATTATGTTGGACAGTTAACTTGGTCCGCGATGTTTATTGGCCTAAACTGCACCGCTACATGCGCACAACAGAACTTCAACATCTTTTCTTTCTCCACCTGAAGGCATGTTTCAGTCACGTAAGTCTAAGGTCGCGGGATCGAATCCCGGCCGCGGCGGCTGCATTTTCGATGAAGGCAGAAATGTCTGAGTCCCGTGTACTTGAGTTTAGGTGCACGTTGAAGAAGCCTAGGTGGTCGAAATTTCCGGAGCCCTCCACTACGGCGTCTCTCATAATCATATCATGGTTTTGGGACGTTAAACCCCTGACATTATTATTAGTCACGTAAGTCTCAGCATATCGTCACCTTGTCATGCCATTTCGCCTGCGGCATGCAGCAGTTTCCCCGTCTAATAAAGGAGGGACGACGCGTCCACGCATGCATTGATCTAGAAGAATACGGAAAACCGAGGGGCTAGATTTTTGGTAGGATGGTAGTTTGGGCTAGTTGGTGTTGCATTATTAACGAGGTTGAAGCGCTACAAGGGTGACGTGGACTGGGGCGCACAAACGACAGGCGTTAGATTTTTGTTCGTTGGTTGGTTTACCACCATAGGAAGCAGACACAAAATTAGCCCAGATAATGGGGCCATATACGCTTAGCGGGCGTTCCACGTGGAAAGGTTTTTGATTTGCAAAGAAGAAATAGCTGAGCGAAAAGCCAGTACTGAGAATATTTAATGCTGATGAAATTTACTGCGATGCCGGAAATGTCTAATGCCTTAAAAGTTAATTAGTGCGATGCTTAGGATGTAGGCATCGGAGAAGCAAGAGGCCCATGTACTGTGCGATTCCAGTGCACGTTAAAGAATATGAGGTAGTCGAAGAGCCCTCCACTACGGCGTCTCCTCTCACAGCCTGAGTCGCTTTGGGACGTTTTACCTAGGGCTCCGTGTTTTCGGAGTTTATTTTCCTTGAAATTCGGCGGGTGTTTTTCGAAGTTTATTTTTTGGGATGGAATTCGGCGTTTATTGGAGTTTATTTCACGTAAATCTCCAATTCTCCGAAATACGGTGCTTAATTTTGCATGATAAGTTGTTGCAATGTGTTCTTATTAATTTCATTTCCAATGAATATGCGTTGCATTGTTGCTGATAATCCTTTTTCTCCATCCTTTCATTTCTTACTCAGTTCCTTTTCATTGACCCTGTTAATACGGCTGTTGATGTGCGCTGCTGTGAACTCGCCAAAGTGTACTTTTGATTCTAAGAAGACAGGGCGTGCAAACACGGACACAAGAAAGAAGTCAGGACACCACAAACGCCGACTAACAACTGAAGAGACGCACAACGGCTGAAAAGAAAGGAGGCACGAAAACTTATCTGCGCATGCCCATGCAACAGGCGAACCTATCAATCCGGCACGCGTGGCGGTCTACGTGGAAGATAACTGTTAAGGCATTTGATTTCATCATTATGCAAGTTAATCGACGGTTGGCTCACGCATGCGCTACCACTATTCTCGATATGCCATGCTTCAATCATCAGGCGCGTGTCTTCATTTATATGACGGTACAACACTGCGCATTCATCGAATTTTGGCGTGCACTTACAATCTCGACAATGTAAAGATAGATTAGTAGGTGAGCCTCCTGTTAGCGATCTCTTATGTTCCAACAATCTCTGGTTAATGCATCGGCCCGTTTGTCCGAAGCGGCCGCAGCTGAAAGGGACCTTATACACCACACTCGTACGGCAATCAGTGAATTTGTTGGTGTGTTTTACGAAACAAATATCGGTCCGCTTCTTGTCTCTTACTCGCTTATTCTTCCTCTGCACAGTGGCACAAATCTTACCTAGCGTATTGGCAGCCGTGAAAACAACATTAACGCCGTATCTACTTCCTACTTTCTTTAGCTTGTGAGATACGCAATGAATGTACGGTATACCTACGACACGTTTCTTCGTATCGCTTTCTGCAACCATGCTCGGACTTAACACAATAGACTTCTTTAAACGTTCAGCGACCGTGGCCACTGCATCACGAGGATACTGTACATCTAAAAGACGCGTAACCTGTGCGTTAAAGCTATCACTCATTTTGTGCTCACACGACTTGGTGAGGGCTGATTTAAGGCAAGACATGGCGATGCCGTTTTTTACAACCTTCGAGTGCTTCGACGAAAAATTTAACAGCGGTTTCGAAGATCTAGGAGAATACTGCCAGCACACGTGGTTCTTCTGGAACGTTAAGGAAATGTCTAGAAAATGTATTCTATTATTCTGAGGCACCTCTTTAGCAAAGCTCAGCCCACCTCCATTTAATTCAGATTTTTCGCTCACGGATGTTACCACCTTTTCAATGACCTAATCACTACAGAACACTACAGAAGTAATCGTCCACATAACGAAAAACCTTAACCGAATTACCTAAGGCGGCTTCCAAAAGATTGTCAATCTTGCTAAGGTATAAATCACTAAGAACCGGAGCAACCTTAGAACCAATACATATCCCTGATTTCTGCACATAAACGCCTTCCTTCCAACCTACAAGCGTCGACTTTAAATACATGGAAAGGATTTCTTGAAATGCCCCGGTAGAAACACCACATTTATCGGTGAAAACCGTCTGGTGCGCTTGTTCGTTAATACATTCATTAACACAATTTAACAAGTCCTCGTGCGGCAAAGAATAATACAGGTCTTCAATATCCATACTAAAAGCTTTACAACAGCCGGGGTTCTCCTCTGAGAGGAATTACGCATACGAAAGAACGCCTGAGAATTACGCATACGAAAAGGGTCTGAAAAACTCGGAGGTTAAGCAGTTCTGCAAATAACTAGATACAGCGACTTGCCAGGTGCCTTGCTCTGAAACGATTGCTCGAAATGGGATCTCGTTCTTATGTGTTTTGGCTGAAAAAAACAATTCTAAAGTAAGTGATTTAGCCTTCTTGACATTACAAGCTATTCTCTCAAGATTATGTCTTAACAAAAAGTCGACAGCACGTTGCCTAACTACCGATGGCTTAAGTTTTACCGTCCTAAAATTCTTTTCTATGGCTGTTAATGCTTTTTTCTGAGAACAAACTGTCCGGCATAATTACAAAATACCCTTCCTTATCTGAAATTACTGGCCTGAGTTTCTTCTCGACACAGTAATTAACCAAATGCCGGATAGGATCAGAACACTTGAGATGCATATTAGAACCCTTGATACTAGCAACGCAGTCTGAAATGCAGGCGACTTTTGAGGCGGCCGGAGCTAGTCAAGCTGCTGTCAGTTTTCTCCCAACCTCTCTCATCTTGTTGATGAAAAATAAAGGACCTATTATTATTACTATTACTATTCTCATTACTCCGAAATCTTAGATGAAATAATATCTGAACACGAAAACATGCGAACACACCAAGTGTATTGTAGATGTCTGGAAGGTTTGAACGTACAAACACACATACACACAAGCACAAATACTTGAATACAAAACACCTGCGTTTGTTCGTATTACAACCTTAAAGCGTGTTGTAATAGACGCGAGCATATTTTACGAGGTTGCTGCCGCTGATGGAGTTGCGCTCCTTCCGATTGATAATTCTCAACGTTAAAAATGCCCTTTGAACGTTGAAAATGCCCTTTTAAAATCTGAGTTCATCGGATAAATCCAAATTGTCAAAAACTTTACCGGCGAGTGTTTATCGGATTTTCTTCGGATTTATCCGAAAACACGGAGGAGCCCTAGCTAGTTATACCCCATAAACCAATCAACCTAATACATACGTACAGCCGTCCATTTGTTTAACCTGAACGCGCGAGCGCTGACCGCCCAGTCGATAGGCGCCGTTTAGCGGAGCACAGGAGCGAAATGAACGGGAATTCGCGCATGTGCACGATTAGCAGGGCTGTGCAGCTGTCTTCTGCTAGGCTGTTCCGAGAACCGGACATTGGGACGCCGGGAACCGGCGCTTATCGACTCGGTAGTCGACGCTCGCGCGTTCAGGTTGAAAGAAAATGGGTGGCCGTACAGGGGAGGTTAAACAGAAAGAGGTCCAACAGTTGGAGACGGCAGCGGGACCTTTTGTTATTGGTTACATAATAACATACAAATTAAAAGGAGTCGATTGCAATATATACTAGCGCAGCACTTCAAAATAAAGGAGAAATACGAGGAAGAGATGTAGTCTACAAACTAATAATATCTGCATCACAAAGGCAACGATAACATGCATGTACCCGTGCACGCGTTTTCTCGGAGTCCTTTCATAAGACTTTCCTTACCAGAATTTCCTTCCAACCCGCCACGGTGGTGCTCGACTGCTTACCCGAAGCTCGCGGGATCGAATCCCGGCCGCGGTGGCCGCATTTATGTGGAGGCGATACGCTAGAGGCTCGTGTACTTAGATTTGGGTGGCCGTTAGAGAAAACGAGATTGTAAAAATTTCCGGAGCCCTCCACTACGGTGTCTCTCATAATCGTATAGTGGTTATGGGACGTAAAACCCCAAAACTATTATGATTAAGACTACCGAGATGACCATCCGAAGTGGGAAGATACGATGAAGAATGCCATCACCATTGTGAGCAGAAATGTCAATTTAAGAAAGTATGTGTTTCTCACCCCCCTCATGTTCGAACTTCTAGAGCGATTCCTCCGCCAGTCTAGTTACGGTGTAGCGAACAACACCCTGCGAGTACGTGCACCGCGTGTATCGCTGGCCAAAAAATATCAGTTATGTTTCGGCATACGTCTGGCATTGCGATACTTGTTGAGATCCTGGAATCTGGAAGCAGATTATTGCAATCACTGGGGTCTCTGCCACTGCCAGCACAACTTTCTAGCCTTCTTGCCATTGACATACTATCGGTGACTTTGCGGTGATTGTTAAAGAAGTTCGTTCACTTAGCGATTAACCTTGCTCATACAAGTGAGACGTCTGATACTTACATTACAGTTCCAAAAACTGGACAACATTAATCCGGCCTTCAGATTGTAGAAAGGTGTGGGAGCGGGAAAGGCGTGGGAGTGGCTACTGAGATTGTCTCAGTATCCACGGTGCAGTGAAATGAATGAACGCAGTAATCAGCCTATACTGATACAGATCAACGGCAAGATGAATGAGAGCCTCGCAGGCCACGGATCGAACACCTTTCGGGGGTATATTTCACGAATTCAAAAGGACTTTGCACGAAGCGACGGGATCTGTATACCTTCTTTATTATCTACCTCCTTTCTAATCTTATCCATCACTGCTAAACAACGAACCAAAAAGTCTGGAAGTGGTAAGAAAGACTGCGGTTGGTCATTCCCTCGCGTACCAGTAAAAGAATTCTATAAAAGCGTTTTTATTAAGTCTGCCTCTCTTTGGCGACTTGCTGCGACAATACACCGGGACATCCAAACCAAGAAAAACTGCAATCGGTGGTGAAAGGACCTTACAAAATGCTCCGAACAGTGCCTGCAATGAATTACAAGAATTATGTCGCTGTTATTGTTCCAGCCAATCGAAGGTTTCTTCGTGGGGAAGATGGAAGCCTGTGACGTTTCACGGTCAGTCACTTTAGTATGACCGTGAATGTGAAACAGGAGGTGTTCGCGATACAAGAAATAAACATTGTGTTTTCGGGGACACACGCACGGACGCATGAATTTAAGAAATTTTAGCTCTTTGAATATAGAAGTGAACAAGGGCAAAATAGAAATAGGCCAGATATCGGGGCGAGTGACCGTCATTTCTTTTACTCACACATTCCCGCTGCTGCCCCTGTGTAGCGGTGTGTGTGCCCATCGCATTTGTTTTTGCACGGAATGTGGCATCGCTGAGCAGTGTATGGGTTTAATGGTGTATCGGTGGTCGGCCTCGTTGTCGGTACACAGGCCGGCCGCTAGAGGATGCCCGGGCGTATAATACGCGGGGCTAATTGTGGCCAGCGGTGACTCTGGTGGCCCCCGGCCCTGCGTTTAGACCTCATTACGGGTCGTTCCTTCTACCGCGGGCTGAGTCGGCGCTTGCAGTGCTCGGCAAAGTTAGAGCTCGCGTGCTTCGCGACCTCGAAGGATGCCGGGATCGCAACTAAGTTTGCTGTCATGGTGGCGCGGTCACGCGACGGCCATGAATGTCGCGCGACCTACCCACCGACCTCGTTCCGCTTGCTTTTATGTGCATTTCTTTTATCTCTCCCCTCGTGAGGACAGCGTTTTGCTGTCGTGCTAGTTCGTAGATAGGGCAGGGTCAGCCGTGCACTGTCAGATGCTCAGGGCTGCGGTTCGATGAAGATTGTTGTGCACATACCTGTGGATACCGCGTTTCTCCCGTTGTAACGGCCTCGGTAGACGTATATGCGGTCGGTTGCCTATCTCGATGTATAGTGGTAGAATGGTATCATTTCTTTATACAGGCTGACGATATTAGCATGCTCCTGGTGTCAAATGCAGTAGCCCGGGTACTGACCGTTGTTGCTTTTGTGCCCCGAGATCATAGACATCGAAGACTCCATAGACTTCTAGACTTTGAAGAATATAGTGTTCCGAATGACGCTGGAGATTATCTCGAGAAGGAATTAAGGACCACGCAGCGAGTGATGAAAGCGGTGTGTGTGTGTGTGTGTGTGTGTGTGTGTGTGTGTGTGTGTGTGTGTGTGTGTGTGTGTGTGTGTGTGTGTGTGTGTGTGTGTGTGTGTGTGTGTGTGTGTGTGTGTGAAGAGCCGAGTGATTATTCCCCCCTTTCAGAATTTTCCCTTCCTATACTATTTTTTTTGGCAGGGCATAGAAATGTTAGTTAAGAGATGTGAAAAATATCTTGAAGTTACTCAGTTGTTTCATTTCTATCGCCGTTAAAAGTGGGTCAGGGCTGTACTTACGGAATTGCTTAATTACCCATATATATATATATATATATATATATATATATATATATATATATATAATATTATAAATAAATCCTGTGCACATGCAACCCGTATACGTTTTTCCGAAGTGCACCACGATCTTGTCTTATTTATTTATTTGTTTTATATTTGGTGAGATGTTCTAGATCGCTGTCGTGTTCTGTACTGTTACCGTTGCAGCTTTATAGGCAACGATACGATATTATTTCTTCCAGTATAATAAATATATTACGGGCATTATTTACTCGAGTATCATCACTTTCACGTTTTCCTATAACGCTGCGAGGGCGACGTAACACCGCACCCTATAGCGTTGAAATGGCGGCAGCAGCCTCCCCGAAGGCGGCGCGCTGTCTCTTGCTGCGTCCTTTCGCGCGCCGGAGGCTGTTCGCTCCCGCGGTTCACCCCGCCGCTGGCATCCTACAGCAGCCACGCTCCCCTCCCTTGACGCCTCTGGGTTTTTACCGTGGCTGGCCGTGCGCGCGGTCGGGGTGAGTCAGCGGTGACCAGTCGCGATAACGCTCCTCTCGCGCACCTTGTTCTTGCTTCCTTGTTTCATATTCGAGCATATGCAGCTCTTTTCAAATGTTACCTGTGCGTTGCGCTTCTCGGGGCTAATGGTATGGATCTTTTTGAAACGGGGGAGCCATGCGCTGTCCGCCCTGCTGCCAAGAGACTCGGTCCCAAGCATTGATTCCATGCTGCTTTCCGTCTATGCGAGGTGTCACAGGCTGTATACTATATAATACGATTTTAACGCGGGAAGCAGGGTGCATCCGATCAGGGCTTAAGTCTCCCTTCATTGGAGGGGGGGGGGGCTCATAAAGCGGCAATATATATATATATATATATATATATATATATATATATATATATATATATATACATATATATAAACATTCAGAACTTTCTTTTGAATTTCTTGAAAGGAAGACATCGGGGATGTTCTAAATGTTCGTTATTCTGAAATATTCCTTAAACCGACGTTCGTACAAGTGAGAGTTCATTATGTATATATATATATATATATATATATATATAGGAATATTTCAGAATAACGAAATATTAAGGAATATTTCAGAATAACGAACATTTAGAACATCCCCGATGTCTTCCTATGCATTCTATGCTAAAATCTTTCAGTTAAACGAATTTCTGAATAGTGAATATTTCACTTGAACGAACGTGATCTGCGGACGCGGGCTCAGTTTTTAAATCAATTCAACAAAGTTTTCCGCTCTGCAACACTGGCGTAGCCGATGCGCACCGCGACGAGCAAGTTGTAATGGCTGAGGCAGGTTCGAATCCTGTTTCTCTAGCCGTGGCTGTAGGATATACTAGAAGGTTGCAAGGCATCGTGTCACAGCAACAAGCTGTGCCAGATTTATGCTATAGATTAAGCGTCAAGAGAGGTGTCTGCGATGATCACAGTGCAGTGAAGCCAACTGTCTCTAAAACTGAACAAATGCTTATGAATGTTATACAAATACATATATTATTCCGAATGTATTTCGGACATTTATTCAACGTGCCAATCCAATCAAGCATTAAACAAAATTATTTTGGGAACGATCTTTCAAAAATAACTCGGGATGTAAAGGCTTAAAGTAGGTAACACTGATTGGCTCACTGGATTCAGAACCTCGGGCACGGCAATGCTATATTTTATTTTCACTACCACTTGCCTAATAAAGTAGGCAAAATACATGCGTCGTTGCAATTACAGCAGACTTGTGATGCACAACTAAAAGAATGAAAATTTAGTGGCAAACTAAACAGACCAAGGTGAACCGTTACTGATTCACGAGCAAGTAGCTTCACACTCAGGTGCCTTGTGAAACAGTATGCTGTGCCAAGACGCTCTGTCGAACAAACAGGGTGGTGACCCGTAGTTTCAGGAGGCGTTGCCCGTGGTGTGCAGTGTGTCTCAGCGAATTGCATTCAGCAGTACGACGATACCTGTTTTCTTCTGTTTTGTGGACACCCCATCAACCAAACATTCGCGATTACATCATTATTGCAGAGTATAATTTGCAGAGTAAAATTGCACAGTCTATTTTCCCCGCACAAAGCACTACTGCCAAACAATTCAGCTCCAGCACTTGTCAAATATGGGTACCGCAGTGCAACCGTCAGACTGCCGAGGGGGGGGGCCGGCCCCTCCTTAAAAATTAGAGGGGGGCCCGGGCCCCCCCGGGCACCCCCTGACTTTAAGCCCTGCATCCGATGCTTCGAAAGCTCTGCAATACACGGCCAGCGCTCTCATAACTCTTAAAGATGCAAACCTTTCAAAAACGGTCTTCCGTATAGCTCCGAACGCGCTATCTCTTCCTCTCGAGTCTCGTAGCAGGGCACTTGCGGCAGTCGGCGTTTCACATACGCCGTGGCCTCGAAACGTTAGAAGAGGGATGATATTTCCGTCGTCTTTGGTCGTGGTAGTAACTCTCCGTCCTCCAACTGCGTTTGGCTGAGCGGGGACCACAAAGGAAGCGTTTCGCCGCTGTTGTATACGTGGTCGCCAGCCGGACGTGGTCGTTGGTGCGTGCGGAGATTTTTCTCACTCTCTTCTGGCGCGTCTTTGCGTTGCTGTGTGCGTCACTTTTGTGCATGCCGGATTTAGCCTCGCTGGCCAGTCGCTTTCGCCTGTCGTCTGTACACAGCGTAACGGCGTCGTCTAGTCGGACGCGCCGGCGCAATTTAGCCCTCCTTGAATGTGATTCTTCTGTGGCTTCTTTATTGTTTTCGCCGTATTTCCGACTTCTTTTGGCAGCCGCACTAAGATAAAAGTGCTCTCTTTTCCTCAGGCACTAATGATCTGCGACCACCCGCTTCCCTCCACAATCTACTGTGCCATTTTCATTTTTTTTTTTTTTACCGAAGTATTTGTACGTGAGCAAAGCGAACTGGCAGGTAATTTCGGTTACGGCGTTGGCGTCTGCATGCCATATATGGCGGTCTTAACGGAGCCTCGCGCTCCAATTGGCGCGGACTCGCGCCGCCCGGCCGTTATTGTAATTGTTGCTTCTCGGTCCGTCTGTCGCTCGCCAGCTTTCTTTTGCTGCATATACCGTTCGCGACAGCTCGTGTTCACGGGGTATGCGAAGGAGGAGGTGTGGCTGCGACGTTCCCGGTGATTGTGCACGCCCGAGCTCTGGCAGCTCTGTTCGGCTCCGGCTGTAATTAATTTGCACCGTCGCAGCGAAGTCGGTGGCTACGGGTATCAGCGCGGCGCAGCAGCCTTAACGGGAATTCGTCGGGCGGCCCAGCAAGCGATCGAATTATTCGAGCCGATTGGCTGGAATCCGCCAACATTTTACGATATGACCATGCAGTCATCCTGCTCAAAGCTTCATTTCTTACGCATCTGCACTGAATTAGCGTTCACGAAATCATTTACACTGCATGTCTTCACTTCCGCGCTTTCCATCCACGCGACGCGCACGAGAAGACAATTTGTTTAGACGACAAAGTAAACTACGAGGCTATTAACAAATAATTAACCGCATTTCTGTTTACTTTAGCGGAAGAATATTGTATACACATTCGATTCTTTATAACGGGTTCTCGTTTAAAAACAGAATAACTTAACTAATAAATAAATTTCTTCCGAGTGTTAGGATTCGCCCCATTCCACAAAAACCATGCTTTACGAGATTTCGTAAACTACTACCAAATATTTTTTTTAGAAGAAGCGCTTCACTCGCGCTGCTAAAATTGAGGCGAGTTCATGTACGTGGCTGAAATATTCACCCTTTGAAACTGGTTACAGAAGTTGTATCGCCGATGCCAAGTGAATTCTCTTTCAGTGTAAAGTACCAGGCATTTTGGTTGATAACCCCAGAAAAATTTGGCAAGCGCTTATCATATTTCTTACTAAACCACTGGGCATCTCGATTAAGGATGGAAGCTGTGCTGACATATTCAACAATGTGTTTATGATGCGTGTTCACTAATGAAAGGGGGACACTCCCTTCTTCGCCCTCCGCAAATACTCAGTGCAGCGTGTTCACAGCATGTGACAGCTCAGCTGTAATATAAACTAATAAATGGTCTTCATCTCCTCCAAACTGCTAAAGAACACGAAACACGGCTGCGTATATAGCACAGCAGGCGAATGTTGGAAAAAACACAGAGTAGAGGATCGCTGCACTCTTTCTTCAGCGCTCTTTCTTCCACTCTGTCCTTTTCCCAGCATTCGCGCGTTGTGCTATACGCCGTCATGAGCCACGACCAATTTGTCCAAGCTTCTGCCTTAGCATTAAACGTGTTGATGTGGCATTTTTGTGTTTATTATTTTCATATTCACGTTCTACTGGCGCCACATCAGAGGAGTGCATGATGGGGAAGGTCATTTAGTCTATAAATCGGACGTTTCATTGGCAAGCGTTGCCTGCTAGATCATCAGGAATGTAATCTATTGTTATATATATACTTCTAGAGGCTGACAGGCTTTCTTTTTCATACTTCTTAGCAGGAGTTTCGCACGGGGACTGTCTTGCAAGACCCAACTCGCGCTCTTCGTGACGTTCATGCCAATCTAGATCATAACGTACAGCCGTGCCCAATATGAGTTGAAACATGCTGCCCGTGGTCAAAGCGGCGCCAACACTGCATGGACGCGTTTTACTAAAACTCTGTCATTTGCATTTGCATCCTGATTTTGTAGAGTAGTTCAGAAATGCCTTAATTTTTCTGATTCGGAAGGTTGCCCTTTGTCAGCCTTCCGAATAAATTCTTGATTAGCCGCTCGCAGTATGTCTCGGTAAACAACCAAATTTCTAACATTCCATCGGTCGCATCAGGCGTACTACAGGGTCCGTCCTCGGTCGTCTGCGTACTTTTTCTTATTTACGATATCGATTTACCTTGGCGTGTGCCCCGCCGTATCAGTATGTTTGCTGATGACTTCGTTATTTACCGTGCACTGAGCGACATCACTAACCGTGTACAAGAATGGTGCGATCTTTGACTAATGACACTCAACCACATAGAAATGTAAGCTCATGTCCTTTAGCCGTCGCCACCGCTCCTTCGCTTTTCTTTTGAGATTAGCGGCGTGTCCGTGGAACCTCGTGAATACGTATCTACCGTGCGTAATGACAACCTGGGACGCGTATATTACTCATTTAATTTCACCGTCAAAGGTGGGTTTCTAAATCGTCACATTCGCTTCGCTTTAAAACATGTCAAACTACTCGGCTATAAATCCCTCGTAAGAACAAACTCCCATACGCATCGTCGACCTGGCGTCCCAATCAAGCATAGCTCGACAAAATTCTTGGTGCAGTTGAAGATCGTGCTGCCAGGTGCCTTAATTCATAAAGCTTTACGACGTCAGCATATCGTATTTGGAGGAGAAAAATCCGTCAGATCCGACGCACTGTGACAATCGATGTAATGCGAAGCAGCCAGCAAAGAGCTGCTTACGTCGCCTTGTTCGCCTTTGAGGCGAATAAGTCATTCATTTCATGACATCTAGTTCATTGTATATGCATGTTTGTCATGCATTCATGTATGTACAACCTTTAATATAATGAAACGTATATTCTGGTATATGCAATGCATGACCTGTCGTTTATGTTCGTCACGCACTCATGTCATGCCGTACCAATTTTGATGTATATCCAGTTCACGAAATTACCGGAAGCGCACCAAGACATTGTCATGTAAATCGTGCCGTACATGACATGCATGTTACATTTGCATGGTACTTTGCGTGTTACGACCTGTGATTTATGTTCTTCATACAGTCACGTCACACAATACCAAATTTGGTATATGTCAAGATAGCGAAACGGCCGCAAGCGTACCTTGAGCGGGGCATGTATGTCATAGCGTACATGACACGCATGTCATGATTTCATGTTACCACCTGTCATTTATGTTCGCCATACAGAAATGCTTCGTCTTACCAACTTTGGTATATCATATAATTAAACGGTCGCGAGCGCCCGAGACTATGTCATGTAAATCACGCTGTACATGACATGCGTATCATGATTTGCACGATAGGACCTGTCACTTATGTTTGTCAGACAATGTGTCATGCCATACCAGTTGTATATATCAAGTTAACGAAACGGCCGCAAGAGCACCAAGGCCGTGGCATGTAAATCATGCCGTTTATGGCATGCATATCATGATTTTCACGTTATGACCTATCATTTATGTTCGTCATACAGTCATGTTGTGCCATGCCAATTTTGGTATACGTCCCATTAACGAAACGGCCAGGAGAGCACAAAGTCGTAGGCGAATAGATAGAGGTAGGTGCGTAGGTACGTACGTACGCACGTACGTACGTACGTACACCCGCCCACAGAAGCACGCACGCACGCACGCTCAAACTCGCAGAAGTTCGCTAAGAAATGCTTCGCATTAAAAAAAAAATTCGGCAGATCCCACGCACTGTGGGAATCGATGTAATGCGAAGCAGCCAGCAAAGAGCTGCATACGTCGCCTTGTTTGCCCTTGAGCCAAATTAAATCATTCATGCCATAGAATCTAGTCCACCATATATCACATGTTTGCCATGCACGCATGCATGCACAATCTAGTGTACACCATGCCAAGGAAACGCATAATCTGGTATATAAATGCATGACCTGTCGTTTATGTTCATCACGCACTCGTGTCATGCCATACCAATTTTGGTATATATCCAGTTAACAAAACGGCCGGAAGCGCACCATGACAGTGGCATGTAAATCATACCGTACATGACATGCATAACATGATTCGCATGTTAAGACCTCCCATTTATGTTCGTCATACAGTCACATCGCGCAATACCAATTTTGGTGTATATCAAAGGAGCAAAATGGCCGCGAATGCACCATGAGCGTGGCATGTAAGTCATGACATACATGGCATGCATGTCATAGTTTTCATGTTACCACCTGTTATTCATGTTCTTCATAGAGTCACATCGCGCAATACCAATTTTGGTGCATATCAATCTAGCGAAACGGCCACGACTGCGCCATGAGCATGGCATGTAAACCATCTCGTACATTTCATGCATGTCGTGATTGTCATGTTACCACCTTTCATTTACGTTCGTCATACAGTGGCATCGCGCAATACCAATTTTGGTGTATACCAAGCTAGCGAAACGGCCGGGAATGCACAATGAGCGCGGCATGTAAATCATGACATACATAACCTGCATGTCATGATTTCCATGTTACCACCTCTCATTTACGTTCGTCATGCAGCCGCGTCGCGCAATACCAATTTTGGTGTATGTCAAGCAAGCAAAACGGCACGAGTGCGTCATGAGCATGACATGTAAATCATGTCGTGCATGTCATGCATGTCATGATTTTAATGTTACCACGTCTCATTTACCTTCGTCATACAGTCGCTTCGCGCAATACCAATTTTGGTGTACATCGAGCTAGCGAAGCGGCCGCGAATGCATCATGAGCGTGGCAATTAAATCATGACATACATGACATGCATGTCATGGTTTTCATCTTACCAACTGGCATTCATGTTCTTCATACAGTCACATCGCGCAATACCAATTTTGGTGTATATCAATTTACTGAAACTGCTGCTAGCGCATCATGAGCGTGGCATGTAAATCAGGTCGTACATGACTTGCATGTCATGATTTTCATGCTACCACGTCGCACTTACGTTCGTCATACTGTCGTGTCGCGTAACACCAATTTTGGTGTATATCACGCAAGCGAAACGGACGCGAATGCACCATGAGCGTGGCATGTAAATCATGACATACATGTCATGGATGTCATGGTTTTCACGCTACCACCTGTTATTCATGTTCTTCATAAAGTCACATCGCACAGTACCAATTTTGGTGAATATCAATCTAGCGAAACGGCCGCGAGTGCGCCATGAGCGTGGCATGTAAATCATGTCATACATGACATGCATATCATGATTTTCATGTTATCACGTGTCAGTTATGTTCGTCATACAGAAATGTCTCGTCATACCAGTTTTCGTATGTATCCCTTCATTTAAACGGCCGCGAGCGCCCCGAGACCATGTCATGTAAATCATGCTGCACATGACATGCGCGTCATGATTTGCATGTTAAGACCTGTCATTATGTTCGTCATGAACTCTTGCCACGCCGTACCAATTTTGGTGTATATGAAATTAACGGAACGGTCGCAAGAGCACAAAGGTTGTTGAATATAAATTATGCTGTCCATGACATGCGTGTCATGATTTTCATGATATGACCTGTCATTTATGTTCGTGATAAGGCCATGTTGTGACACACCAATTTTGGTACACATCCGATTAACGAAACGGCCAGGAGAGCACAGTATATATATATATATATATATATATATATATATATATATATATATACTCTATATATATATATATATACTATATATATATATATATATATAGATAGATAGATAGATAGATAGATAGATAGATAGATAGATAGATAGATAGATAGATAGATAGATAGATAGATAGATAGATAGATAGATAGATAGATAGATAGATAGATAGATAGATAGATAGATAGATAGATAGATAGATAGATAGATAGATAGATAGATAGATAGATAGATAGATAGATAGATAGATAGATAGATAGATAGATAGATAGATAGATAGATAGATAGATAGATAGATAGATAGATAGATAGATAGATAGATAGATAGATAGATAGATAGATAGATAGATGATAGTAGATGATAGATCGATAGATAGATAGATAGATAGATAGATAGATAGATAGATAGATAGATATAGATAGATAGATAGATATAGATAGATAGATAGATAGTAATAGATAGATAATAGATAGAATAGCTAGATAGATAGATAGTATTAGATACGCTCAAAGTCGCAGAAGTTCGCTAAGAAATGCTTCGCATTTAAAATAATCCTTCTTATACTGCTGCCGTATATCTTGTCGTTGCTGCACCGCCGTGCCTCTCCCTTTTTCACAGTTTGTACTGTACGACGCTTAATCTTGATGAGCATGATGAGCAGTCATCATCAGGCAACTCACGCCAATAACTTAAAAAAAAAAATTAATTTCGACCAAGAAGCCCGCACGATACTTTAGAGCCGGCAAATAACTCACACCACTGTGACCGTCTTCTCCATGGCTTGAATCTTGCGTGATGGTTTAATGTCGTGATCTGTAACGGCAATGGCTGTCGCGTTGTAGGTGGGGAAGCGTCAGTGTAGGGCTGTGTGGGAGTGTTCGCTTTTTGCATGTATACTTGCTGTAGCAAGTGGCACGTTCTTCTCTGCCTTTGTCGTTTCGCTGGGGGACAGTGTGCTTTGGTGTGAAGAATACAGCGCGCAGAGCACAGGTATTATCACCGCGTGTAGTTGCATATTCCAGCACCGAGTCGGCGGAAACGTCGTAGGCTACGTTATGGCGGGCTTTCTTGAAATCCGTTGCTGTAGGATTGCTTTAAGTTGGGAATGGTTGGATTATTTTGTGATCTTCATGTACTTGGGAGGAAAGCATCGTATGTAGACAATTGGCGTCTGAGTTCTCTGAGTTCTGTGGTTTGCGGCAGGCTTTGCGTCTTTTCTAGATGTGGTATTAATTTTTAAATGATGCTCTCCGTCACTTTGCTTGTAACAGAAATAATCGATGGGGGTGGGGCGGACGTGGCTCATGTCAGGTGGTACACCTAGCTTTGAGGCAAAGATAACCTTGGCTTCCTTCCATCCTTCCAGGAGGGTGCTATGCAGCAAGGAAGCTGGCTGTACCGATTCTTTCGATTTCGATACTGCCTTCTACCGTCGCAGCTTCACGATCCACATCGTGCACTCAGAGCAACTTCCGCGGTGACTTAACGGTGAAGCGAAGGCGAACAAAGTCAGAGTGTACGGCTGGTCGGTCTGCTAGCACTTTATTGTCTATGAAGCATGGGAGGAGAGGGGGGGTGACATTGACTGCGATGAACGAAAAAGGGATCATCTGAGGTGTGGGAAACAGCGCTATGGTTAAGTCAAGGTTTACGTTATACACTGAAAGTTGTAACGCGCACATTGAGGGAGTGTTGTATAGCGCGAAAGCGTTTGAAAGGAAGTTCAGTAGTCGCGAATATAGAAGAAAAACGAAATGTTGCAAGGGCGTGGTTCGAAGGGACGAGTTGCTTTCCTCTCAGTAGAGAGGCTATTTCCCATTCTCTCGGCCACGTTTACTTGTGTACTGCAACGTGTGCGAATTTCTTGATAACGCGCGAGGCGTTATAGGGTAGCGCGGCAAGCGGTCAACAGTGGCGCTATTGCGTACTACCTACGTTAAATATAAAGAAGTTCTGATAGAGTTCGGGGAACAGATATTGCACGAGAAAAATACACGCGTGTCGTTTGCATTCTTGTTTTGCAGCGGCGGTTTCGAAGCGAAGCTTTCCTTGCTTATAACCGCTCAGTTTTCGTGTAAGTAACGTTTCTCACCGAGTACAAGACACTGGCCTTTTTGTATGTGCAACTGGCCCAGTGCTAAGAATGGGTTTGCATCACTGTGACACATGATGTTGTAGAAGCCTTCATCTATTAAAACATGTATATGACTCCTTGCACACACCTGTCATCATCATTCTTTCCTTGACTAGCGGTACACTGACAGTTAGCAAAAATTTATAGGTTAAAGTCTCTTGTCATCCGGTATTTCTGCTACCTCGGTAACTCAACTCTCGCGTCATTTAAATTTCAAGGCTACCCTGAATCTGCTTCTGGTTATCATTTTGGGTTGTGCGGATATGACAAGAACAAACTTCCGTAAATGGAAGAGCGATGCTTGGCTGTATCCGCACATTCTCCTATACCGTAAAGTGTAGCGATTTCGAGCTCATTAGAACGGTCGATGGCAGTAGTATAGGTGTTGAGCGAGGACAATTTGGGTTTTTCGCTGTCGGGACTGCCGAACGTCAGCGTGCGAGCACCCCGGGCTAATTATTTTTCCTTTTTTTTGTCCTGACAAGCAGCTCCGTGCAGTCACTTTATTGATTTATCGGTCATCCTTGCTGCTCTGCTGTCTGGTTCATGGTGTGCGAGGCTGGGTAGGGATGGTGGTCGGAGGCTATGGCGGTGGGTCTCCCGCCGTTTTCGAATGTTCTAGAGCAGCGAGTGCCGATCATTTCCTTTTTTTTTTCTTCTCTCCCTAAGTGATCCTACCAATGAGAGGAGGGCTTTTTGCCGATTGACCGTTCGCAGATTTCGTAATGATGAGCGGCTCTTGTGTCTGCGCTGCGCTCGGCCCGCCACCGTGTTGTGCCGGTTTTGCGCGCGTCGTGACAATGGTAGCGCCCCTAGCCGCCAGATGGCCGCCACCGTCAGGAGGAAGACGAAGGGAAATCAAAGAGGCTGTCGCGCGCCGCTTCCGCGCCTACTTCCGTCGGTTCGCGGCGTCGCGCGGCGGAACCCCGTCGTCGGCCCCGCTGCCTGCGCCCGCGGCGGTCTCCGTGTGAGTTGCGTGGCCACCGGCCGGCCGCCCTTCCCCGTCCCCCTACCACCACCTAGCCAGTTCCAACGCTTCGCGTGATCTCTGGCGGCGTCTAGCGTGGACGTGCTTCAGTGCGCGTGCTGCTGCCTCGCCGGTTGGCCCGCGGTTCGTGTACGACGGCCTCGCGCGCTTTTCTTTTTCGCCCTTGGCTCGATTTATTTTCCGTCGTTTTCTTTTTGCGTCGACAGCGACGTAGAGAGGTTCCGGTGACGAACGGGGCGAACATCGTTTGCTCTCCCTGCACGTCTCCCGTCCGGCTTTCTGCCTTGTGACAGCGGCCGGAGTTTTATGTGCCGAGGCGCTTTCGCCGCGTCTTCGTCGACAGTACCGACGGCTCCCTGCTTTGGCGGACGGCTCTCGTGCTGCCGGATCAGCGCAGCACTCAAGAAAAGCAAGTGGCTGGCGAAGTGACGCGTGGAGAGCTTGGCGACGCCGTCTCCTCGTGTACGGTGCGTCGTCTTCATTTTGCGTGTCTGTGTGTGTGTGTGTGTGTGTGTGTGTGTGTGTGTGTGTGTGTGTGTGTGTGTGTGTGTGTGTGTGTGTGTGTGCACGCGCGCGCCGTTGTCCCTTTCCAGTGTATTGCGCATGGTTTGCACGACCATAGATTTTGTCCGCCTGTCTGAGGAAGCAGGCGGCGGATCACTGCTGGTGACCTGCAGGGGGGCCAACTAGTTCAACCGCACGCTAGCCGCCTGACGTGACGAATACGGCAGAAGGGCACCGTGAGCGCGAGTGTTGAGGAAATCTCCAAAGACAAGGCGAAACCGGCATCATTGTTCGTATAGGCTGTCATTCAGCAAACGATTATCTGTCGCTTCGAAAGACGCACGTTGTTATCGCCGGATATGAGGCTGTTTCAAACTATTCTTATATATACTCACAAATTCAGTTTTGTTTGGTCTGTATGAGCTGCGTGTCAAACATTTTGGATCAGCCGCAGGACCCAAAACGTCTGAATTAGCAGCCGGTTCAGTTGTGAAACGATGTCTGTCATCGTTTTTGCTTTTACCGTGCTGACTTTTCATTTTATCGCGTGCAAACATTCTGAACTTTTCTGGATGGTCGGTTCGTGGCGCTCACCTTGTGGACGGTGGAACGTTATGCTGTATCGAAAAAATGGCTGTCTGCACTGAATACCGCTAATTGTAGTTCCGAGGTTGTGCCACTGCTGACCTAAAAGAACGCCAATAGAAAGAAACGACGGCTGTTTGTCTTTCTATACGTTTGTCGTTTGTAAATTTGTTGAAGCTGCACGTGCTTATGGAGCGGCGCTGACGCTACATGGCTATCCGGCCGGGACGGCCACATCATCGCCTATGGCGATCAGTGCAAACGCTCTGTCAGGGTTTCGCAATGTGACGTACTCCCAGTGCACCGGAACCCTTCAGCACTCTGTATTGTCTGAAGCGCTTTGTATTTAGTGCCAGCACGGCGCGGGATAGTTGGCGTGCGACTACTAAACGGATGCATCACCATGCAGACTGAACAAGTGTGACTTTTTGTGAGGAGGGAAGTGCGCCAATGCGCAGTCATGTATGTGGTGCTATGAGCAATCGAAGTCCTGGAAATAGAGAGAGATAGAGAGAGATGGAAACAACTTTATTGAGGTAAGGCTGCTTGGTAGCTGGTGTAACCCTGGAGACATGAGCAATACACGCCCTCCAATTTCTAAAGCTGCCTCGTAGGACTTGGTGTGGAATGATGCAGCATGTTGGGGCCGAGGGCAGCGGGCAAGTTCTCGTGGTGGTTCTTAGGCCCAAACCACAAGAAGAGGCTAACCCTGAATGGGACGGTGTCTCAATTCTTCCTTTAAGCTAATTTTTCGGCGTCTACTCTCAGTGCGATGAGACGAGGCTGCGTATGCTTGATTATTATATGCATGATTATAATATTTATCCGCGTTGCACCGTTCTGAAAGGAAGTACCGGTATTCGCCGGTAATTTTCTTTGTTCTTGTGCTGAAATAAAGAAAAAGTATAATATATATGAGAGTCACAGTGAAAAACATAACGTTTATTCGGAGCTTTTTAAGTACTTTTTAAATACTATCTTATTAATAGTTCTATATTTTTAGTCGTGAGATGAGTCTTCCTGATAGTATATTTTTATATGGACGATTATCGGACGATATCGGTGCATATACTAGACTGCGCTACATTGAAAGGGACGGTTTGATATGCTTTATAGCTCTCACGTTTAGCAGAAACACAGCATCCGCAATGTTGCTATACTATTAAGAACCCGAATATAACATATGAACCCAACACAAAGTGCGTGTCCACATTCTTAGATGCGAAATAGTACCACGTTGTTTCGGCCACCGGTGGGCGCTGTGGACGCTCAGCGGATGCATTTTGGTGTACGGTAAAAGAGAGAGCTTACGCTACGCATTGTCACATTCGGCTCTCCGCCGGCAATCACCGGTGACAAGAAGAAAAACAAAGAAAGAAATTATACCAATAAAACGCCCGAAGCCATGCCTTCCGAATATTGCTTTTGAATCGCTGAACACTGTACACCCGGCAGCAAAAGTTTACGGGACGTGAGCTCCACTGCAAATACGAATTACTGCTCTGATAGCGCGTGACGCTTCTAGTCTAGCGAATAACTGTTCATTCGCGGCTATGTTCCCAGACAAAGCGGGAATATTGCTTTATAGAAAATTTTGCGTCCCGCAAACTTTTGCTGTTGTGTGTACATACTATGTATACCGTAGTAAGATGACAGAAATCTGTACTCCGGTTCGTATAACTTGCAACGCTGTTGAAGCTATAGGCAAGAAGTTTCGTTATGAAAATGGGCATTTCCGTGCGTTTAGCGCTGAGTATACATGCGGTTTCAAACGCTCGCGTGAGCCCTGCCCGACGCGCGAGACGCCGGGACGTGCTGCGAATGAAAAACCCGAAATAAGAACAGCTTAACTCAAACTTGTTTAACGTGACATATGAACAGTTGTTTAGCGCACTGTCTTCATCTTCTAGCTACAAACCCCTTTCAGTTACTACTGAGCTGAAATAAATTAGAATTCCACTTAACAACTTGCTAAAAACACGGAACTATTTATTTATGCGAACTGCAAGAACTCGCGCTGGCTTCCACGGCGTTTCACGCTATGTATCAAACGGCATATGAAAGTGGGGCTGTTTCGCATGAGGTTAGATTAGTGTGCTAGCTTATAACATCCACATGAAAGGAGCTGTTCGTTTTGAGCAAGAATTTGTGTGGTTTTTACGTGCCAAAACCACGTTGTGGGAATTTTGAGGCAAGCTGCAGTGGCCGACTCCGAAATAACTTTGACCGCCTGGGGTTCCTTAACGCGCACCCAAATCTATGTACGCGGGTGTTATTTCGTTTCGCCCTCATCGTAATACGGTTGCCGTGTCCGTGAATCGAACCCGCAACCACGATCTTAGCAGCTTAACACCTCAGCCGTGCTACGCTACCACGGCAGATCACGTGGAAGAGCTCCTCGTACACTTTTACGTAAAGTTCAACTATGGCGTTTCCGCGTTGTGTTCGCGCTTGCACAAATGAAATACTACGAACTAAATTTACGTAAGCGTGCACGCACTTGCTATCAGGGGCGCCTGCGGCGGGAAAATGTTTGGGATGTTGCTACAGCACTGACCCAAGCGCACGGTCGTCGGACCCTCCCGCGCCTAAAGACCTGTCTGCCTCAGCCGTCTCTCGGTAAAGGTGGCTCATTGTGGTCAAGCTGACGTTAAATGCTTGGACCCGTCTCCACGTCTTTGGCTCCGGCTAAACACCACTATTTCAAGATATAGGGAAACCGGCAGTAGTGTGTTTTCTGCCTTTAACCTCATCCCTTCTAGTCCATTGACCTGCCTGTAATCCATATCGCCTGTCCTTTTTCAATTACGGTTTGGTTATACCTTTTGCGAAACCAAGCATCTTCCTGGGCGCTGAATATTGATTGTCTTTCTTGGGTATAACATTAATCAGTGACTCAAAAGAAGCCGAGCAATCGCCGTGGAAGCTGGGCAGGTAAGACGTCGCCCTGCTAAGCTCAAGGACGCGGGTTCGATTCCCGGCCACGGCGGCCGAATTTTGATGGATGCGAAGTGCAAGAACACCCGTGTACTTAGATTTATGTGCAGGTTAAAGGTCCCCGGGTGGTCGAAAGTAATCCGGAGTCCCCCACTACGGTCTGCCTCTCGACATGTCGTGGTTTTGGCACGTTAAAGGGACACTAAAGAGAAACAATGAATCGGTTTAGATCGACAAATTGTGCTCTGAGAACTGTAATGTCGTTAATTTCCCCATCATAGGTTTATTAATAGAGGAGGTAATAAATTTCAAAATTTAATTTTTAAATTTCGCGCCGAAATCTCCTCGCGTGACGTCACGGATTTCAAAGTGTATTTATCGTATTTTGGCGCCATTGGCTCAACAAAATTGCCCCAAAGTTGGTATGTTAAGTCTGTGGCCCCCTCAGAGGACAATGTACTTCATTTTTACCGATTAGGAACTATGTAGTCCCTAGTAGGCGCCGTCAAAACATGTGACGTCACGGCAAATGGTGCGGAAACTTCAAGGTGGCGTCGCCACCCACATTTTGTTTTTGCGTGTTTTCTCGCCTACTAAGCGTCTTCTCGCAGCAAGCGTGGTGTTTTTGGTATTGTGAAAGAGTACTTTACTAATATGAGAAGAATCGTTTTGCTCTTTAGTGTCACTTTAAACACTACAAATTATTATTATTATTAACGATGCCGAACCTTCATATCGGTGAGTTCCGGCGAACGCAGCATGATAGCAGAGAAGCACGTCGATGAAAGTCGCGGCCAATTTACGCCTTTTGCGACCCACTCTGCTTGCTGCCTTTCGTGGCCGTATATCTGTCACAAGATATCCCGGCAGGTTTTTAAGAGGGTAATTATCACTTTCCTTAAATATCCCGGGTTTTCGAATACGGAAACGTCGAGATGCCATACTGAGTGACTCTGTTCGGTCATTCGAACCGTGTCACGTTCATGCTATAGTTGGGACATTTAAAAAATAATGATAATGTTCAAAATGACAGACTGATCGGCTAGTTGATAGTACGCAATACGTATTTGTCATGGTTCTCAAACCTTTAGCAGCATTTTTTTTCATGCAGGTCGCGATGGCGTTCTCTTGTATAATGGGAAAATAACCGAGTGTTCTGATCAGCTATTTTGGCGGACTCAGCCACTGTGTAATTTTCCTGGAGGTGCAACCACCGATGCATTAGCTATCATCAAACAGTGGATCTCGATAAACATAAAGCTACCCAGGCAGTGTTTCGAAAATTCGTCATTCGTCATTGTTACAGTTCTGGACCTTGTACTTCAATGCGCAGGTGCAAAAGTAGTCCATCCCCCCCCCCCCTCCAATTTCTCCTTCTATTGTTCTGTCTGTCTCAGTGCGCGCGTGCGTTTTTGGGAAGGCTGTCCCAAGGTCGTGCGCTAACGCTGTAGGGGTACACACAAATAACGCAGCGACCGTGTTGCATCCCTTGCTCAGCTCCGGGCGTTTTATATTCACGGCGTTGTATCGTGCCTGCATGCCTGCCTCCTGTTCCTTCTTGATGCAGTGTACTCAACGTCCTCTTCGCCGTGCAGCTCGCAGACCTCCCATGAATCCTTGATAAAGGCAGGTCAGCCGGTGCGCGCTTCGCATCCTGCGTGTTCTGCCTGCCCACCGCGAAGCATCGGCAATACGTAAGTGCGCTGGCAGGGTGTGCATAGCGCGTCCGTTATAATGAATGAGGACCGGGACGAGGGTTTGGTGCTCATCGATACGTGTCCGTGCTCTCATCGAGTATGCTGCGCGTAATCTACGCTTACTGTACAACCCGCCATGCGTGCCTGTCCTGGACCGCTGCGTGTATTCCCCCCTCTCTCACCATTGCCGCATCGACCTCTCTTGGGGCTCGCGGCGCGATCGTGGGTGACCGAGTCGCGAGCCGAGGCGTTTCCTTTCCTGGTCGCGCGTCCGCGATGGCAGTGAGGAAGCGTTGCAGTGCGCGCGTGCTAGCGGTCTGCTCGGCGATCCTCCGGTGGCTCTCGGCGCGCTGGTTTCCTGTGTAGTCTGACGCTGATAGCGCGCCGTTGCCTGGGAGGCTTGTGTAACGCAAGTCGGTACGGCGTCGCGGCATCGATGCTGGAGGGAGCATCATCCCCCTTCGCTCGCATCCCGTCCCTTGGGATTTCCTCTCTCGCTTTCCCCCCTGTTTTTCTGAGTTTTCGCAATTCGCGCTGTTGTTTTTGTTTCACTACTTTCAGGGCTCCCCCCTTTCTTTATTTGCTGCGCGGCGCGGCCCCTGTTTATCGCATAGAAACGCCGTAACTTCTGTAGTGCCAATGGCCTTACGGGGGCATGTTTGATTTAAGAATTGAGGATTTGCGGTGCGTGGACCGTATGTTTTCACTGTACATTTTATAAAAGGCACCACAGTCTTTAGTCCCATCTCACGTCTTGTCCTTGGCGCATGTTCGATTCCGTTCAACATGCGCCAATCATCTCCCTTCAGTCATCTCCAGTTGTGTACATATAGAGCGCATGCGACAGCGTCGGCAAATGGCGGCAATCACCTCATCGGTGTTCGATGTGAGAATTGCACTTAAGGCTCGGCGGTGGCTCAGGATTCATATAACATTACACGGCAGAGCAGGACGTTGCGGGTTCAATTCCCGGCTGCGCCGGGCTCGATTCGAACCCAAATTTCTATTTTTCCTCCAGTTTGGAGGGGGCGAAATGCAAGAACACGAGCGTATATATACTTAGATTCACCTGCACCAAAAAGAGCACCATGTATCGGGCTAAAAATTGATTCGTGCGTATTCACCGCGGTGTCTTTGAGTCACGGAAATTTCGATCATGCATCGGTTTTAAACTTTTGAGGAGACGTCAGTACGTTGCAGCTTACTCACAACACAGCACACCCTCTTAAAGATGATGCTACTATACGAGAGTATTGCTTAATGCACTCGCCTCTTCAAGACCCTTGCTTGTAAGGTTGCTCCTGAGGTAGTGATGCTTTTTTAATAGTACACTGTCGTCCTTTATGAAAGGGAACACGCGAGCGCGCGGCCTGCACGCTGCGGCAGCTAGCGTACAGCACCATCAACCGAGAGCTGAAGAAACACGTCCGCTTTTGGCGGCATCACCCGCTGCGCGACCGAAGCGGGAGCGTAATCTAGCAGCGCTTGTCCACCGGCCATGACTCGTTATTTTGTTTGCCAATAGATGACGCCAAAAGCGGGTGCGCTTTCTTTCGCTGTCGGTTGATGGCACTGTAGGCAGCCGCAGCAGAGCTGAGGCCGCGCGCTCGCGTGTTCCCTTTCATAAAGGACGACAGTGTACATGTCCCTATAGTATACAATTTTTAATGTACATATTTTGTATTCATTGCATAGCTTTTATGTCATTGTCATAGTTTTGCTAGTTGTATCCATTTGACGCACGTTTAGTGCTCAGGAGCTTAGGCCCATTTACAGCCGCTTTTCACCTACGCATTGTCGTTTATCGCGCAATTGCGTGCACGTTATGTCCTGTATTCGCGCTTTTTGGCCGAAACCAGCTCTTGCGCCGCAAAACAGCATATGTCATCATCATCATCATTAAGTCATGGGACTGCCGCTGTGGGTCATAAATTCCGAGTCCTCAAAAAATCAGTCGAAAAATTGCGTTTGAGCCGACGAGCAATAAGCTCAACCCTTATGTAAGTAACAAGTGAAGTGCTACGTAGTCTTCCTGTCGGATTAGTATTCACTAGCTGTCCTTGTTGTTCACGTATTCTTCATTACATAAAAGCAGGGCGTCGTAAACAAAGAGAACGACCCTTAGCTCTCTTACCTTGAAATAAAGTAATAATAAAAGGAGAAAGAAGGAAAGAAAAAGAAAGAAAGAAAGAAAGAAAGAAAGAAAGAAAGAAAGAAAGAAAGAAAGAAAGAAAGAAAGAAAGAAAGAAAGAAAGAAAGAAAGAAAGAAAGAGAAAGATGAATTCATGCAGTTCTTACAGTTTTTTTGCGTTTGGCCACGGACAGTGACGGCATTCACGCATTATGTAAACGTCTGTGGATTTTTGGGAACCTTGTATATATATATCCTCCGCGGTAACTTCGCGGATAAGATGTTGCGCTGACGTGCAACTACCGAGGCAACGAAACTGGCGCAAAACTCCGGCGCGCACGCGCCGAAGGCCGCTCGTCATTTCGACCTGAATCATGCAGGCGCGTTTATGTTGCCTTCGGGGAATCGCTTATTATAAGAGCATTCGTGTCTGCGAGGCGCGGCGAGTGTTGCAAGGAGATCTAAAATAACTGCGCCGACGGGGCTGGCTGAGTGCGCGTTCGTTTGCAGCTGTCCGCGTTCCGATTTATGTGGCCGCGGCCCTGCGTGCGCTACTATACTATACCAGGGCACCAGCTGCATCTGGTACGAGTATCCAGAGAACCCCGAAGAAAAGAGTGTGTGCGCTAGTGTAGATGTACTAAGAGCTCGCAACTGCACATTGAAAAGTTCTGCCAGGAGCGCAGGATATACTTGATGCTGAGACTCCGTCTCTGGGCTGACAGTCGTAGCGTCCTGGTCTCTTCACGCCAAGCGTAAATAAGAATCTATGCCGTAGGGCTCCCTGGCGCCAGGAAGGAAGAAAAATGTAAACAAGAATGAAGCATACAGTATGAAAAGAGAGAAAAATAACAATAGGAAATGTGTACAGAATATGAAGTGAACGATAACGCACGGAAGCGCAGTAACGCAAATAGCGTTGACACGCGCGCGAACACACGAGTGTATGTATACCAACGGGCGATCAAACATGCGCACGCAGGTATACACAGCAGACACGCACCCGTGTAATGCACTACGCTGGCTGTGCTTCGCGAGTGACACTTCCGACTAAATCGCTTACTGTATAATTCCCAGGACCTTTAGAGCGAAGAGGTCAAATGCACATCTTTCTCGCGCTTCTTGTTTCGCCGGTGGTTAAACGCGGATGTCTATGTAGATGAGTGGTCAACTTATGTTATCGTGCACTAGATTGCTTTCTTTTTCTATTCATACATTTATAACTCTACAGCGCGATCAATACATTTTCATCGTCTACAAAATTTAAGAAAACGATAACAACAACAACAAAAAAAGAACGCGTATTGTTGTCAATTTGAGTTTTGTTTAAGCCTGCGTTTTTCTTTTTTAATGGTTTCTTGTCGTGTATTCCGCGGTTCATATTCTACTGCTTTGCTATTTATTCTATAAAATACACCAACCAGGCCTTTCTAAACCCATTTGGCACTCCAGATCTTCAGAGAACCGCAGTGCGCGGGAGCCCTGCCGGCGACAGCTCCACTCACGCGTGTTGTGGACTGTGAACTTTTTTTTTTTACGCGGACGGCTCACTTATCTCTACTTTCTGCCGATTCGTTGACTTTTGTGCCTCCCCCCCCCCATGTGGCTGACTTTGGTAGTCGGATAAAAAAAAAAAGAGTTGAAGACAAATGCGATACTTAATTGAATCTGAACAACAAAGTTGTGATAAGTGCCGTTGTTGAAAGCATTTTGCCTCAAAGTTTGTAAAAATGAAGACTGGAGCTGCAGCGCCTCACTTGCTTGCTCGGAAGAGAGGTCTTCCGAGGAGATGGCTTCGCGAAGGTCCGTGGATGCTTCGACCGCACCCTTTGAGACGGTTCTCTTGAGTTTGTCACGGACTGCTGCGTTTACCGCGGCAGTGCAAAGTGCTTTTCGGGACGGCAGCTTCCTTGCGACACTTCATTCCGTATAGTTTCTAAGGGACCTTGTTGGCCGAACTCTGTTTCAATGCGCACTCTCGTTTTGCAACTTTTCAGTGCTATTTGCTCGTCGCTGTCCCATATATGTGCCTAAAGCACTCGGCGACCTGCTGAATCGGATATATCTGGATGTATGCTGCCATTTAAGTTGCGCGGTCGCTCTATATGGCAAAGCCACTGTTTTGAAGTTGATTTGTGCTGGTATTTATGTTTGGTTTATCTGCTGTTACCAAAACACTCGGGCATGAATGGGTCTTTGCTTGGCAAGCGAATGTTGAGCAGCACCAGAGTTTGCGTGTCATGTCGATTCTTGTCGTCTAGGTTTCGCGTTTCAGTTAACATTCTGAATTCAGGTTTTGCGTGAGTAATTAAATGAGTTATGGCTATACTTAACAGAATGTCTTTGTTGATTCTTCTTTCTCAGCATTTCAGTATTATCCCTCGCTGTTGCGCTTTTGACTGTTCGAACTCACGACGAAACATTAAAAAAAAAGGCCAACCTAATTACCCAAACAACCTTCAGCGTTGGTGATGAAATTGGTTTGTGGAGCCTTTTGGGTGCGTAACTCGGGTGTGTTCCTCTCACGGCTCGCGCGTTTTGTTTGTCTCTCTTTGCTCTCAAAAATCTGGTGCGTCGCCTTTTTTTTTTTTTTTTTTTTTTTTTTTTTTTTTTTTTTTTTTTTTACAGATGGGACCGTAATTCACTTACCCCCTTCACGCGTCCTGAGGGACTTTCGCTGTCGTATTTTTGAACGCAGTTTTCCATTCACTCTGGAGCGAATCTGCGAAACAGACGCGATGCTTAAGGATTTCGTGATAGGGCCGCGCCGTCTCTTTTTATTTTCATTTCGATCGCATTACGGGCACCGACGTGACTGCACTTGGCCTTATATTGCACCTCCTCCGGCCGTCCGCTTTCCGGCGCATGCCTGCCTCGCTGCGCAGTAGTCGCGACGTGTTCAGGAAGGTCGACGCGGGGAGCTGTGTCGTAGGCTCGGGCTTTCGGGCACGCCGTTTCAATGGGAGACGCGAAAGAAGAAAGAAGAGCTGGACCGGGGAAGGGGCTAAATTATTCGGGAGAACTGGCGCCGTGTACGTGCGCCCTCCGCCGTGGGTGGCGGCACGCTTTCTGCGCACTCGCCCCCATTTTGTAACGTCGATCTGAATGAGACGACTTCGTGGATGCACGGCCGCCAAATAAAAGCGGAGCGCGCCGCATCTGCCTCCGCGGGGATGTAAGGGATCTAGATTCTTCAGACCGCCCCCCCCCTTTTTTTGCGAGTACATTGTTTTTCGGTTTTTTTTTCGATGTCCCTCTCTCTATTCTAGGATTCTCCGTCCGCTTCCGCTTTGTTTTCTTCGTTCACGTGAGCCCATGTACAGTTGTTGTACCCTTGCATCTTGAACGAGGGACGGGTGCGCCTTTAAACTCGGATCATGCATGGTCGGTGCAGATTTGAAGGCTCACAAGAAACGGGGCTAGCCTTAACAAAAGAATATATATATATATATATATATATATATATATATATATATATATATATATATATATATATATATAATCACACACACACGATATCAAAAGCTTTTTCTGTTGCGTTGCTCTTTTCGGAACAAGGCGAGTTGAGGTTACGGCCTGTTGCAAGGTCGTCATGCTCGGCACAGGCATCGTTGCGCACCCAGATACAGCTCGATTTTCGTTGCATGGCGCTGCAGTTCGAATTCGAGTACCTGAAGTGTTTGCTAGCGCGCCTTCGCGTCAGCGTAGCGTTCTTTCCGCTATAGAGCTGCGTCCACTTACAGTGCTGTCGAGCTCACTTTTGGAGTTCTGCGCTGTCCGTACGTTCTAAAGTATCCTCTTTTCGGTTGACTGGTGAACTTAATAACTCCGCACCCGTCGATCCTTCGTACGTTTGGTGTTGCCGATTCTAAACTAAATAAAAAAAACTCAAGTTGACCGCTTACGATCACCACCGTGTGTTGGGCGTTGGATGCTGCAACTTCTACTTTTCTTTGTTTAAAAGGATTGCTACTGCTGATCAGCTCGCGCAGAGTAGGGAGAACTGGAGGTCATTGAGAGATGCTTTCGTCCTGCAGTGGACTTAGTCTGAAAATGATTTCTTATTGCAGTAAGATGAGATATTACTACAATATACATTGTATAGACTTTGAGAATCGTTTTCGCTGGGCCCGCAGTTTCGACGTGATTCGTGGTTTTCATTCTTTTCCTTCGAGGATTTCAAGTGCGCAAGGAAAAAAGAAACACGAAAAAAATTCGCAATATGCACACGTTATTTTTTTGTCAGATTACAAGTATCAGCAGTAACTTATACTGCTGATACTTGTTTGTTTTGTTTTTGTGTGTTTGCGTATATTGGTTTTTGTGTTTCTTCTTTTACACGAGGAAAAATATGCTGAGTAAACTGCTGAACGGTGGCCATGTTTGTGAAACGAATTTTCTAGCTGCAACTATCGAGGGGCACTGCAGTTACTTGATCGGGACACACTTTTATATCGGTATTTTGAAGTAAGGTTCGTTATGGAGGGGAGGGGGTTGGGGGGTGAAACGGACGAGTCTAGCCAGCGCCGCGCTCCGGGTACAGTTTCCTGTGCTCATTAGTGACCAGATGGGTGCCGCACGTGGTTGTGGAATTCCTGAAAGAGCAACACGTTCGTCGGTTTTTTTTTTTCTTTTTTTCTTTTCTTTTTTTTTTTTTTTTTTGCCCTGTCCACTATGGCCTCACGTTGTACCTTTTACTATGCGTGCAATATAAATCTTCTCTGGACAGGATCACAATGTGGGTCTTCGATGCACTCGCAGGGGCAAAGTGCCCTTCAGAAATTCCTGTTTCTTACGACGGAAACGGTAGCGGAATTTTGAAGGAGTAAGGATTAAGTACAGAAAATCTAGGTCGAAGGTGTACTCGTTGTTCGGTCTGACATATGAAATCACTGACTCGCCAGGAGCATGTTGAATGTGCTGCAGCCTGGCGCCTTCGAAAGGCAGCGGTCGAAGGTATTCTTTCGTTGCAGCGTATCGAAGTTCAACGGCTATAGGAACCGAACCAACTCGTGCTTCGCAGAAGGGGTTTCTTTGTTGCATCGTTCCGCCACTCGATCGCGGAGACTGGCGTCGAGACGCGCTTAGATAAGTGCATGGTGCTGCGCTTATCGGTGATGTTTTTCTGTTGCTTTGGCGTGCAAACCGGTGCTTGTTGTGATGCGTTTTCAGGGACCAGTAGTAATATGGTTCTCTTATCGCGAGAAGCTTCGAGCGAAGTTATATAAGATTACTGTGCCCGACGCTCTCTGCGGCGTGTCTCAAGACGCTGGCGCATTCCATCGCGGCGCAGTGATATTTAAGCCCTCCTCGTCGCCCCCTGCCCTTTTTTCAGCTACGCGAGGGGACGATAGCACCGACAGAGAGCTGATTTCTCGCAATGAAGCGTCCACCTTCTTGCTTGCGACCTAAGCTCGAGCTCGCGCAATTTCAGTCCGCGATCTGGCCCGCGTCGCGACGTCGTTGCGTAATCAGCGCGCCGCCGCCGTTGCTCGCCGACATAAGAGCCAGCTGGAGCCAGCCGAGGTGGAAGGGAGCGTTTTGCGTGTGCCGCGGAGAAAGGGCCCTCATTAGATGGCGGCTGGAGTTCTCGCGCTTCGTTTCACCACTTTTTATACCCACGATCAACGAATGCGTCTGGAAGAGGACGCTGCTGCTGGTGTGCGGGTGCACGGCATTCTCGCTGGGATCCGGGGGACGGTATTTCGCTCTTTTTACCGCTTCGCGGAGGGCGGGAAAGACGCGCAGAATAGAGCATTTTTTAGCGGACAAGAGAGAGAGATAGCGTGCTGGATGCAGGTTGCGCGTAGTCGTTGGTTGCAGGCAGCCACTTTTATTATCGCGTTCATGAGGACTTTATACGCCGAGAAAAAGTACTTTGTTGTTGTTCACCCGTTGTGGCGGTGGTCTGTGTCGCCCTTACTTCTCGGTTGTAGCTCCGTGTCCACCGCTGTGTTAAACAACGGTGTTTTCCGGACAGAATTTGTAGCAATTGTGTACTGGTCATTTTTCTGTGTTACGCATACACACGCGCGCGCACATCGGGGTCGATGATGCCATGTCGCTTTCGTCGCTGTCACGGAGACTTCATTTTGTCGTCGTCTAGTCATGCCGCCGTCTTTCCGATCTCATCACACAGATTCTGGCTCTGGAAACACTACTGTGCGCGTTACGAAAAGACGTTGCCCCATCTGAACAAGAAAGAAGTTCAGGGGAATTTTGATGTCTCGAAGCCGAAGCCATCGTTTCGGCAAGAGGACTTCTTTTTGCCAGGGCCCTGACCAAGACAAATACTCTTGCCGAAACGTTGGCTCCAGCTTCGAGACATCAAACTTCCCATGAACTTCCTTCTTGTCCAGATGGGGGCAACTTCTTTTTGTAACGCGAACAGTAGTGTTTCCAGCGCTCACGCGTAGCGGCCAATATGTTAGCTCTAAAAACCACTCATTCTTGTCAGGTGTGAGCGAAGCTACCGACTGTGTATAAGTGCGACCGATACACCGCTTCGTGCCGAATCAATCGCGACGAATAGACGGCCGGCCATTTCTTTTTCTACACGTTCTACGATCCGCAGGCTGAGGATTGTCGCCCGACGTTGTCGCCGCGCGGCCCCGCTTTTTGCCGCTGCTGACGAACGGAAGTTCGCCGGGTCTTCGGGAGGGCGTCAATATTTGCACGCGCCGTCACTGTCCTCGCCTTCTCCCGTCTTCGTAATACTGAGGAAGAAGCGCGAGTCTTCCCAACTCATTCGCCTATCCGGCCAATGGGGAGTGCGTTCTCTGCTCCCTCTTGGAGATGGCGGGAGCGAGAAGTATAAGCGGGAGCGCCCGGCTCGGCGCCAGCCTAGCTTGTTCGAAGTGCTTCTTTTGTTTGACCTTCTTCGGCACCATCATCGCCGTAGACGTGTTGACGTTAGCTTTCCTCGCAAGGTACGCGCGGTGGCGACGCGCGGGACTTCTATGGACAGGAGGGGAAAAAATTTCATTGCTCTCTCCGACGCGTGCTGACTTGGTGCTGTTTGCGTAAATCCTGCGACACTTGTGGCTTCGCAACTGCGCTTCTTTCTCCCGTACTTTTTTTTTTAGTCAGTCTATAGTTTCGTTTCTTTGTTTCTCCTAAGAGAGTTTATCATGAAGGCGACCGGCAACAATGGGGGAATGGGGAGGTGTCGTGGCAACTCTGCATGCGCCGACCCTAGCGTTATGCAAACCAGCCTCACCAGGTCCTCCCACTGTGCCTTGTGCTTCTCCTTTAGTCTATCTTCTTTATATTATTATTTTTTATTTCGCTTTTTCTGGCAGCGTACTCCTTTTCTAAGGGACTGCTTGTTTTCGTTGGGAGATTGCAAGAAGACCTCTTTTTTTGCTCGAGTCCGCTTGATACCGTTTTTTTCTCGGTTAGTTTTACCTCGCTCTCTCTGGTGTCCTCACTTTATATTGCTTTCTATTTTTAGCACTGGATTAAAGGGCGAAACAATGCTGATTTCGCGCCGCTCTCTCTGGTTGGTTCGTTTCTTTGCCTCACCTCTTGGTTTCGCAGTATAACGCTCGCTTGAATTTATAAAAATACTACGTTATAGCCTTTGGCCTGTTGGTGTCAGTAGACGTTCATCATCTGGAATTATCGGCTTTGAATGCGCTTCCACGGTCCTTATACTTGCTTTATTTTTTTTTTACCTGCCGTCCCGAAGCAAAGAATTGATCTAATTCCAGTGGCCGTGTTCTGCTTTCTTTCTCGTGTGACATGTTGACCGGAATGAGAGCTATGTATACGCGCAAAAAGAAGTTACAGATGTTACATGTGTATACATGGTGTACTACTTTTTTATGTTTCGTGTGGTCCGACAAGATACAGATTCATTCATTCATTCATTCATTCATTCATTCATTCATTCATTCATTCATTCATTCATTCATTCATTTCAACGCATTGTAAGTCAATATCATAAGCCAAGATTTTGTTCGCCGGCCATGGCATTTACTGTTTTGCAGAAACTTATCAGCGGTTACCAGCCAAGTAAGGAGAAATGAAAGTAAACAAAAAAAATTACGGCAGATGTCAACCAAACCCACATCTTCGTATTGCTTGCATAATGACATTGGGGGCATTTTCCCATTCAAACCGGGTGCATATATGATCACTGACGGTGGCAGGCCTATACCAACCGAACCGTTGCTGAAGCAGACGCATTACGGTCAATTTCGTGCTTTCTGATACTGTGCAAGGTGTAAGGCAAACGATTACGTCTCGCGTACCTCCTATAATAAGCACACTATATGTATACTCACTGCTGTAGTTCGTGCGCAACAGGCTGGACCATGCAGCCGCCACACGCGTGTACGCAAGTCGCTGCATGCTGCAAAATCGTATTTCTCACCTTACACCGGTGTACAGGCTGTGCGCGTTGCGATGCAAGAGCTTAGCGCGATGTTTCGCGGAAACGACCCCGTAATGAGTGTGGAACTTTACTGTAAACACAGAGACAGCTTGATGAGTTGTTTTACGCATCTGGCGGAGCTCCCACGCGTCGTAATGGTCGGCGCGCATATTTACGTTGTTTGCACATTGCGCCGCTGCACCTCGCTTGTCGTAAAGAGGGTAGTAGATTGTTCTGTATCAGGCCTGGAGCCCGCCGTTTCTTTTTCTTTTGTTATTTTTGTCACGGAGCTTCGCCTGTCGTCGGCGTTGCGGGCGAGGCAAATAGGCTGTGTGAGGAGCGGGAGTCGAAAAATTAAAGCGCGACGAGAAGCGTTCTGCCTTTTCGCTCGAAGAGGGGAAACGAGCGACCAAGTATATAAGCAGAGACCGACTTGGGGAAACGAATCGGGGAATACATATAGAAACAAGCTTTGATATGATGGCGTGTGTATGTGATGGGGAGCTGTCAGGGAGATATGGCGCGGTGCGCACGCGTGGGAGGTGCGTGACCGCCGCCGGGCATTCGCGGCAATTGGGAAAACAGCTCGGCGGAATCGCATCGCGTCGCGTCGTCTTCTCCCGGTGAGATTGCCTGCCTGCACAGTCAGAAGCGGGAGGTCGGGGAGCAAAAGAAACATGGAAGAACGAGCAAGTCAGGGTGGTAGGGGGGGAGACGCCTCCTGGGCCTTTCGTGTAAGCCCTTCGTTGCTTCGGGTGCAGCACTCTAGTGCAGCGGTGTGCGAACCACATAAACGTCGCGTGTGCCGCTATGAACGCGAACCTACGAGCGAGGAGAGGGCTGGCCGATTCTTTGCTGTTTGTGAGGCCTTTTGGCTTTGGGCGGCGCGGCAGCTGCGCGAAAGTTTCAGCCCCGTGTATATCGCCTATCTAAACCGGCAAGGTCACGAAAGAGCAAGAGCGGTAATGCGCACTGCTTACGTTTTGTGAGGGCTGAGTTTTGGGAGCACTTTCGGAGCTCCGATAACGTTTAGGCGGTTACATCTCTCCGTTGTCGTAACACATTACGTTCTTTTTTGTTGCAGTTTCTCTTCTTTATTTCCTCCATATTTACTTTTTTTTTTTTTTCCTTTTTGGTTTCAGCGGAGCCGTTGGCTGAATGGTATCCGGGAAGGCAGCAGCGTATTTTTCGCATATTGTGTGTCGTAAGCAGCTCGCAATTGTCCTTCGGAGACTTAATTCGCACGGCTTTCACATTGCCTATTTTTATGTAACTGTTAAATTACAATTAGCTCATTGTGTAATAGCGCAAAAACACACAGGGACACAGGCGCGCGTGTTTTTTTCATTATTACACAATGCGTTCATACCAACTAGCTCGGCTTTCCTTGCTACTACAATTAGCTTTTATATTTTTTGAGTACCCGCGCATTAAAAACTGAGCCACCGCGAGCAGTATTAACGTTGGTCCGTTATTCAACGATTGCGGTGACTGAATTCTTCTGGCGGGAAAATGCTATTCTGGATAGCTTTGCTCGGGACCGTATAGGGAGTATGCACTGAAACTGAGCCGCAATGTGGCGCTGCGGTGCCCCGAGCTGGGCGCCATTTTTGCGGTTCTCGTGCAGCAGCCGACCCACGCTTGCTACTGTGTTTGCTGTGTGTACGCGCTAGGTGTTGTGTGGTGTTTCCTTGCCTTCCGTGTACTCGCGTGTTTTCATTAACGATAGTACGGCGTTGGAACTGTCCCCTACCACTGCGTGTTGCACGGATCTAGTCATATGCCTGGCTGTGCAAGCGATCGCCGTGTTGCTGCAGTGAAAAGATGCTGCTCAGCGACTACGCCATGTCGCTGTCTGATCCCGAGCGCAGGAGGTACCACATCAAAGTCGCAAAATGCGGTAGCGACGACCCCTTGGCGCTTTCCGATGACCAGTTCACGTACGATGTTGGCTGCTATCCCAGCGTAGACCGTGCGGATATCAACGATATCTTGTTCACGGGACAAGTTTCGTGACGCGGGAGCAGCTTAAGAGCTACAAATCCTTGGAGGCTCACAATTATGTCACAAGCGGCCTCGTGGAGCCACCAAGGGTAAAAACTCTTCGTGATGGCAACATCGTCGTCGTTTCAAAGGTAGGCTGTTGCTCGCGCTTCTTTTAGCGTGCGTTGTGGACTTGTAGCCGAGATTGAGGCTCGGCGCCCAGTCGGGATTGGCCTCGTCCATCGAATAAGCTGGTCTTCCTGAAATGGAACGTACGCTGCAGTGCTGTACGTAAAATATAACGCCAAGGAGATGCATTTTATGCTGCTGCCGCGCTCACCTGTGATGAAATGCGCCCCGCAAACGCGGTAGTGCGTCGCCGATTCGTCCAGGTCTTCGCGACGAATTCTGCTCAGCCATAGAGCTCTCCGCTTTGACGACAGCTCCGTTGTCTTCGCGCACTGTCCTGATATAACTTTCGGCACGACATAGAACCCTACCCGTTGAAAGTTCTCGTCGTTGGGGCTGTTTCTTGTGCGGTTGGAGCAACCGTAAACAGCGCAGTTCACCATAGCCGATTGACGCAGCTCGATGCGCAACAACGTCCTGCGACTTCGGCACTTTTACAAGTCCATGCAACACGCAGTGGTAGGGGACAGTTCCAACGCCGTACTATCGTTAATGAAACACGCGAGTACACGGAAGGCAAGGAAACACCACACAACACCTAGCGCGTACACACAGCAAACACAGTAGCAAGCGTGGGTCGGCTGCTGCACGAGAACCGCAAAAATGGCGCCCAGCTCGGGGCACCGCAGCGCCACATTGCGGCTCAGTTTCAGTGCATACTCCCTATACGTTAAGCGAGAGTGTCTCAAACAAGGGCCCAACCCTTTCCTTTGACATCAGCACGCCAAAGTATTCTTGCTCGCAACAGTGAGCTACTTACCTGTAGTTTCGCGGGAAAATCAAGAAATTAAACTTTTAAATTTCACTTTCTCCGTTATGATAACAAACCCTTTTCTGCCAAATAAATGTAAACAGTCTCGGTGGAATACTTGGAAACTATGCACTTTTATTTTATTCGCCTTTGTATTTTATTTCGGTGCAACATTAGTGATTGCCAATGCATGCGGTGCATGCACCTCTGTTCGTCTTTTCCGACAGGACGAGGGCGTGGTTTCCGCCGGTCCTTCGCCGGGCGGAAACCGGCGCTGGACGAACACTGGTATTGCCCCTTTGCCTTCGCGGCCGAGCGATTCGTGCGACTTCCTTCCGGCATCGCGCCTCTTTCGCTTCGCACGAGCGCAGTGTGCGCATGACCGGGAGATAGATTACAGCGCGCACAGATGATCTCTCGTGGCCTCGGAGACGCACCTTCTCCCGGGCGAGTGCGCGATAGGCAGTTTCTTGCCAGATGTGTGGCCACATGGTCGCGTCTTCAGTCTTTTATCCTTTTTCTATCGTGTTTACAAATTACCATGACAATTAAGTGACGGAGGAGTCGGCTGTTTGATGATTCAGCTTGGCACATTTCCACTGATGTTCTTCGTCGACTTTCGATAGCGCACCGTGAAGCCATTTCGGGTTGAAATCACGTGACTTACACCCCCAAAAAAGATGCGTGTTCATTTCCTGTAGTTTATCTTCAGCGATGGCGAAGTCGCGTTCTCCGTTCGCTTGCTCCTTGTCCGGCCGATATATGTGCTGTAGAGGGCAGAAGGTCGCTTCTAGCGCCTTTGATTAGCATCGCGCTCTGTGAGAGCCGTAGCTTTTAACAAATGCCGCATTCAGTCTGTATTCATCCCGTCTTTTGTGTCCTTCGCTCACTCAGACGTATGCTGAGCCCCTCGATCGGGGACCCAGCCGAGGCATCTGATCGATGCCCGTATCATGGCGCTCGCCAAAGGCCAAAAACGATATCGCGCGTTCTTTCTTTCGCATCTTTGATACAGTCACGTACTAGGTGTTTTTTGGCATCGCGGCTTGGTCGTAAAACGGGGCCGCGAATCCGGCGTGGGCCATCTCGCGGCGCTCTTCAGCGGAAGCGCCATAAACGCTGCCTTTCGTGTTCTCAGCCGGCAGGCTAACGGTATTTACGCATTGGCCTCTTTCGCGTGTATAAATGCAGCTATGGGCGCTTCGTGCTCGTATATAGCAGCGACGATCGTCCGCGAAATCGCACATACAAACAGCACACATACATTCCGCGGTCCCCGCGTTCCTTGTGGCGGCTCGCGGTCTGTGCCGATGTGTGCGCTCGGCAGCCGTCAGACTTGCGGTTGGTGCCTAGGGTAGGAGCGATTTATCACGTGCTACAAAAGGTCTGCGTCTTGAGGGTACTGCGTGTATCTCGTAGATCGGCTGTTACATGACATACTTCTTTAACATTCTGCTCCTTTCGGTCAGATATCTCAAGAAAGCAGTGAAATGTGCATGCCCAGAAAGGTGAATAGGCACATGTTATTTTGTTGCTGGCTAAAGCATAAATGTATGCACCGATACATAATTCCTTTGTATGCACCGATACAAAGGAATTGGAGCAGCAGTTTTGTGGGCGTACGCATGCTGAGCCTGCGGTTGCAATCGATAAACAGGATTTTCTTTTTCTAACGCCAGCCAGCTAAGTTGCCGCGTTGCTTTGTCTTCTGTTGCATATAGTCACAAACATCAAGGTGGTTTCGTTTTTGTCATAGTTTTAGCTTTCTTGTGAGTACTAGCAGTTTGCAGCACCTCGGTTTGTATTGTTAGCCTTGTTATGGAGCCAGGCAACTACTCCAAGTTTCCTGTAAATCGCGGCATCGTATGCATGACCACAAAAGAAACGAAATTGTGGGAATCGTCCTGATGTTCAAATAACAGGGCTGGCTGTATCCTGCCGAATCCCCGCGCCCCGGCCCCTTTTCGTGCTCGATAATTGGCCGCCCTGAGGCGGACATGTCACCGTATATAGCGAGAGTGAAGGGAGCGTGAGAGGCGCCCTGTCCAGACCCCGTTTGAAGCAAGGCGGGGTCTGGAAATCTACTCACCGACAAGGTTTCCTCATTTTCCTCGTACGTCTCGTATCTTACTGGAGAGCGTTTTTTTTTTTTTCGAACGTTGCGATGTATTGCGTCCTGCTCCCGTTGAGAGTGCATCGTTAATTGCTTCCGCGCTGCGCCCGTTCCGCACGCTGGCAGTGCGGGTCTGGAGCGCCGACGCGTTCGCCGCGTGTGAGCTGACTTGTTTGTGTCGGCGTGGCCGGGGAGCAATAAGCACACGTAAGGGCTCCTTATGTCTCGGAACTTATTTCGAAGGGTTGCTGGTATTTTCCTGTTCAGGGCTGATTCTCTTGTGCGCACTGAAGCTTACACGTCCTTCGTCTTGTAAAAGAAGGCCTTGTGTATATTCTTTTATTTGGATTCGTATCGGTCGGAAGGCTTGGGTTGAACCTTGTTAACAGCTTTGAAATGGCGTTGACTGTAATAAAAGTACAGTATTGCGAAGTTCTTGATTTAAGATAATTTATTGTTAGCCAGTCGTATTCCTTACATATCACTCTAAATGTTCCTGCCGAATATGGTATGTTTGACACTGGGGTGCTTTTTTTTTTCCAGCGACGTTGGCCTTCTTCCTTACGCGTCCATTGTATACGTGCTACTTATGAGCAGCGACTGCTTCTAGAATCTGAACGTTTGGGAAACTCAGCGTCGTATATTTTTTTTTCTCGCAGTAATGTGGCCCTGGAGTGACATTAGGCGAACAGGATGCCGATGATTAGATCATGCGTGCCCCCCACATTCTCAAGACGGCAGCGACGGGGCGCACGTGTGTCGCAGCTCGCGCCGTGTATGTAGCCATGTTATTGTGGAACCGGTGTAATCTATACCCGCGAACTTTTTGCGGCAGCAGGCTTCTGCACTGTCCCCGGCAAATAGATTAACTTTCTCCCCTGTGCTGTGACCTGTCTCTTTTCGCGAGCCGGTTGCCAACTTAGCGCTTGCAGCTGTCACCGTTCTTCCATGCAGGCACGTTGAGCGCGTGGCGAGGCTTCGTATAACGTGGTGCACCACCGCATGTGTGTCCACTCGATCTGTACCAACGTAGTGGGACCGCTGCTGCCCTGCGTCGACGCACGGGGTAGCGAGAGTGAGCAGCAGTGGTGGTAGCTGCGTTGTGGGTAAAACTTTGCTACTCCCCTCGCAATAACCGAGAGCGGACCTCCCCTTATCGACTCGGGTGTTCTGCGCGCTCCAACTGCTGCAGGGCAAAGCGAACGGGCGTGAGCTCGGTAGGAAGTAACTAGGCAGCAAGCAAAGGGACGCTAGAAACTGCGCCGGATCCTCGTAATATACCGGTTCCCTATATAAAGGACCTCGAAAGGTGTGCTCCGCCGCGGAAATCGATCCCCCGAGAGTCCGTCTGCGATCTTGCCGGGGTAAAACAAGTTGTGTCATCTTTTCCTGCTTTCCTTGCCGACTTCAATGCTATCCTTTTCGTCTTCTTTGCAGCGATGCGCAAAGGGCGTGTTGCTTCGATTCCTTCTCGGACGAACGCTAACAATGAAGAACGATGATTCGTTTCGGACGCTTCGCCCGCGATCTGCTATAAATACCATCTTTCGCGGAGGCGTGTCTCTGTTTCAACTCGGACATCTCTGTATACGCGCCGGATGCGAAAGATTCTGCTATGAGCGGAGCAGTCGGCATTATCCTATCGTGTACACGAATTGACGCGCACGAAAACGGGTTTTCAACCGGTCCGCTCTTGATCGAGTTCATCGTGGAGGCGAGTGGTCTGCCTTGCTGTGCATTGACTGTGAAACGAAGGAAGGGGTAGAATATGGTATCTCTAGGGCTTCTTATAATGCAGTTCTCCTTGTGCGGAAATCTTCTTCTTTTTTTCTTTTTTCGCCACTGGAAAGCTGTATCTCGGAGGTTGGTATTGATTGATTGATTGATTGATTGATTGATTGATTGATTGACTTGATTGATTGATTGATTGATTGATTGATTGATTGATTGATTGATTGATTGATTGAAATAACTTTAATGAGGTCCTGCGGAACGCATTGCTTGTGGAAGAATTACCTCGACTGCCATGAATCTTCTGCACCAATCAATCAATCAATCAATCACTCAATCAGTCAATCAATCACTCAATCAATCAATCAATCAAGCAAAATCTTTTATTTTCACCATTTCATACATAAGGTGAAAAAGGGAGAACTGGAGAAAAAGCCGTAAGTTATTCGGCTTGACAAAGCTCCGGTCCCCCAGGCAGACAGTGGTGAAGTTGGTTTCAAAACAATAGAAGAAAGCATGTTACATAGTATAAAGCATTAGAGAAATAACATTTCAATTGAATATAAAATAAACAATGGGATGAAAGGAATCATGAATCTTTGGCGTGTCGTATACTGCAAGGTCAATTATCTACGTTTTTACGCGTTAGCCTCGAAGAGCTCATTTCGCCGATATTCCGGCGTCGGCGTCGTTGGTCGTGAGCGAAAAATCAGTGTTGTCCGTGAGCGAGAATGTGAGATAGATGCAAATAAAGAAATAATAAAAATTTTTGGTGCGAGCGGGAATCGAACACAGGACTTCTGCGTGGCTAGCAGGTGTTCTGCCACTGTGCCACGTCCGTGCTTGAATTTGTTTCGGAAAAAAAAAAAAACTATATCAGTGTCATGTAGTGCTAGGAGTGTCATTAACGCATGTAATATTGCGTGGCAGAAGCGTAGAATCGCACCAGGCTTCAAAACATGTGGATTTCGCAACGAGTGGTTGGTTTAACGCCGCACCAATTGCAAGCGTACATATACTTAATCATCGTTATCAGCAACAGCGTCGGCAGCTGCGTGTGTTGCCGTATGGACGCGTAGTGGGTGCTTCGCCAATTCGAAAAATGAAGAATTCTGTGGTAGTGGGCACTTCGCAACTGCACTTGTAGTATGCATTCCAGGATAGTTTGAAACGGCCAATTTACGCGCGCACAGACGTTCGTTTCTTTGCGGCACGGTTGAGTCGTGCACCGAGATGCGAAGCTAGGCTAGCGATTGAGAAGGCGATGCGAACGGGGCCCGATTACGCTATCGCGTTCTACTCTCGAAGGCGAATCTCAAGCGTCCTTCAAGTTTTCGCCTGATGGAAAACACGTTGTCACAACACACATCTTCAGCTCGAGTGCTTCGCCTGCTTGACGCAGTGTGTGACATGGTATTCAGTTCATTTCGCGGCTCTGTAGCTGCTCTAACAGCTGGGAAATGTCGCGCGCTTGAGAAGTATGCGTCCCCGTCTACCTCTTCGGTTGTATTTCAACTTAGAAGAAGAAGATGGCTTTCGCCTTCGAGACGTCTTAGGCGAATGCTTAAGGGACCCTGTGAGTTTTTGTACGTAATGGGATGGAGACGTAATTCTTTTCTGCACCACAGTTTCTGAATGTCTGCACGTTCTTAAATTTAAACAAAAAGAGAATTTTTATTTTTCAGAAAGATAACCTCATTTTGGAAGGCGACATGATAGCGTGCTACGCACGTTAACAAAGCCAGAAGAGAGCGACCGGCGAGTTCCTTTTTGATATTTATTTATTTCATCTATATATTTATTTAATTTCCGAACCCAGTCTTATGCAGGCGAACGTTCGAGTGGGGCGTCACCTAATTACTCGAAGGGGCGCAGCAGTCAGGGTTGGTGCAGGCGCTCTCCCGTGGCGAACTGTGCTCGTTACTAGGAATGTTGGTCACGAGTAAGTTAGGTACTGTTTACCGACGCCCAAAGAAAGAAATGAGACAGACGCTTGGCCATATCGTTTCTGGGCCTGTGTGTGGCATTAAAGTGTGAGTGCTGTCGTGCCCCGAGTTTGCCGCCGGCCGAACTCCGGCAATGCGACACTCGGTGCAGCCGGCCGTCTGCAGCTACCGCGTCCGCTTTCTTATCGGCCACTTTCCGGTGCTTGGGCCTCGCAACGCCCCGTCCACTCTTTATGAATATGGCATGCGCACACTGCCAGCCGCTTGGCCACGGCTGACTGCTACCTGTCCCCGTACTGGCTGCATAAATTTTCAGCGCGAGACCCCCGGCTTTCATCTGTAAGCTATCGCACGGGGCAGCAGTAAAGTTCACGCACCCGATGGATCACTCTTAAATTTTTGATGCGTCAATTTTAGTGCGCTTTACTTGGTCTTGCTTTTGCTCTTCAGAGTTCGATAAACATTGTAGCGTTTTACTTCACGCGTCGGGGCGTTTTATTTGAGCTGAACGTTTTTCGATAATCCAGAACGGGGCACTGCCGCTGATGGACTTGCTATTGAAAACTCATTGAGAACCAGGAACTGCGACGCGCAATCGCTGGTTTCAGTTTTTCTTTGTCCCTGTATAACAAGCTGCGTTTTTTTTTCGTTTTGTAACTTATTGAGTGGTACGTTGGTGCTATGTCCATAATTAGTATGACAGTGAAAAAGTGGCGCGAAATGGCAAGTGCAATACAAACTGACAGAGCGCCCAGCACAATCTCTATTTATGCGCATGCAGCCAACCCACTATAAAACTAGCATAAACAAACCCGAAGAAAAGCTTAAACGAGCCATAAAAAAACAGCATATCAGACAGCTGCCAAGAGGCAGTATTGCGTGATGCTACGTTATTGCGTGATGCTACGTTATTGCGTGATGCTACGTACGATGCGACTGCATTTATCCTCTCTAATTAAGTTGCTGCAATACCAACGCACGATAGCTACATATGAAATTACGGAGCATGGTCATGAATCAAAACTAGCCTGGTTGTCTTAGCTCATATGTCTCGGACAACGTTAGCTAAGATCTGTGCTTAATTATTTATTTTATTCCAACTTGCCAAGTCACTGATCCACAGACGTATAGTATTTTAGCATCAGGTGGACAGATGACCGAACACCGTATAGGTCTACTAAGCGTATATTGTACGACTTTTTGCTTGCGTTTTCTGTAAGCTTGGCTAAACCTGGGTCATCCCCTGTGCGAGAAACGGGACATGTGGTGCCATCGTTGCTAAACAAGTTCGTCTGATGACATTCCTCGTGTATTTTCGGATCATTTTTTAATTAAAACAAAACTGAAATGAAGGAAGAACGGCATCATTACAGTTGGAAGCGCTTTGGTATTTGTTGCTTTTAATACGCATGCATGCAGACGAAAAACGTGCTCCAATATTATAGATTCCAGAGGTATACGGCTACATTTTTGCTGTTCAGCAGCGAAGTCCATTATTGTCTTCTGCTCAGTTTCCAGGCCTGCTGCCGTTGCCTCCAGTCCGTCCCTGCCGGGATCGTGCGCGCACACACACACACACACACACACACACACACACACACACACACACACACACACACACACACACACACACACACACACACACGCACGCGCGCGCGCACGCACGCACGCACGCACACGCGCACGCACGCACACGCACGCACGCACGCACACGCGCACGCACGCACACGCACGCACGCACGCACACACGCACGCACACAAAGCGGTGATGTATTCTGCGCGAAAGCGTGGCAAATATTTCGATTCAGAGCCGAATTTCGTTCGCTGTGTCCATTTACACAATTTTACTTCGTTATGTCCAGTGCTTCATTGCGACACGTTTCGTTATGACGAGGTTTGACTCTGTTATATACCGGAAAGGAATGTTTTCCATTACGCGTTGTTTGTTGCTGTCGGCATGAAATTTGACTTTTTAAATTGGGTGGTGTTCGCGGATGTTTTAATGTTAACGATTAAAGTTGGCTGAGACGCCAGGATAAATTATTCGGTAACCGCGAGGTGCGCGGAGAATGGACTCGTAACGTCGCAAGAACGCCCTCGAATTGAGGGGGTGAGGAAAGAAAAGGATCGAACCACGTACTGTGTGCGAACCTTTGACAACAAAAGCGATTACCGAGCCTGCGTGCCGCGCTTGTCAAAACCCGTCGCCCGTGGCGAAGTTTGCGTTGATTGATGTCCGTCCTGGCTTGGAGAGATTTGGCTTCGCGTCAACGCGCCTACTGTGCTCACGAGTGCGAGCACCCAACGTCGGCTGGCGATGGACACGAGATGCACTTTCGGTGGCCACGACACCTCTACCTGAACTGTCTTTGGTCCACCGAGCATCGCGGCCTTTGCGTCCATCGCCCGTTCTTTCGCTTTTGTTTGTTTGTTTGTTTGTTTGTTTGTTTGTTTGTTTGTTTGTTTGTTTGCGTTGACATTTCTCTCTGTATGTGACGCGGCGAGGAGTAGGGGCATCCTCCCAGCGAAGAACCTCGGCTCGGGGCTTCTTCGCTCGACGCGCTGGCGCGGGACCCTGTAGACGTCGCGCCATCGTCGTCGCCGCCGCCGGTCCCTGCCGAGTAATGCAATTTGTCTTGAACCGTTGCTGGTTGCGATATGCCCTTGGTTGTTCGTTTTGTTTGCCTCCCCTTCCCTCCTTTTTTTCCCCTTCTTTTTTCTCCCCCCTTCTTCGCGGCGCGCACGCGTGTTCGCTTTTTCGTTTGCTTATCCCCGGCAATGCTGTAGTTGTTGCGCCATTTTTCTTGCGCCTTCACGGCGGCATCTTCGCCATACGCCGCGTGGTGGTCCAGACGAGCGTCGTAGATGGGCTGTCGCTGTCGTGCGAGGAAAAACTCGAGCGGACTATACATAAGCGCTACTGAGCGCAAGCCGCCGGCGTTGTTTTTTTTTCTTTTCTCTCACTCTCTTTCCATCTCTGACGTATCGCTGCGCGCGCGCGTGGTACTCTTGCTGACCAAGTTTTGTTTCGCTCGCTCTTTATTTTGATTGCCCCGTTCACGTTTCGAAAGTGTTATTGTTTTTGCCCCGGCAGTTTGTTCGACGTGAGTAACTTATGTCGGTCGTTCCCGCTGTCTCTCCCTTGCAGCTCGAAGCTGGCGACGTCATTGTCGAGGTCAACGACACCCCCGTGGTCAGCTTCACCACCAAAGAAGGTGAGTCGGATTTTATTCGCTGCCCTTCTCTCTCTTCGTTCTTTCCTTGCGTCGCACTTCGAAAGTGGCGGCGTGGTTGGAAAAGAAGCGAAGGTGATTTTCAAGACGCTATCATAAATCAGGTGAGGATCCATAGCAGTTTTTTCTGGCGCTCGATAAGGGGTTGGGGGCTGTCCATGTATTGGCAGCAAGCTCTCCCTTCCGTCGCTTGAAGCGAGAGCTTGTTCCGTGCATGGCATTCCAGCTTTTCCGACTTTCCAGCTCGGCCTTTCTTCACTTTCTTCACTCCGAAGGCTAGCTTTGAATAATCATTCTGAAATAAACCGAAATTATCAATATTACGTTCAAATTTTAGTTTTGTCTCTATGATTCGGGTGTGCGAAGTGGCGGGAGCGTATCATTATCAATAACTTCTGAATGCGTCCCTCTTTTTTTTTTTAATTAGTGATAGGGTTCCTGTATTAGTTTGGCGCATTATACTGTCTCTTATAAAACGGTCTCTTCTTACAGCTACCTCTCCTCTCCATCCACTCGAGAAAATAAATATAGATCATATAATTTTTTTTTTTTTGCAAATATTGTAGTTCGGTCTGTCCACTGAACTTACATGAAAAGGCGGAACTGCGCTATCTATTAGAGGGTTTAAAAATGCGCTCGAAGTAATGAAAATTGTGAAGGCGGTATAATGTCAGTACTCCTGTAAACCAAAGTTGCACTTGCGTATCAAATTCATTACGAGCTACGGGTGCCGTAAGATTTCTCGTCGTGTCAGGGGCCGATTGTGTGAGCTTGTCCTACATTTCTTAGGCTCTCGCTTTAAGCCCTAATGTATTGGGTGTTGGTGCTCGTGAATAATAAGGGACGTCTTACTATTTCGATAAGTATTAGGGAATCCTGTAGCAGTTGACCTGAATATGTGCATTAATTTTGCTGCTACTGTTCGGAATTGCGAGCCTACATTGTATTTAGGCTGATTATAGTCGGATACAACTTAAGAAGTCAGGAGAGGCCCCACCCAGACGACCGAAGCGCGGCAGCCGGTCGCCTCCGCGACTAAAGAAATAGTCCCGCTCATGCACGCGCCGATGTTCTCCGAAGGTGGAGCCACCGGCCGTCCCGCTCATGACGTCAGTCCCGTGTGCACGCCCATTGGTGCAGGCTTGTGTTCATCCGCCTTTGAGGAGGTAAGGCCGCTGACTTTTAAAGTTGTATCCGACTGTAGAATATGTATGAACTCTATAGTTACGGACCGATTATGTTTCCATTACAGAGCTGAAGGCTGTTGATATCCGTGCCACAAATTATCCGCTGCGGCAACTGGGTTCCAGTGTGGAAAAAAAAAAAAAAAACTGCTCGTGCACTTGTACTCAGGCCAGTGTACATTAAAGAAACGGGGTGGTAAAAAGCAATTCGGTGTTCTCATAGTGTATCGTCGCTTGTATAGTGCAGGCCTTTCTCTGAAACGCTAAAATAAATGAATCAGTCAGTCGGTCGATTGGTTGGTCGGTCGGTGCATTCAAGTATCGCCTCGGGTGCTAAGCGCACCTCAGTGTGGTTTTCCTTGATTTTACTGGCGCACGGGCTGTTTTACCATAGTCGATTCGTTCTTAATTAAAACGCTATCGTCGTCGGTTTTTATTAGATTATCCTCAGGAATAAACGACGTGTATGTTTGCGAAATGGTGCAAGACGTATCTTAAACGCTTGAGCTGAGTCTGAGCTTAATACGAAAACGGTGCAATGTGTTGTCCCCTCAGCAACAACCACATTCAATTTTGTCACAAAGTATAACAGCAAATGCTGCTTGTACGTGTGGTTCATGGGCTTTGGCATCATATTAGAACACAATTAACTTTGTTGGAAGAGCGCTTTCTTCCTTCCGAGGCATTCATAGTCATATTTGACACCCAGTACGCTATTATTGCATTCAGAGGTGGTAGAAACACACATATGTCGTGTGGTCACACATCAAGAGATTACGTACCCAACGTGAAAGACTCAGCAGAGCCCTGTACCCTGCAGGCCTGACCCGAAGGTCGCGGGATCGAATCCCGGCCGCGGCGGCCGCATTTATATGGAGGCGAAATGCTTGGCCCGTGTGTTTAGATTTAAGTGCACGTTAAAGAACCCCAGGTTGTTGAAATTTCCGGAGCCCTCTACTACGGTGTGTCTCATAATCGTATCGTGCTTTTGGCACGTAAAACTCCAACAGTTATTCTTACTATTATGTACCCTGCAGGGGTAACGACGCCTGCTCGATGTGTGGCGACGCCGCCGTGGAAGTTCCGGGGACGTGATTTTCTATGGCTGAGTTCATTCTTTATCGGCCAAACTGCACTACATTCCGTTCAAAAGGCACCAAGGGTTTAACGCGGCATGATTAAGGAACGTTTGTTCAGCCAAACTGGCCTAAATACTAAAAAAATGTACTTTGATATCCGAGACGTCACACTGACGCACCGATGCTGTGATCTTGATGTGAAACTGAAATATATTTGACTTCCTTCTTCTTTTCTTTTTTTTTTGTATAATAACCGCGAAATAACGAAATTGGAGCTGATGAATACATTATTAGTCTAAACTGAGAGTGTTCCTTTTTGGTGTCCCTTCAAAGCTCGATATAACCTTCTACCGGGCCCCGGAGAGAAAGAAGTCGCCTTCTCACAAATACAACTCGTTCTTTGGCCTCCTCCGATTTGCGTCTTTTGTCGCGGCCTTGCGCAAATGGTGTTTTCTTTTATTTTTTTCCCGACACTTCGTGTTGACAGCGTCGCTCGCATCCGTTCTCTTCACAACGCAGCCTGGATCCGGTCGTTCTTCCGTAGAGCGAGCACCGACGACGTTCGTAAAAACAGTAGTCCCTGCGATGACTCTTCGCAGTTGCCGCTTGTTCGCGACGGCGTCTCGTGTGTCTCCGCGCGCCGCGTTCCCAAAGACTGTGCTCTGTCCTTGGATCGGCCTGCGGTGCCTGCCGGACGCTTCTTTAGCCCGCGCGACGTGCACGCCTGGTGTTTGCTTGCGCGCGAGAACGACCGCTCTTTGTTCTGCGCGCGCGGTGTCAACGCTGTCAGCCGCTGGCGTAACTTGGTCACCGCGGGGGCTCACTTTACGGCCACCACTGTGTTCGCACTGCGCGGAGTCCTCTCTTTTTTTTTTTCTCTCTCTTTCTTTTACCGTGTATGTATACTGCACTCCCTTATTGCGAAGGATGCTCTGAGCGCGGCAGTACCTCTCGTATTGCTTGTCTTATTGCTTTATTTTTTTTTATTTTGTGAGCGGAAGTATTGGTTACGCATTGAGTCCACATTGCATTCCCTTTAGGTTTGGCATCCAAGCGCGTAACTCTGGTTTCGGAACATGAAGCCACGCGGGGCGTTCCTGTGTGTTGCGCGCACCGGAAGCGTGACTCACGAAGGTGCGTTTTTGTTGTCAGCCTTCCTTCCTTTCTTTTTTTCGCAGGAAAACTACGTAAGGCCTTTGCCGATGCGCCCGTTTTTAAACGCGTGTTAGTCACTTATTTCCCCTCTCTTGGCCCTCCGTATATGCGCCGTTGTAGTATCGATACACGATACGTGTGTTTGTTTAGTGCTGCCTGTTGTTCATAATTTATTAACGAGTGCAGCGTTGCACAACGCAAATAATCTTTTGAGCAGATACGTTTCTTGAGTTGTGGAGGGTGTCGGCATTAGCTACCGCTACCTTGGGAGTCTGGCATATTGAGAATTCCGCGTTTTCCTATAAATTTCGGCTTTTCCTCTAAGTATCTGTAGGAAATAATAAACCTTCAGTTGGCAGCAAGCACTCGTCTTCGTCGTTTCTGTGTCCGTTGTCCCGCTTCGCGCTACACCACCTTACCAAAAAAAAAATGAAAACCAACTAGGCCATACCACTGCTTTTCGAAGTTGCGAAGCGGGTCCTCGATCTATAGCCTACACTTTCGATGCGTCTCGAAAACGGGTTAGCCAGCGCTACCGGGGCGTAGCACGGAGGACAAGCTGCCCCACGCCGCCATTCGTAAATGACGAGAGATGCTTGTTGGTGATGAGTCAGAGGACGAGACGAAGTTGAAGGAATAAGAACAATTGCTTTATTTATAGTTGTATAGGAGAGTTAGAATAAAAATAATTGCATTAAGGCGCACTCAGATTTGCAGGACTAGCTATAGCAGGATAAATGCACCGATGGAATACGTAATTATCAAAACTCGTGTCTGCTTGTCTATATCGTTATCACATGAGTCGTATCTCGCACACAACGCATCGCGGCTAGATTCGTGGAACGTCCGAAATAAAGCATCTGTTGGCGAAAACCCGGTGCGATAATAAATGTGGATTAATCTGCTTCATAATCAGTGTACTAAAAAGTCGCGTTTCGTTTGGGGAAAATATACACGATAAAAGAGGGAATGCAAAAGAAACATTACTGTGGACCACACTGCAACTGTATAGCGTCAAATGCTGACACCTGAACAGCGTTGACCAGTTGGAGGGGGAGTGTTTTTTTTTTTTTAATTTTTTTTAAACACGAAAGTGTTTTATACGCTGGGGTCCACCAAGACTTCAGCGACGTGTTTCCTTCACGGATATGATGTTGATAAAATGGACGCTAACGAATAAGAAAGAAAAAAATGTTAGAAAAATTTCCGCCACCGGAAATCGAGCCTACGACTTCTCGGTCCACGACAATAAGCGCCCGGCGCTCTACCGACTAAGCTACCGAGGCAGAGCACGATACTCCACAAACCTGCCTTATATCTCTCATACAGTCTCTCTCACACGGTGCTATCTGTTGGTGGGGCTAGGCGGGGCAGGGTGGTGCCGCCGTCAGTGAGAGGGACAGTGAAGTAATGTGGCATGGCACTTACTAGAACCGATAGACAACGATTCGGTGACGACGCAGTTGAAGCATGGCATCCGAGATTGCGCGCCGGCAGGTCTCCTGCACTGATCTCCACTAGGAGGAGCTGGATGGCGCATCGAGCACGCGGGCGTGAAGCCACCGGAAGCCGCCGTTTTTGTCCCGGAAGAGAGCTTTTTTCTTTCTTTTTTTTAAAGAAATACCTGCCTGTAGCGCAGTACACTGTACGAATCGACCGGAAACGTCGTCAGGGAAGACATTTCACGCGTAAGTACCTCAGAGTTGCATTACTTTTTACGCATTTTGTACGTTGCAGCACTCCGCCGTATTCGGACGATGCCGCCGGGCGAATGTCAGGCCTTGGTGGATCGAGACAAAGGCCAGCTGGACGTGGAACGCCGCCGCGCGTTCGCGGCTCAAGCTACGAACCTGTCTCCCGTGTCGCTACAGAGCAGTGTGGTATAGTGTATGCATGAGCACAGGCGTAGGTTACCCTTATGCTCGAGAGCGCACACCGGGCCGTTTCTCTCCTTATTTTACGACGCTTTGAAGAAGCGCATATCAAGTACCAATATTTATTATATGCTTGTTGATGTCGTCTTTTCGCGGGATTAACGATACGCAGTGTCCAGGTATATGTTAATAACTTCAGCTACCACAATTCTTAAATCATGATCATGGGCCTTAGTCGTCGCTGTGGAGATGTGCCGCTAGGCGTCAGCGTGTGTGCATCCACGTCAAACGGTGCTATAACCGCCAAACACCAATAGACATTGTACAAGTCCTGATATATCCACCGCACAATAAGCAATACTTCTCTGGATACACGTTTCACTTTCGTGTTATACCGATTCCTATGACGGAGGGATCAGCCATGTTTTCTTTTTTTTTCGTAATAATGAAACTCGCGCATGAGCCGGGAAATAGATATTAGGCAAAAAAAAAAAACGGAATTGAAGGGCACCTCAAGGTATAAACAGGTACCTCAAGCGCAAATGCCTATAGCTGCATGGTCTGGCTCAATCTGGCGGTGCGCGATGTAGCATCGCGGATAACAATGGCAGGACGTGTGCATTCCTGAAGCTAACAGCGTATCAGACATCATTGGAATTGGATGTTGCATAGCGCGCATGCCCATAAAAGAGCTGATGCCTGTTTCATATACACGCCATATAGGCTGATGCAGACGAGCGTAGTGGAAGACAGAGACTGACGTATTGGGCTGCACTTGGCTAATTTAAATGCAGTAACTCAGAGCAGGCTACAGGTCGTTGGCATCGTCTTCTACGAAAAGCACCCGAGTTCGCTCCTCGCCTGCATGTCTTTGCACCCAGTGGCTGTTTATATGATCTTGCCTTGACTCTGAATATCGATCTGTTATATCCCTCTCAACAAATCTATAGGCCAACTGCAGCTAAATACGTCGCAAATGCTCTGTGCACGAATGCAGCATCGCTATGCATATTAGACAGCGCAGAGTCTCGAGCCGCCTGGCCATACACCATGTCAATAAGGTAACCTTGTCTTCATTGTAAATAAGACCACGTTCCTCTGTGGCACACGGTCGCGCCAGCACGTTTACTGCCGTCCTCGCGGCGAAACTGCACTGTCGTCAACATAAATCATCAGTCGCAGACAAAATGGCACCACGCGTTTGCACTGCCCTGTCGACTTTAATACGATAGCGTTAAAGAGCTCGTTTCGCAGAAATTCCGGTGTCGGCGTCGTTGGTTGCGAGGTAACAATCATCATCTTGTTCGTGACCGAAAAACCGAGAAAGATCCAAATAAAATAAATAATAAAAAAACTTAGGTTCGAGTGAGATTCGAACCTAGGCTGTCTGCGTGGCAAGCGGGTGTTCCACCACAGATCCACGATATTGCTTGCAACTGCTTCGGAAGAAAACATTATATAAAAGTCATGTAGTGGAAGGAGTCTCCTTACCGTATGCAATATTGCGTGGCAGAAGCGTAGAATAGCGCCAGGCGTCAAGACATGTCAATTGCGCAACGAGTGGGTGTTTTATAGGCCCACCAGTTACAAAGCGCGCAGACATATTTAATCATCATGTTCTGCAAAAGCATCAAGAAAGTGAGCAGCTGCGTAGGTTCGCGTGTTGCTTTACGGACGCCCATTAAGTGCCCACTATAGTGGACACTTAACAACTGTACTTGCAGAAGGCATTTTAGAATAGTTTGAAACGGCCAGTGATCCGCGCGAAGTCGTTCGTTTAATTCCTTACGGCACGGTTGAGGCATGCACCGAGAACCTAAGCTATAGGCTAGCGATTGAGAAGGCGATGCGCACGGGGCCCGATTACGTTATCGCGTTCTACTCTTAAAGGCGAAGCTCAAGCGTCCTCGAAGATTTTCGTCGTCTGTGTACCATCGATCGAAATCGATAAAAGCGGCGGCATAGAAAGCGTAGTTTCAATGCTGCACTTCTGTTGTCATGCTGTGCGTTATAGAGTTCATCTATGTGGCTCCCTTCGGGAGCCAAAGTTAGTAAATTTACTGGTTCTAGTTAGGTCGACGCTTGCTCTTCATGATTGTAAGCTTGCAAGGGTGTACTTCTTTGCGCGTGTTATCACAAATCATGATTAAGATTTTCCTGCAACTTGCTAGTGCGTCCTCCCATAGCTCTATGCGATGAGCAGCATGTTTCCTCGCATCATTTAGTTCATTCACTGGACTATAGCGCGTGATCTTTGACATTGAAAAATGCCATTCGGTAATTGTCGCGCGGTCGCACCCTTCAGTTATTTCTGAAGGACAGTGTATATACAAATGGCACTCTGTTAATCGCCTGCGTAGGCCGCTGCGACGCTCAAAGCGCCATATAGCTGGTTTCGAAAAACATCGAATTAGGTGCCGCGATACCGCCACACATTGCTAATGTAGGCGCTCGTAGAGCTGTAATAATGATTCCTTTATTCGTTTTACTTTAACCTGTTCCTTTTTTTATCATCCACCGCTCAAGACTAACCGATACTTGTGGCGTGTCCACCTCGGTGGTACAGTGGTTAGGTGTTCGGCTGCTGACCTGAAAAGTCGAGGGTTCGATCCCGGCCGCTGTGGTCGCACTTCGATGTTTGCGAAATGCTATAGAGGCCGGTGTACTTTGCGATATCAGCGCACTTTTAAGAACAGCGGATCATCGAAATTTCCGGAGCCCTCTACTACAGCGTGCCTTATAATCATATCGTGGTTTTGGGTGCGTGAGAGTCCTGATATTATTATTAGCCATTTTATTGATTCATTGACTCTTCTGTCTGATAGGTTTTCTGGTCTGAATGTCACCGTCTGAGCCTTTCAGGCGCCTCGGCATGGTGGCTGTCTGAATGGTGGGAAGTGTTGTTTCTCGTATGCGGAACCCCGATTGTGCGTTGCGGCGGAAATATGTGCGCAGGCGCTATCGGCGAAGTGCCGCTATAGCACCTCGCCTCCATCGAAATGCGACCGCCGCGGCCGGGATCTAACCTGCGACTCTCGGGTCAGCAGCGTTGCTGTCTGTTAGGTACGCTGCATCTTTCACCGTTAGAGAAACGATGCATCCCCTGATGGTTACCTTGAGTGGGAGATGGCGTAATTTTTCCATTCCCACGCTCCTCACATATGGCCGCATAGGAAAACGCCCATAAGACATAATGAAGGGTGGAGTGACGAAATTTGCGATGTATGCGGACCTTCGATTCGCTGTTTCTGCGGCAGCTTGCGCACTTACGTGGCTGACGCTAACGACGGAGGGCTCGCGTTGTACGAGCATTTTGTTGATATGTTGCTTCTTCGTTGGATCACTTGGTGATATGTAAACAGCGCAGCGGTGCATCGACGCTGGTTTAAAAAAATATCGAAGCTGTAAGCGCGCACTGATCGCAAAGCGGAACCCTTAACTGATCATACGGTGACAGAGGGGAGGCGCTTGTCGGCAGTGTCAAGCGATCCGGTGATCGCGACGGGCCGAAGAAGTCGAGCGGGTCGTGCAGTCGCGTACCACGTCTGCAATTTCGAGACCGCATGCAAAGTAAACGATGCGCCGTCACTCGTTCGTGCTGTCTGTGCTCCGTTTATAGATACGGTGCATCCATCATCACTGATAGAGAAACAAAACGTAGCACTTTTCCGTTCGTGCATGCATGAAGTTTGAGCGCATACTCGGTATAGTCTTCAGCGGCTTAAGGCTATATACGTCAAGTCACCTGCTCCAATAGTTGGAAGGTCTGCTGCAAATTTGCATTTTTTCTGCTCGAAGAACTGCTCCAAATATAATTTGTCTGTCCCACCACTGTTTTATTGCAGTTATTCCGTCTGTGGCGCCGTGATTACAATTCGACAATTTACGCATGACGTGACAGTGGCCTGCCCAGTTTCTAACGCTGTCTTAGCGGCCGCACACTGCAGTGTTGTCCAATTTCGCGCGTTATCCTCGTTCGTGTTCGAAGCGTCTTTCAGTGAATGGGGCAACTGTTTTATGCGCTGCGCTCGTCTCAGGGGGAGTAATTAAGACCTCGGGGAATTACTGCTAATTAATCACTTTTCCTACGGTCCCCGCGCGTTAGGGTATCTTTTTTTTTTCTTTCTAATTCTTGCGCGAGGAGAGTGGTGTATGCAAAGTGTACTCGTCTTTCCCTGCTTAACGTCATTACTTGGACGATAAATTTTTCCTCCGCCCTAAGTTTCGTAAGAGCGACGCTATTGAATAACGCGGCGTTCCTCGACATTTGGTATCATTAAGCTTGTTAATTCTGCTAAAACTTTTTTTTATCGCCATTCATTGTGGAGCTTACTCTGTAATAAATTCTTTGGGATTGTTGTTTCCTTTTTATTATGTAGCGCCTTTATTTTTTTTTCCATCGCTTATTGCATTATGTGCTTCCTGCCTCGTCAGTATGCTGTTTATCGTGGACCTCAAACTCGGTGTGATTAACTTTGGCGGCCAAAAGGTGTTCGTTGGTTGTCTCGTTCGCTGGTGTTATTCCATTTTTGTTGTTGTAGCACACGAAGATATATGACGCGAGCATCTTTTTGATTTTCGCATCTGATGTGAACCTCGAAACATTGACTTTCTGGTACACCGACGCCGAACACACCCCTCACAGAGTTTATAATGGAACTACCTCCCGCTTCCTCCTTTTTCTTTCTTCTTCTTTAACATCGCTATGCTTATCCTTCGGCTTTTCTACATCAGAATCTCCAGGAATCTCGCTTGTCCGGAATGGATTGTTATCGGGGCCCGTTCGTTCTGTGATGGACGTATATACGCACGTATGCATGCGTGGTACTGGTTTTAGTCTTGTTAATATTTCGGGGGTGGAAGGGGTGCGCGCATGGGTTGACCGAAATGGCATGCATGCGAAATTCGTCGCCCTGTCGCAAGCGTTCGCGTGTGGGAGGCCAATGCCCATCGTGCTGGTCTCTATATAAATCGTTCTGGCAGATGCTGGGAAACGCTTGATTTGTGCGTCCTCTGCTGTTGCGACACCCCGCGCCCGACGAGGTGTTCGATATATATATATATATATATATATATATATATATATATATATATATATATATATATATATATATATATATATATATATATATGATATTCGTTCGTCGTAGAGCTTCCTCATTTCGCAGCCATCCTCGTAATGGCCGACATGTACTGGGAAACTGCCTGGTCATTAGCGTCGGGCCAGTTTTGTGTGAGAGAATTTTTTTCGGGCCCGTGAGGCGATGCACAGCTTATCTCTGTGCACTCCTTATTTGCTTTGTTAAACCTGTTAACTTCTCATTTCTTCCTATGGAAATGAAAGCGTGTTGAAACTCTGAGCCGTTTACGGTCGTGTGCTTCACATCGACACTTCTAATGCATCTATGCACTAATGATATTTTTCTTCTTTTCTTGTTCTTGCATCAGCTCCCAGTAAACCGTCACTGATTTTTTTTTCTGTGTTCTTTCTGAAACTAATTATTATTTTGTCACTGTAGGGAAGCGCATATACCGTAGTCCACACAACCGAATAAAAACTGCTGCAACGCAGACCTATCCCGGTGACATACAGCTACACTTGTCTTGTCTCAGTCAACTCTGTCTTGTATATATGCTTGCGTGTGTCCTAATCGTTTCCACTTTTCTGCCACCCTAAAGCACATTTCTTTTCTGTGCGTCTACTCTGCTTGTACTCGTGACCAGCTTTTCTCGGTCCCGCTCACCACATGACCACGCAAATTGCAGTTCAACCCTTGAATCCCGACCTGTGTAGAATGTATGCTAGCGTTTTCTCAGTTTTCCCCCTCCTTTATCCTCCCAATTTCGCCCGCACGCGTTAGTACCTTTAAACTACAGCGAATACATTTTTTATCAGCAATACTGGTAAGCTTCCGATTGTAACTTGGAGGTGCCTGTGATATGCGTCGATTTCTATATTTTGCTGATTTTCTTATCAAATTTATCAAGGTTTGTGCTAAAAACTGCGAATTTCGTCAACGTGTCCCGCTTACAATTCCATCGGGTAGTCTGCTAGCTGCTTTTGCTTATGCCTTCAACAGGCTAATTCGTTAACGGGACACCAAAGAGACAAAAAGGTGTCTTAGTTTTATTATAGTAAATTACTCTTTCACAGACTCTTACCCTGAGAAGGGGCTCGTTAAGCCAGAAAATACTCAAAAATAAAAAAAGCCTGGTGGCGCCAGCGCCTAGGTGACGTCATAGATTTTTGACGGCGTGTGTTTAAGCGTAGGTGAATTTCTTATTCGTGACGATGAAATACATTGTATTATTAAGATTCTTGTATTCTAAGTACACGGGTGCTCATCGAAATGCGGAATCTTTCCATCGATAGCAGTAGGCGCGCGACATCTCCTTCGTGATCGGTCCATGCGTGTTTTATCGTTTCTTTGCCTCAGTTCAAGTAACCGTCGTTCTTTTAACGCAGACCATTTGATAGACGCACCCCCCCCCCCCCCACTATGGAAAGAAACGGCGCACGATTCTAACAGCAAGACGAAGAAGGGACGACAAGAGCGCTGACTTACAACTGGTTTTGTGTTTCGACGTGTGGGCACATATGTCACTGGCTACACCCGGGATTTTCGCAGTGGGTGGTACTTACGTTATTTTTTGTTTCTACTTAAGTGGTCTAAAAATGACGCTATCCATATTTTTCTGCTGCGTGCCACTAATCTCTAATAGCGGAGGAGAATAGCTGCTGTCAGAGAGCTTCGGTTAGCTTTCGTCTGACGCCCAACACTGCACCGTCCATAGGCGAGGGCCCTGGGTGCAGGGAACACAGGGTGCGTGCAGGTCCTTGAAGTTCTTGAAAACTCTTTGAAATTGAAAAAAATGGGGTCTCAAGGTGCTTGAAAGTCCTGGAATTATTTTATCTTGAAGACCATTGAATTTCATAAGTAAAACCTCATATAAGGGGTGTAAAGATTATCTGACCTGCTTTCTATGGTGCCCCAGTACGATCAGGACGAACTTCCAATTTCGGAAATATTCCAATTTTAGTGTATCGCATCTGAAGGGGATCGCAAATCAGTTTCGTATGTTGATAATACGATATCATAGATGTAAGTCACCGGCGGTATTCCTCACTGCACGATGATCCTTATCACTGCTGATATACTTCACTACAATACACGATTGTGTTCCAGCGAAGCGCATTAAAGCACGTTTTGTCATTTTCGAGTACAAATAACGCCCTTCCTTGCTTTATGTTTCGAAAGACACAGCTTATTCATTTGAACCCTGTAGTATGCAGTTCACCTGAGACTCAGTGCCTTGTTTGGCAGCATCTGCCGGAGCAATGCTGTTTTGTTGGCTTGAATGTTTCCAGTGGCGCGAGAAGTGACTGCGGTACTGTTTGAAAAACTATACTTTGAGACGCAGCACTGATAGTGGCGGGGAACATTTTTGACACACGCGTAGTACGGCGCTATACTTTGGCATGAGATTTACAGCTGGCCTATGCAGACAATAAATCAGTATACCGTGTTCGGCATGTTTGGGTTTGACTGTGTAAGTTTTTGAGGCATCTGAAAGTGCATATGCGCAACCAGATAACCCCATAGTGAGCGAAAGTCTTCATGCTGGTTTCTTTGGTCTGCTTACAGTGTTTACTCTCTACACTGGACCATTAGTTTCACGTTTCCTTTTGTCGGTTTTGCCTTCTTACTTTTTTTTTTTATCTCTTGGCTTATCTTGTGAGGACTTCACGCCGAAAGCTCCTGCATTTCTCATTTGGTTTCTCTCTCATTTTGTTGAGCAAGTGGTGCGCGAAGGTGAGGTGACTGGTGTCAATGTTTGTTTTTTTGGGATACTTCAAAAATGCAAAACGGGAGAACTCAAGAACATCGGCCAATACAAGCAATTCCCAGCGAGGCTAGATATGTGCAAAGTAATTTCTCTGTCTGTCGTGTAGCGAAACTATCTGTAGCGTTTTGAAAACGTTACTAAAGTAAAGAAGTGCCACATGGGATGCTGCTGGGCACCTTTGGAATAGTTTTAGCAGGGTCTTGAATGTTATTGAACACCCTTGAATTTTTGTCTGTGAAATCTGTACGAAAGCTGTGAAAAGGTCGCATTGATGCGTAAGCTTCCAGCCCTCGTTCGGAACAGTGCTAGTATTCTCTTTGCTACATAGTAGATTGTGTAGTCACTGAGCGAGTAAAATTCAGGTAAAGGGTGTTTTCGGCCCGGGAGCTTGCGAGCTCCAAACTCCTCTGTTTATTCAATAAAGGTTTTCTCCTCCTCCTATCTGTCTACTGATGTCTCTGTTTCGAGCTTGAATAACTTCTGTTGGCACGGCGGCAGCTTTCGCAATTATTCTTGCGTTAAACTCGGCACCGTGCAGCAATCATTTGGAAGGAAACGGATCGATTCATTCAATTATTCGTTTCTTTTATTCCCTTTCTCTCTCTCTCATCGATGCAGAGCTTTTTTCACGCCTTCGCACCTGTGTGTTTATCACGGCCGGAATGAAACAAGTATAGCGCTAGAAGTCCTGCGTAAGTTGCGCGCATCGCATCTTCTTAACCTTTTTTCCCACCCTGCGCGCTGGGCACCCAACGCATCACGCGGATTGCCGAATGCGAGCTAAGGAAGAGGTTGGAAGCGGGAAAGGGGGTGGTGGGTCGTAGTGATGGGGAAGCGTGCATCTCGAGTCCGGCAACAGCTTGCACGCGTAGAGCTCATCGGTGCTCCCAGTCTTCGCCACTATATGAATGAAGAGCAACTGACGAACTTCGCGCCTTTTCTTTCTTTCTCTGTCTTTTCTGTTTCTTTCCTTTGGCTTATTTGATAAAGGCAAGGCGTGGCTGTGTCGGAAATTGACTTTTCTAACTTTCACGGAATTCTATTGATATGCAAAGACGCGTGCGAGAGGCCCCGGACGGGGGAAGGGATTTAGAGAGTGGAATACGAAAGACGAGAAATGTAATATTTGTGTATTATTCACGAAGGCGACGGGGACTGCGCGGCCTCTGAATATTCAAAGCGTCAAAATCTGTTACTCAAGCCGCCACACCCATGTGTTTAAAAGGTTAAGAAAAATAGAAAAGAAAAACCAACTTAAACAGTTTTATTACTCGAGCGCGGAAGCGCTTGGTTAGGCGCTTGACGACAAATAGAAAGGCAATTAACGGAACGAGCGGTACTGTTTAGCGCGCATATAAGTTACCATTTAATAATACTTGAAATTGCTAAGTCAAATAACTTGAGCAGCGTGTCCCGCACGTCCACAAGTGAAATGTGTAACAGCAGCTGTCACCAGCGTTATCAGAATAGGTCTTCAAGCTTCGGGACGTTTGTGAAGGACCGAACGGCATATGTAAATATAGTGTTCGTGAAGCGCCGTCTTTTGTTTTAAAAGGGTGGGCTTTTTGTCTTGGTGATAGCGAACTTTGGGCGGATAAATTGTATATATTAACTTATAGATTACGTATAACTGTCAAAATTCTCATTGAGGTTTTGCAAAGCCCAACTCGCTAATTATAGCGGTACATCTAAGATCGAAATACGTCAGTTTCGTCCGATTTAGATGTGTTATTGGACGAATCTTACAGAATTATAAGATGGTTTTTCATTGCTGATTCGCATGTTGCTTGTAAGCTCGATAGTTCCTTTCTTTTTTCAGATTTTGAATTTTTTTAATAGTTTTATTTATATATAGGCAATCTTGAAAACAGAGAAAAAAAAAAGACTTCTCCCTGTAGTCACTATATCCTAACTTTTCAGTTTTAATGCGATGAATCTAGCCAGCTTCGGTTTTATCGTTGCCGAGAAAAACTTTCTACGTTCTGATGTGTTCAGATAGAAGCCCTGTAGCTCATGCACGCCAAGAATATGGGATATTTATATCTGTCAGCAGGCGGGGCCAAGTGGTTGCGTTAGTTATTCAGTGGAAAGCGTAAAAAAAAAGTCTGAAATGCGCATCGAATTGCTATGTTAACTAACATTTGTGAAGGCGGGAAAGGTGAGGTGTCAATAAAAAGCTGGCAGGTAAACAACTTCAAGTGCGATTAGACATTAAAGGAGCACTGATACGATTTTGAGACATCGCAGAAGGGACCGTTTTCGTTTCCTTGGTATGCAGTGTAAACGCTCTATACACACCAGAGTCAGACAACTTGTATAAAATATTTTACTTTGATTTTAAAGTTTCTGTCTCTGGGCATCTGCAAGCCAGCCCCACCGCAATGGACATTATCCCGACGAGTCAACGCAGTTCCACTGAGTTTGTGAACTCTGCGCCCTGCATGCAGCCTAAATCGCAGAAATCACAGTCGGGTTCGCCGGACTACGATTCACTCGTCGTTGTTTACGTGCACCACGATCAGATGACAGAGCTGCCGCTAGTACGTCGCGATTTGCTGTCTCCCGGTGACTTCGCACTGCGATGACACGTGTCTGAGAAGCCGCCCCCTCGATATCGAAACCGAAAGTGTGTTTTACAGCGAAAGCTGTTAGATCATTTCAGCGGCCGTTTTTGCCGCCGGTGTCCGTAACCACTATCGCTCGAAATAAGAAAAACGAAATAAGAAAAAATTTCCAGGATGAAACGAGGTTCGAACCTGGGCCCTCTGCGTAGGAGCCCAGTATTCAACGTCTGAGCCATGCCGGTGCTTGAAACTGCTTTGCAAAAAAGGTCCTATAAAGGCTTCATGTCGGGAAGGAACCACATTAACATTTGCAATATAGCGTGGTAGAAGCGTAAAATAAGCACCAAGCGTCGCACAACGCGAATTCTGTAACCAGGCATTACATAATGCGAACTGCGCAACGAGTAGGTTGTTGAATGCTTCCAACCCATTACAAAGGACAATCTTCATCGTCATCAGGCACAGCATCAACAAAGTGCGCATAATGCCCTACAAGGGTTTTTGCGGGTACCACGGCTCTCCGTAGAATGACGAAAAATGGCATAGTGCCTGCTTCCCTACTTCTCAAAAATTACAATGATTTATAGCGTAGTGGGTTCTTCGCAAGTGCACTTGTATTGGTTGTCAAGGAAACCCATAAGCGCATGATCCATTTCCTCGGGGTCTTAATTAGTTCATCGCCCCCCCCCCCCCCCGCTCTCTCTCCCACGTCAACGTATGTTATACAGCATGGCGGGAGAGGGAAATAGCGACCGGGCGTCACCCGGTCGCTTTTCCAACTCATTACAAAGGGCTGAGCCATAATTCTTCATCAGTCGTCGCTTCAACAAAGTACACATAATGCCTTACAGACGTGTAGCTGGTGCCTCGCTTCTCCGCAGAATGACGAATATTGGCTTAGTAGGTGCTTCCCAACTTCGCAAAAATTGTGATTTATGGCGTTGTGGGTACCTTGTTAGTGTACCTGTATTAGTAGCCCCAAGAGAAGATACAACGGACTCTAGAAACGCCGCTCTTCCAGCTTTCGCTGTGACTGTGCTGCGGTTTCAGCACAGGCCTGGCTTTTTTTTTTTAAGATGGCGGTATTAAAAATATATTCGATGCATTCCCAAGTACCACAATACTCTTTTCAGGGTTCTCGACATCAGTGTTATTATTCAGAGCAACAATCCGAAAATATTTCAAATTCTTGTCAGTACTCCTTAAAACATCTTCGTCGCACATTCAGTTTCTCACAAATTCTCTTATTCAAAATTTTGTGCCCGCATCGCGTTTACGCTGCAGTAAGGGTGTTCCGTAAAGCCGAAAGAACCGTGTCCTTGTGAAACCCACAATGGGGGAGCCGGAAAGGTCTCCTCAGACTAAACAAGCTACAGAGTCTCTGTCGCAGATTGTGAACAAGTGCATTAGCATTAATCCATCGTTACATAGCTAAAAATTGTGTAATGTGCGGTATTATGAGCTGGTTCACGTAGAATTAAACCAAGCCATGTAAGCAATAATGAAAAAAACTCAGCTGGCTGAATGCCCCCCCCCCCCCCCCCCACCTCATGTCTGTTGTTCTTTCTCGGTGTAAAGTGCAAGAAGTGCGCTATAAACGGTAGCCTTCTCAAGAGGCCATCGCCGCTACAATATTTATTAAGGAAATGACAGCCATTCTGCAAAAACACATATAGTAGATCTAGAAACAGCATTGCCATCATTTTAACGCGTCCGAAACCTCATCTCTGGGGGCCAAATATTTGAAGCTAATAATGAATATCGACTCGAACCTCGACCAAAAAACAAGCTTGCCACGGAAGCGCGAAACATTTGTGCACTGCCGAGAAAGCATCAGCATTGAGGCGAGCAGGGAAATGTCGAGGTGAGTTAGCTTACGCTAAGGTTACAGTTATGCGTTAGCTTACCGGACAGTTATGAAACGATGACAGCAGTCTTCACGCACGAGGTAGTTAAGATGCGCGATGACAACTGACAAAGCGAGGAAGTCATATTAAAGGGGCCCTGCAACACTTTTTGAGCATGGTCAGAAAATGCTGCTGATGGGGCAGTCGAGGCTCCTGAAAGCATGTGGGCCAAAAGTTGTAGCGCAGCACGTGGCCTGGAATTTACAATTAATTTTCAATGTCCGTTAGAAATCACTCGATCGCTCTTCCCTCGACAAATAATGCTACAAACCCAAATGACCGCGCCATATACCCCAAGTCCACGGCCATTGGCGGATTTGAGCATCATGAGCTGCATAGTTACAGAGGCCGCCGCGGGATGGCGCGACGTGCCTGCGCGCTCGCTCGCGATCCCACTGAAAGTAAGGCGCGCGTTCGAAGGAAAAAAAAAAGTCAGTGCTCAGGGTCGTAACGCGCGCGGGACGCAATTCTTTTCCCCGCGCCATCCCTTTCTGCTTAGCTTCCAGCGCGCTCGTCGGGACGAGAGAAGAGAGAAAGCGCTTACAGCGTGCTACAAATCCTTGTAACTCCGCTCGTACGTGACGAATTCTAAAAAAAAATTGCGGCAGTCGATTCTTGAGGCAATCAACTCCTTTATGAAGCCGTTCGAAGATTACTTAGAAAAGAGTTGCAGGGCCGCTTTGAAGTTTCTCGGGGCGACAGAACACGCGAAGTAAATTCATGTCCCAGAGTCCCGGATATGGTAATTCTTGCGCTGGAACACCGAAGTTATAGAAAGTGATTTCCTTAAACAATCCAGTTTCGACTCGAAACTGTACCTCCACTTCACCGAGAAATGCACAGCATATGCCTCTTGACTGAAGAAGGCACTGCACGGGCGCCAAGAAACTAAAAAAAAGAAAGAAAAAGAAGACAGCATAAGCGGGCGCTAATTTTAATTTTCTTGTGTTCCTGTCTGTTCTGCGCTGAATTCCTAAACATTGTTTAGCAGCTGGACTACAAGATTGCGTAAAACTCTCCTGGCAAGCGCCGTAGTAGCTTATCAGGTAAGGTGTCCAGCTTCTAGGCTCGAGGACGCAGCTGCGATTCCCGGCCATTTGGTTGGGGGCGAAATGCAAGAACATCCGTGTAATTGGATTTCGGCGCGCGTTAGGTAACCTCGCTCAAAATTAATCCGTAGTTTCTAGCTACGGCGTGCCTCGTGGTAATGTCGTGGTTTTGGCTAGTAAGGGCCCAGAAATTAAATCTTTCCAGTGGTGGGTAAGACGAGGTGGAGTTCAATAACAAGCTCACTTTCACTCCAGCGCATTGGAATAGACACAGAGAGCGCACCTGGTGGCTGTAAAGTTTTCGCTCGGTCGTGTTTTATCAGACGCGGTGTGACTATACTTCATACGTAGAGCATCGCTGCCAATCACCCCATTTCTCTAGGTGGATTGACGAGGGGATGATATAGAAGACAGTCAGTGGGTCAGGAATTGCCTGAAAGGTCTTATATATATATATATATATATATATATATATATATATATATATATATATATATATATATATATATATATATATATATATATATATATATAATATAATTCAGCCCTAGACATTTTATGGAAGCTGAACAACCCGCGGGATATGTACGGTCATCGCAGATAAGGTTCGCACATGCGACCATTTTCCGGAATGATCGCTTATGCTAATCTTTTTCCGCGGTGACTGTACGTCTCCTGAGCATCGGGCTATCGATCATTGGCCTGGCTAGAGTAGACGCTGACCGAGCCAGCCCGCCAAACTTTGCCTACTGGACGTCGTAAGCCGTCCCAAGAAGGTACACCGCCCTCTACCGAATGAGCAGAACACTGTATGTTCCACCACACCCCAGCCTGGGCTAAGACGAAGCAATGTGTATTTCAGAAGAATGCGAACTCATGTCCCCCATCCGGTGTTCCTAAGCCGGATGTACACAACGATCTACAACAAGGAATACATACTTTTTGAACTCACCAAGGAACCCGCGGACACGTCCAATACATAGATGCGACTGAAATTATGGGCACAGTCATTGAACTGTGAAAATAAGTAAATGGCGTTAATATTAGAAGGATGCTCTAGACCGACAGCCTGCTGAGAGAAATCTTCGTTCAAAGGTGATCGATTTCCCATGGCACGGTCGAACAAAAGCTTTAAAGCACTGATAGTGCCATTGACCCGTAATTCGTTTGCTTTCTGTACATGATTTTTCTTTTCCTTCACGTACATACATACTGTCAATATAACCTCTACGTTATGAAGCTTCAAGATAATACTGTGGAATGACTGCGGTGGTGTAGCATCGCGCTCGGACCGAGTGACACAAGCTAGCTGTAGCCGACTGCTGAAGTCAGTATTCAGTTGAGCGGATGAAGACTCTTCTTAATTTAGTTGAATGAATATCACGTCGCTTTACTATCCCGTTGAATGCAGAATGCAGCTACATACAGACTGTTGTATTTGCGGCACTACAGGCGCAGATTCAGTGTCGCAGCCGACCGATGCAACATCTGTAGGGATTCGTGTCGCGTTTTTTCCCGCCAGGGGAGGCGGTACAAATGTGCGTGCAGCGTGCCTTCTGCGGCCTTGACTTCATAGAGCTGCTTAATTTTTTCTTGCATTCATTGCCAACGAAACTGCTTGTTCCGTCCTCCGTGTTTCTTTTGTTATTTTTATTTTCATGTAACTTTTTCTCATAATTTATTGTAACAGGTTTGTTGTCTCGTTCGCGTGCCACTTAGGCTGTAAAAGCTTCAAGCATCGACATAGGTATCTGAGCCCACATTGATCGCCTTGTGTCGCCGAAGGTGTGGTGTCTACAAGATTATCGTTATTGCGCGGTGTGAGAAGGCCCTAACACATTACGCCATTTACAGTACATATACGGCATTCAGCTGTTCGTTCCTTCGCCCGTGATGTTGGACGACTCGCAGGCATAGGTCGGCAAACTCACTCATGAGTCGACTCACTCAGAATCACTGAGACTCACATCGAGCCGTGAGTCTGAGTCTGAGTGAGTCCGAGTGAGTCCCGTTGAGGAAAATTTTGGTGAGTCTGAGTCCGTGTGAGCCCTAAGCACAAAATATATTTCTTGGGTGAGTCTGAGTGAGCTCCAAATTTTTTTGCCGACCTGTGATGATAACTTCTCAACTTCAGCATTACTATCGGCCTTATGACGGCTCCCGTTGATACTCACTTCCACTCACATATACTTCAACGCACTAGCGTTCACACATCAGCTCATTATTTATTGATCAGAGGCGTGCCCCTCCTCCCCTTGACACCTCTCCGCCCCCCCTCCCCTGCAAAATTTTTCAAAGGAAGTTCTTCATTTAAATAGCTCGTGTGAGAATATCTTTCAATAAAAATACACTTACCGGATTGCTATCACTGATGACTCGTATGTGAAGGTACGAGATCAGGATTCGTATTGTAGAGCACCGATTTTGCGAAATATTGACGTTTAAGTGCGTTGACATCCTGATCAAAAAAGCTAGTTATGCGATAACGTACTCATGAGTCGACTCACTCAGACTCAGATCGAGCCGTGAGCCTGAATCCGAGTGAGTCCGGTTGAGGTAAATTTTGGTGAATCTGAGTCCGAGCGAGCTCTAAGGTCAAAATATATTCCGTGAGTGCGTCTGAGTGAGCTCCACAATTTTTTGCCGACCTATGCTCGCAGGATAACGATGCTCGGTTCGGTAGAAGGGCTTAGAGTACGCCATCATGTCTGACGTGCCCTAAAGTGACGACTCTGACGTTTTTTTGTCCAGCCAAACAGCGGTAAATGTTTCAGAAGCATTGGCAGTAGCTGCGCGCTGTGTTTCAGCCGTCGTCCACAAACGTGGTTCCGAGTTGCAGTAGCAACATTGCGTTTTATACCTATATATGAATCACTCGAGAAATAACGCGGATTAAAGTTTTGAAACTACACTTCATTTCTTTTCTCTGTAGGAATCATTCTACTGCCTTTCCGAGCTCTCTATGTAGGCGCCGTCTTTTCCGTCTTGCGGCTAGAGCAGAATTATGTGTTGCGAACAATTTTATGGCACGCGCATGTAGCGGTTCAGAGCACTGGAGGGTAAATACCTGATGCCGCAGATATATCCCACGCACGCGCCGGTATGTAGACGCCCGAGGAGTGTATATATTTTTTCACTGGAAGTTGATCGGCGTCAAGCGCTCTGTTTAAAAAAACATGCACGGCGTGCCGACGTGGAGAAGAAACAAGTTATACGAGGGAGGTGCGGCTCGTGCGGGAGCCTCTACTCTCAGTTTGCTGAAGCATCTGTCGGGAGCTCCGAAAAATTCTCATTTTCGCCAGTGGCATCGCGATCTCAGGCGAGACACGAAGCTAGAAAGAAACAAAGAATGAAAGAAAAAAAAACTTTGGTTGCGGCTGTATTTTTTTCACTGCAGATCATTCGATCGGTTCATAACGTAAACGCCGCAGCTTATTCGCTGCCTACGCGCGCTTCCTTTTTTCCGCCTTCAATTTCGTGCGTAAGCCGCAGGCATTGTGCACTGATTCATTTGTCTTCTATACCTCACAAGCGTTGTATTGTGGGTCCTCCAGCAGACTCCCGTTACCAGGTTGAAACTAAAACCGCGTGTCATTGCTCGACATGGCGGCGCTACCGTCGTGGCGCAAAGCCTGCCCCCGCTTTGGGAGGTCAGACGGGTCGCCATCTGTGGCCGGTATATCTTCCTTTATTGTTACCTTTGTTTTACGGGTTGTGAATGGTGTTTCATATAGTGTCATCGCCTTTCATGTCAGCTCGACAGCAAAGTCTGGGCGTTATCTGGCCGGTCTTCTTGAGATTGGTTCTCTATATCGGGCTTGAAGGCCACCCAACTAGCGGTAATACGTGACTCGCGGCTATTGGCCTCGAGGCCCACCACTGGAAACGCCGGCGCCACCGTCGGCGTGACGTGCTTGGCAGGATCACGTGGTCTCAGCGGCCGCGTCGGCTGCTTGTGGAGAACTGCCGCGTGCTTTGAAAACGAGTTTCAAGTCCCACATGCACTGCGGTCTGTTCAAATTCGGAAGTTTTCTCTCATTTTCTACTCAATTGAAACCATTGTAATAGAGTGGCTGCCTCCGAAGGCGACGAACATGGGGCGGTGCCGCAGTGCCGCGTTTACGCAAAGGAGCCCAGTGTCAGCCTGCACTGGTAACCGCGGGACAAAAAACAGCGTGAAGCATGGGTTGTAAAGCTAAGAACCGGCAAGTAGCCATCCGCTACGAGTCTTGTGTGCAACAAGCACTTCCGCGACGAAGACTTTTGTTACTGCGTCGGGCCTGCGATGTTCGGTGAGTAGCAGAAAGCGCGCACTGAGACGATGGCTCACGCGCGCTTCCCGCCGGCAAATGATGCTTATCTGCCACAGGATGGTAAAAGCGCTACATTTTACCACGTGCGATGCCATCTCAGAACCCTCCAATGCGACCTCTTGATCGTCGGCCCCGTGCTCAGCGTCCACAAAATCGGCTGCAGATGCGCAAGTCATTGTTTAGATACGTTGAATTAAAAAACGCACAGGGTCCCTTATGCATTCGTTAAAGATGACTAGAAGGCGAAAGCCATCTTCTTCTTGTCAGTCGATGTACTGATTCTCCCGCGCCCCCCTCCAAAAGCGTTCTGCACCTAACGCGGTTTTGCACAGCCTCCGTGACCGATCACGGAGGCAATGCAAAGCGACCATGACGTGTGAATACGTCATCATGTGACGTCACATTATGTGACGTCATAATGACGCTACATATTTTAGCGATCAGTGACGTCATGATGACGTCATATGGTGACACCATCACGTGACGATTATTTTTTGCATCACTCGTGTTGACACCGCCGACGCGGGACGCCGACGGGCAACCTTCCCATTTGATGAGGCATACATTGCTTCATAAGCTACATAAATTCTCATATTTTGCAGCCTAACGTTCACAGCGCGGTGCCAAAACGCGCTCGTAGCAAAAGCGAAACCATCAGTACGAACATACATGCAGACGCTCATACATGCAGAGGCACCGTCAGTCGTCGCGAACCCGTGCGATCGCTGCCTTGAGGCTTCTTTCTGTTATGCTCCGTTTGGTTATACAGGCAGTCTACTCTAACGAGATATTTCACATATTTCGCACTCATCGAATGGACTACCTTTCACGCAATTCAGGGGTCTCCAACGCGGTGACCGCGTGACGCGGGTGCTCGGTTTTCTGCAGATAGACAGCGACTGTAGACTGTCTTGTGCTTTCAGTTCGTCGAAAATGATTATTTTGACAGTAGAACACAGTTCATTTCGAAAGTACCTACAGAAATGCCCTGGAGGGCTTCCGCGAGGTGTTTTTGTAGAGCGCCGACAGCAAAACCTATGGGGAGCGCGCCGGCGGTATCCTGCCTAGCACGCAATCGAGGCGCGTCCGATAGAGGGCGACTCCGTAACTCCTCGAGGCCAATACCAAGCCGGTCGGCCGGGTCCATGTGACGGAGAGTAAGCTAAAGAAGAGCTACACGCACTTAAAATATTAAATGTGTTTATTAGAGGCAGTTTTTCGTAGTATCGTGCAAAATCTGCACAGGTCAGTGAATCATCATTTGCGAAACACCTTTATTGAGAATACAAGAGCACTACGAGGCACTTGTCATGTACACTCGCTCGAGGCACGAGAATGCTTCCTCAGCGGCGCATAGTAAATGCGGTGTGAACTATACACGTATCGTCAAACCATGTGTATCGAAAGTGTGTCAACAGTGCACACCGACTACAGGAGGAAAAAAGGGGAAGCGGGGTTAGGCAGAATGAAGAGAGTGGCTCTTTCACTCTGCTTGCCCCCCACCCCAGTGCTTTTTTTTTATCTTGTTCGTGTGATGGCGCTCTCTTGCCAATAAGCACTTATCGATGGTCTGTGTGCTCTTCATTTCCTGTCTTCCTGTCTATATCACGCAAGCATCCTTCCAGTTTTGATGTTTCTATTCCTCACCAAGCGCGCCGTTACGGGCTTGTGACACCTCCCCGAGCGCCTGCCTTCCGGTACCGATCGGGTTAATCTTTTTGTTGCGAAAATGTAGAGGAACGTTGTGTGGAGGTAAGAGCAACAGCCATGGTGGTGTGTTTCAAACCCGGCTGTCATACTCACTGACCCTAAAATAATCGCCTTATCTCGTTGTTGGATTCGTGATCGAAGAGTTGCCCTAACGAGGGCGCTGGCCTTGTATGGGCTGGCAACGTATAACGGCTAAATGATTTTAATCGTGGAAAGACAAAAAGCGATTATGACTAAGACCCTCGGAAAACAACACGTAAATACGTCACTCATCAGTGGCTGCGGCGCTTCGTTCGGTATAATCGTAACATGTATGATTGTTACCGGCGTTTTGTCAATACGATTAGATGTTTCGTATAGGTAATTTGGGCACAGGACATTGCGCCGCAGTTTGTGGCAACGCTGTGCTCAAGTGAACGATCGTATAAAGATAATGAGAAGGGACCTTTCCAATTGTTTGCCTTTTTCTTTTCTATTTTGTTAATGATTGCAGGCGCATGCAATGTGACCCTAAAGCGCAGAACAGGAGTGCAGATGTGATGTTCGCACTTTCGCGTTTGCCGTCGCTATCTTAATGTTTTCTATTCGCATCTCATCGACGGACACATATACCCCCGTGATGAACGGCATAGTGGAACTGTAATGTCATATCGCAAACATGCAGCAAATGCAGCTGAACTTTGAATTTATCTCCCGCGTGGGAAAAGGGTGAATGTAACAGTCCTGTCTGGCAGTGTTTCGAACACGCAGAGAAAATCCGCCCGCAGATTTACGACTCAACATCCCCTCCCATCAACGCGGGATCAACGACTGAACGCGCCATACCGGATGAGTTAGTGAGCCATCGGCGCTGTCTCCTTGTTTTGACCTCCACAGCTGTAGTGTATGCCGCCGGGCAGGCCCACCTCGGCAGCATGCGTGTCGTCGCGAGAGGTTACAGATGTGGCAGCGACCGGTGATCGAGGCGACGTGGCAGTGCTTTGCCCCCGGAACCCCAACCGCTCGCAGCATTCACGTGCGCGGGGCTTATTACCTACGCGCTCTCACCTTAAACCTGCTTCGTGCTGAACCCGTCGGTGCCGCTGCGCCTGCGTCCGTTGCGGTTCGGTGCCTGTTCCGTTGCGTTTATATTTACGCGTGCGAATAGCGAGGAATGTTTTCTTCTACTTTTATTATTACTTTATTTATCGGTCAACTCGTTTCCTCGTGTTCGATGTGCTCCCTATCGTGGAGGCGTGACCGCTCGGTTCTCCTGTTCCGATATTGTCAGCCTCGCTTGGTTGATGATAGGAGATAGCGAGAAAAAATAGAGGAAAAGGAGTGAATGCGGGCCAATATAAACACGCCTGTGAAAACAAGTGCAGCCCGTTTCGTCGTCCAGTATATGAGATCAATACACCTCCCGTCTCGGCCAAGTGCGGTCGATCTCGAGCCCGCTTGTCCGTCAAGAGTATTTGCCCTAGCTAGCGCTTATCGGAACCGTCTTGTGACGACGCGAGTTTGGTCATTATATTGGAGGGAAAAGTGCGCGTGCGTGTGTCTACGCAAGCGCTGACGGTAGATTGTTTTGTCAGAAACTTCCAGCAGATCGATTTATCAAGCCACCTATAACGAGTTTCATCTTTTGATTGTCGCGTATGTTGACTTCTGCCGCCGAATGATTCGCGTTACCGAATGACCCGCGTTATTTTCGGCGCGCAGCTGATCAAGTAGTTCATAACTTCTGCGACATTAAATGAATTGAAAATCGAATCTGACCATGTTGGATCGTCGCTTTGCCATCAAACGTAGTCTGGACTTGTCGATGCGCATGCGCCATTTAATTTGTTGCATGCTTCTTAATTTTGCCGAATATGCGTCGTAATTTGCAACATTTTCCCGAACATTCCTATTTGGACTTGCGCAATACCGCTGGCAAATATAGACTATTTTTTGAACTTGCGATTCACGTAAGTTTGAATATGCGGACCGTTCTTGCGTACTACATACAGCGCACACCACGGATACCCGTATGCGGCTGAGCAGCGAGTCTCCGGTGTTTGTGCTGAAGCCGACTGGTGTCCGCCTGTGATCGTTAAAAGGTACTCCTACCAGGTCCTGTGGACGGTCCCGTTCTAGGGCAGAATGGTACGACGAGAGCCAAGGAAAGTGTAGTTTCCGACGTACTGCTTAACTGCTTCTATGTTACTGTGTTCAGTAATAGTCCTGGCCGATAGGTATGTTCGATGTAACTATATATCAACGCGCATGCCCCATGTTAAACATTGTGCCGTGGTAGCAGCGTATTCACTATTGGAGAAACACGTTGAAGCCGCATTTCGTGCCGCTGTTTTAGACTTTTGATTGATTGATTGATTGATTGATTGATTGATTGATTGATTGATTGATTGATTGATTGATTGATTGATTGATTGATAATCTCAATTATATGACATATGATAGTGGAGGGTTAGTTTGAACATCCTGGGGTTCATTAGCGTGCACCCAAAGCTCAACGCAAGAGTGCTTGTGCATTCCACCGCCATTCGAACAGAAGCTGCAGCCAGTCAAATAGGGCTAGAAACTGCGTCGCTGAGCGAGATACTGCGTCACAGCCACACAGCAAGCGCAGCGGGCGCTCTAAAGCACTCGTTGCGCTTACTCCATGGCTAGTGCTCTAAAGCAGAACACCAGCCAGACGTTATGTACTGGAAGTATAGACGAGACAATGCGCGGAGCAAAAGAACTGGCAACTTTTGACAACTTCGATAGTTCGAAGGCTGTAACATAAGAGGTTTGCAAAGCGATTGTCGATGGCACGAATAGCCTGCAACAGCGCGAACAACTCGGTGATTCTGAGAAACTTGAAGCGGTCAGAACCATGCAGTACGTACCAGGGCCGTACCCAGGAATTTTTTTCGGGGGGGGTTTGCGTGTAGAACGGCTGCCATTTTTTTAAGATTTATACTGGCTTATTTTCGTGAATAAAACAAGTACATCGCTTACTTGTAATAATTCGATGGTACTTTTCAATTATTTGTACCCAAATAAAGAAATTGGTATGTCAACCTCAAATTCTGGTTAAAGCAAGAAATAAGTTTGGACAATAGCACCACCAAAGCCGGGGACACCGCGACCAACGGCTCCTGATGAAGTAACACAATGTAACCGCGGTTCAAAAACGGTATGTATGTGTTACAAGCTGCCACTGTAGCGTCGCCAGCGCGAAGTCGGCGACGGGAATGGCAGCAGGTTAGGTCGTTCCGTACGTAAGCAGAGACAGTGAAGAGATCAGAGACGTGTGAGGGGAGGCGAACCAGAATGTGTAGGTGCCATGCCACTCACCTTCCTTGGGCATTGCCCAGTGGTAAAGGCGTCACTTTGCCCAGCGTTGACTGTAGAACAAAGGTCACTAGTAGTTGCACTGCGGCCACCATCATTTCCCGGCGGCGCATGGGTGTCCTGCTTGTGTTCGTTCTCAGGTGATTCATATAAACCGGTGCATTCTCCTGAGTCGCTACAGAAGTTCGGACGCGCTTGGCTTTCCACCAGTGCTGAGGAGGGCGAAGTTTTATCCTTCGAAGGAGGCGGTTCTTCTCCGTCCGCTTCATCGGTTCGAACTTTCTTGAAGTAAGACGCAAGACTCCTTTGCTTCGTTGTTGCAGAGTGTCTTTTCATTTTGCTGCCGCAATCCTGTGCACGCACACAGAAGTGGCCAGTGGCTCCAAAAAGACGTTTGCGACTGCTTCGACTGCCTGGCGTGAACGGCGGGCGATGTTTTCTTCCTCTCTTATCCACTTTACAGTGGCTAGAATGTAGAAGTGTGATGAACGCGCCGGCTCCCGCGTGGCGCATGTGTTTTCTGAACGCCGCTACAGCTGGTGTGCATGCAGGCCCATTATTGTACTCCAGCTGCAGCAAACTGGATTAACGCTACTTAAAGACCTTTTCACAGAAGACTCCATGGGCACTGCATACTCCCCTTAATATACGTGAACCCCCAAGAATGCACTGCCGAGACATTTGCACTCCCGTGGTACAGTCCAGAAAGGAGGTGTTGCTCCGTTCCTGTGAAAAAGTCACCTTTTCACAGACGGCTCCCTGGGTGCCTGCATAATTCTCTCTGGGCTGCGCTAATTAAATAGCCGTGACCCCCCAAAAATGCACTTTGTAGGCTGTGACGTCAGCCTCTGTACTCCCGCGCACAGCCCAGCTTGGCGGCGTTTTTTCTCTCCTGTGAAAGTTGACCGCTGGTGCCGGATTGTGTGCCGGCTGTATCCTCGCTTGTGCGCTTTGTAGGGAGGTGCATATACCTTCTGTGTACAGAAGAGGTAGATTTCCCTGCGTGTGGTTAAGGTTGTTCGAAGTTGCTCGGATATGCCAGTCTTTCAGTAGATGTCATCTTCGATGATTCGTTTCGGTGGCGAGGACTACAGTTTGAGAAAAGTTTACCCTGCAGCCTGCGTCCTCGGAATGCGCCGCTGAGTTTTTTCCGCTTAGGGGTTTCGTTCCCTGGCAAATTTGCGCACGTCGTGTTGGTGTTGCCGTTGCTGTCGAACTGTTTACCTTCACAGAAGGAGACGCGCTTTTCGTAGGAACCCAAAGCCGACACGTGCGGGTCCGCACAGATGGATAACTTCTCCAGCGGCAATGCACAAGGAAAGCATCTGGAATCGATAAAGGAGCTGCTACGGGGTGAAAGACGAAAAAAAAAAAAAGACTCGAAGGAACGCGAGGGCAAAGTGCAAAGCTGTACAAATAGGGCAGGTGCGCGTGCGGGGAGGGAGCGCTGAGGTGTTCTGGTAAAAGGGTAGGTTTGAAGAAAGGAAGAAGAGGGAAGCAATGCCAGGAAAGTTGCAGTGTAACTTTGGCAGCTGGTGGTCGCTGTGAAGGCGTGTAAATATTTTAGTATCACCCGAAAAGTTAAAGCATCAAAAAAATTTCGGGGGGGGGGTCAGAACCCCCTCAACCCCCCCCCCTAGTTACGGGCCTGGTACGTACCTCTAGAAAATGCAGCAGGTTGTGAAGACTAATAAGACGGGTCGTGACCAAAGGCCCTCGATGCCGGCATGGAAAAGGTAGGAGGCGAATATCGCCGGTCTCAGTAACGGTAAAGATCCTCCGCGGCTGGAATTGCGTAGCTCGTCTTCTCGCACCATCGCTTCATAGGTTTTCATTTACTTGCTGCTGCTGTTTTGTTTGTATAACGCTCCCTGGACAGTGCGTTACAACTCCTATGGTGTAGCAACCTGAAATATGGAACTACAGTAGCCTGCGCGGGACGTCGTGGATTTTAGAGACAATGCGGGAAACGGCGATGGCATCTGTAAGAGAAGGCTGAAGGATTGGTTGCACGAAGGACAGGAAAGCGTGCAGTGAAACGAACTTAATAAATTTAACTTGGTCTATAAAGGCAAAAAGAATCTCTGTGGCTTATGCGACCGTCTCTTCTTTAGGGAAATGCTCACTTCATCATATGCATTAACCAAAACTTCCGATGGTTAGAGGTCCTTTACTGTTATGTTCAAGTTATACCAGGTGTCCTTACTTTTTTTTATTGAAAGACTATAAAGAATTCAACCAAAACAAAAGCCCTTGGCGGATAGCGCAAATTTAATCTTTCAACTGGATTGTTCGTAAGGCAAGATATAATCTGTAAAGTGAATTGAAATTCCTTATTAAGTGTGGCACTAATTGAAGAAAATTTATTTTAAAAAAAGCAAGCTCGGCCTTTGGGACACGGTTTAGAAATCGGGTGCCCGAAATTAAGCCAGAGTCCCTTAATACAGGTCGTCTTTCACAGCCATGTTGTGGCTTTTTTGGGACGTAAAAGCACGTATGTTAATTCATTGAGTCAGTATTGGTTTCTTTCATTCTTCTCGAAAGTCATGTTTTTTTTTTTTTTGTTGTTCAATGTATGCCTAGGACTGTATTTTTTTTCTTTGCGCCAAATTAAAATTCTTTCAAAATGTTGTGGAAGCTTGCCACGGGCGCAATGTTAAACTTGTAAGGTGAGCATGTTTTTTAGGCAAAATAAATGCGTAAGAAAAAGAAAAAAAAAATATTGTTTTTGTGTGTGTCGCCCTGCCTGCGCTGCTTGCGGCGAGGTGTTTGACTAGTGATGCAGAACTATCGATGGTACTATCGATACTATCGATAGCTGACTCACTGTCGAGCTATCGGTGGTGAGAAAGAACTATCGATAGTGCTATTGATATTAAATTCGATAGCACTATCGATAGTATACAATCAACCGCGCGAACTCATTGAAGCATAAACCTGGTTCCCCGAGTGCGTGGCATATATTTGAGCAGGAGGCTGAAGGGCAAGAAAGTTGACATGTTTGTGTTGTTTTACCGGAATGCTTGGCTGACATATGATAATTAGGTTAAAATAGTTCAGCTGTAGCGAAAAGGAAGCCGTTACATGTGGCGCAACTGCGCGGCTTCAAGTTTATATTGCCTTTTATGATTTCAAAATTTAAAAAATATCAAGAACTAAGTTTGTTAATTGTAAGGTATAACTGGTTGCTATTGAATATGAATTTATTGATCCACATATTCCGCCATTTTCACTCCGGAAATGATTTATTTCTGTCGCCAAAAATTGCTCATAAATCAAACGAACTGAGTATTGCTGATAGTACTGATAGTAGGATATCGCAAATGTTTTGGCAATATCGCCGGCCAGCAACAACATCATTCACACCACTATCGATAGCACACTTTTAGAAAAAAAAAAAGGGCAGGCATATTAATTAGCAAAATGCTAATAGTAAGATGCAGCTTAGTGAAATTAGCGACCTTGTCAGTAAATTAATTTTACTAACTCAAATGGTTAGTCCGCTACTAAATTGTTACTAACCACACCAGCAACTTAGTTACCGTACTAACTCTAGCGGACTACAATTACCCAACTGGAGGTTTACGCCTATTTTGTTTGTATGTGCGTGTGCAATAACATGTGAAGTTCATTGTACCGCAGAATCATGTATAGGTGAAATAAAACAAACAAAATGGCGCGACTTGTTACACAAATGAACAACCGCTAATTTATTTAATTAATTACCACGGTAAGTATGCATCACAAGAGCGTAGATTGAGGCGTGAAGGGATTGTAAGCGAGAACACACACAGAATGTCAAGGCTTATACGCACGCGCCATCTACTCTAATAGCAACTTCATGGCTATTTATCTACCTACTTTGGAACTTCACACACTGTGCCGGTTAGCACCAGTAGAATTTAGCGTGATAATCGATTATTTTTTACCCAGTGTCTTGTATCCTACTGTTTGTACATATGCATGCCATCACGTATCACGATACTGTTATTCCAACATAACCTAGAAAATTGAAGTATTGCGTAAATTTTCCATAAGACTGTCACAATTACGCCATAATAAACTATGGCATCTACGAAGCATCTGGCAACATAGGTATTTTAGTAGTATAGTTAAAGACACTAAGAAAGACTCCCCGATTGGTAACGGCAAAATTTACCAGCTTTTAATTTAACGAATTTACCAATTTTAAATTTAACGCGGAACGCTTTACACATGCCCCATATCTCTTCGCAAAATACAACACACGTGCCTTGCAAGTGGCCATCACGATCCTTGGGATTAGCTGAGTAATATATATATATATATATATATATATATATATATATATATATATAATATATATATATTATATATATGTGTGTGTGTGTGTGTGTGCGACTTCGTTGTAGTGAGGTTTGGCTGTATTGCAAATGTACCTAAAGTTGAGCTTGGAAGAGTGTAGGATTTGGGCGTGTTGGCACATGATTATGAGTGCAAATCAGCGCAGCCGACAGGAGGGGACAGCAGAGAGGACACATAGCGCTGAACTTCCAACGGTTTATTTCTTTTGAATGCCTTCGCTGGTATTCGGCTTGACGCGCCAAATACGAGGAAATCGGCGCAATAAATGGCGCACAGGGCAAGGCGGTGTTTCCTTGTCAAGCTTATCGTGGAACATTTTTTTTTCTCTCGCTATGAGCGTGGTATACCTCTCCCAAACGCACATATTTCTACCGTGCCGTGTGCTTTAGGTCACCGCGTATGAGCGTTTGAGACGACAAAAGCAAATATTTATATGCGCACGCTTTCGGAGCTGTTCGAAAATAATCTCGCCATGCAACTAAGACTTCTTCGTCCACAGGGACGCGCGGCAACTGTTCGCAACGATCTAGTCCTCGATTTTGTTTAAATTCTTTAAATTTTTCGTTATATCATAGGTTAGCTTTGAACTATAGCATCTTTGTGTTTACCCTGGTGTTGATAAAACCTTCGTTCGCATCCGGTTTCCCTAGGCTTGAGCAGACGACGCAGCCACGTGATCCCTAATGCTACGTCACACCGATGCAGCACCAGCTTTTTCAGTGGTGGCGCTCGCCTCCAATAGCTCCCATGGTGCGCAGTTGCGATTGTTTGCCCGATGCGACAGCACCGCATCGGGCAAACAATTGGCTACTTCATTCAGTTGGCTGCTTCACTTCAGAAGGCAATGCGAGTTTAGTGACATTTACTCGTAAGCGGGGTCTTTTTATTCCGATAGCAATTATATGGACACTCCAGGCGTATTTCTGTCGTCGCTGTCGCCGTGAGGTTCCGTATAAAGTCCAAATCGATAATATCGCCCCGCGCTTCTTATGTTCTGTGTGCGAGTGAAAGCGTGCGAGGGCAGCCGGCGATCGCTCCTCAAGCGGAGAGGAAACGCGTTGGTCGTCTTTCGTCGCGCCTAAGGCCCATGCGGGATTGGGGGCTGCATCGCTCCTGCAGAAACTGCGTACTTTCATCGGGCAATCGCGGTCGCGCGCGCTCTACATAGGGACGAGCAGACGCCTCATACCTTTGTACGTGCTGCGTTCTCAGCGCTGCTTGCGTTGAAGCGATAGACAGCACGAAGGTCGCTTCGCTCGCTGCAATGGCCACGTTTCCTACGCCAGCGTTTCTTTGAGGTGCGCCAGATGGAGTGCTAAAAGAGAACTGCTAACCTTACTTCGTATAACATTCTAATTTGTTTCTATCGAATTCATTGCTTCGCCCTTGCGGCGAAACTATGACTTTTCATTGACTACGATTGCGAAAGCTGCCCGGTTCTGTTGCGTGCAGTGTGTCATAGTTATCTTACTAATGTGAAACTCTTTTTTTCCTTCTTTCTCGCAGTACTCAAATGCCTGAGGCTGGCCAACGATGTGGTGACACTAAAAATAAAGAAAGGTATGTGCACTTATAGACCACAAATTATATCGCTTGTAAGGGGCTGCGGGTCAGGTGGAACGAACGACCGCTATAGCGTCCGGCCTGACCTCATCGTATGCTTGCCGTGAGTGTTCGCTCGCCATCAGCTGGCACGTCACCAAACCCGCAGTCCCTGTGCTGGCAGCGCCGACAGGGGAAAACCGCGCTCTGGATTACGCATGCTTAGGGAGCCTTGATGCGCGTTTTGTCCGCTTTAGGGTGAGGACATCTGCGGCGTCTACTGCGGCGCGGCTGCCATATTTTAGCCCACGGCTTCTTACCGGCGTCTCACCCTTCTACGGCAGCTGCGCTGAGAGGCACGAGACGCGGGGCAAAAAATGGCGTCGTGGCGGCATCAGCCCCTTCAAAGAATGGCAACACCCTAAGGGGGGCGCACACATCGAGGCACACTACGCATGCTTACCCTAAACGTGGCTGCGAGGGTAAAATAATCTGGTCTATACTCTAGCTGATAATGTTTGCATGCATCCCTGTTTATTAGGTTGTGCTTTATTTTTTAATGGAGATCAGTTTTTAAAACAATCTTTTTTTTTTTCTTTTTTTAACGGCCTTCTGCTTATCCTGACGTTTACTCAAAATTTGAAGGGAATCTGTGGAAGTATTTTTCGAAATAACAGAAGCTCATGTCGTATAGTGTGCAAGCTAGTTGTGCACGACCTATTAATGTCTTTAATGCAGGGCTGCCGCTTCTACACATGCCGCTTCCGTCGCTACGTAGGGTAAGATGTGCTGCAGAACTTATACAAGAAACCTACATTGGTAGTTCAATTCTGCGTGTCGAAATTAGATCACTTTTATCCTGGTGGGTTAGTGTGAGCAAGCGTTGGGTCAGACTGGTTGGGGTATTACGTAAGTAGACGTATCCTAACTTGCAAGGTTTTTCGTGAACGCTGTCATTTCGCGATACGCCGCCGAAAATCGGTGACTATATATACATGCTCTCACGCTCTGTGTTGATGACTCCGTGTTGATGTCATCCGACTAGACAGGAGTTCTCCTAAACGCGGCCTCGTCGAGCTGGGTGTGACAACGTTAGAGAAATAGGTGATGCTACGAGCGTGAGCAGCGAAGACATGTCTAGAGTATGCAGATACCATATTGGAAGCCGCGTTCTTCGGGTAGTTGATCGAGAGCATATGTGGCAGTTTGCTCAGCTGCAGCTGTTACGCATTCCGTACCGCGCCCAGCAATTGCCTATCTTAGGCGCGAAAATTCGCAATTTCGGAAATTTTTAACGCGCAGACGACTCCAAATTCCCCCTCGAATTTTATGAAACCTTTAACGCCTGTTGTGCCGGCTGTACTTATAACTATATGCTTGCGTAAGTACTAGGCGCAACTAATGAAAGCAACAGACAATTAAACCAAAGGAAAACATACGGGACATTTTTTGTAGTATTAATTGTAGGGTAGTGATCATGACCTAAGTTGAAAGTAATTGGAGGGGACGAAAAAGCACCCTCTCCGTCGGTGGGATCCGAAGCCACAACTTTCGAATTGACATTCCCACGGATTAACGCTCCCAGGGCTTAAACGCACATAAATACCAATAATGTGGACTCGGGAATTCAGTGATTAGGTAAAGTCAGTTACGCAAATTAATAAATATTTGTTTTTAGGAAATAAGTTTTCTAATTTGTGGAGCATATACGCGGAAACGCCGAGTAAAGTCGTTTGCTTAACGTTATAGTTTTGCGTGCAGTTCTTTTTTCCTTGCTTTAATACCGGAATATTGAATTCGAAAAAGAGAGCGAGAGACGTCACTGGCTTGATTGCGCGGCTGGGCCTGTGTTTACATAGAAAAAAAAAGTCATTCATTTAGAGATGGCCGTCATGGAAACTAGAGTTACTGTATATGCTACCTTTAGGTAGCAGAGTTGCGCATAGGTTCGGCTAGCAACCACAGCTATGCGGTGAAGTCGCACTTCGTTTTTGCAGGCGTCATGCCCACCGTGTCGCCGATTAACATGTCAGGCGTGTCGAAGACCGGCGATAAACATTGGCTGTTTTAATTCAGTTCGCTGCCGCGGCGGCGTCGAGAAATACAAAAATTAGCCCGAGCGTCAGCTTCCCCGCAATGAATGGTTGCTAGCGGCGTTTGGAAAACAGATGCGCAACTCTGCTACCTAAAGGTAGCATATACAGTAACTCTAATGGAAACAACTTCACGTAGTGTTTCCGAACATGCTCTAAAATGTTTGCGTTACGTAACTCCCTATTCAGCTTAGCTGGTAAATCGCGCTTCTAAAAAAAAAGGGGGGGGGGGGATTCGTTACTTCGTACGCTGCTATACCAACAATACACCGTTGGTCTCAATTACATATTGATTACCATATTTCAGCGCCAGCACATAACTTTGAGGCGTAGACAACACAAAGACGTTTGTGTTTTCTACGTCTCCCTTTCTGTCCTTGTCCGCTGGCGCTGAAATCTGCAATGCAAGTTCAAGTACCAACGCGTCCAACTGCTCATTTCGTATCAACGTGATCTACGCCGGATCTTTCTCTCTTCTCCGCCGCCAAGGCGCCGATTCGGACAAAAATGGGACGAGAGGCATGCCTCACTTTCGTCTTCGTGTGAAATCAGTGCGTCCCATTCTGGACTGCGACTGTGGTGTCCGCCGTGGAAGCGTACGGAATGGAAGTGGAATGCTGTTTTCGGAACCGTGCACTACAATAATACAGCAGCGCACATTTAGGATACGAGGACGAACAAAGTCACTCACAACACAGGCGCTGTATACCGCAACTGAGTTTGTATTGCTGTTCAAGGCACATTATAAATGCTGCTCATTACAAGCCACGAATGCACCGAAAGATTGATATCATATGTGGAAATCAAATTGTTGCGCGATCATGTCATACATGTAATACATGATCATACATGTCGCATGTATAAGGTCATGATCACGTCGCATATCGTCATGTCTGAAGCCCAAGAATGGTAACCGCACCAGACTAAGTGTGTGTGTGTGTGTGTGTGTGTGTGTGTGTGTGTGTGTGTGTGTGTGTGTGTGTGTGTGTGTGTGTGTGTGTGTGTGTGCGCGTGCGTGTGTGTGTGCGTGTGTGTGTGTGCGTGCGTGCGTGCGTGCGCGCGTGCGCTCAGACGCACACACATGCACGCGCGCGTGCGCTTTTAAAAACAGAAAAACCGTTTCACGCATGACAAATTAAAAGCTGTTGACCTTCGTGTCAACAGATGCGTAAAAACTATCTCTCTTTGTCTGAAAAAGGCTATGAAATTTGCGTTGCTGTTGCCCGTCAGTAACCCCTAAGGAACCATCCAGTCTGTAGGACACGTGCGCTACAGTTTTATATGATCTCCTCGCGAAGCATTTTTGCTCTTCTCTGACAAAATGAAATTGAGGTATGCCGTGTGCTCGGTTCATTATTTCGGCGTCCGCTCCAAACCGACTAGTGGAAAACACCATAAGTGCAGCAATTCTTGTCTTTTTTTGTCTCTCTCTCGTTTGGTCCATGTTCTGGCCCAGTTTGCTCGAATACCCGGTAAACTGTGTCTTAAAGTATAGGCGCAAGAGCTAGGACACCAGGACGTCTGGAAAAGAATTTATTTTTTCTAGTCGTGCGACATAGAATGCATTGCACTGGTCGAACGCGCGCGCATAGGTGCACCATTTCATTTTTTTTTTCTTCGTGGCACGCTGCTGCGAAGAAAAAAAAAAGATCTATCTCAGCCTCTGCGGTATTCGGGTTTCTTCTCGCGGCTGTACATATTATGGTGGACAGCCTCTTTCTTCGCCGACTGACTAGGATCGTAAAAAATTTTGGCGTTTGATACAAGCTTAAGTTTCCTCTGAACAAGACTCACATCAGACGTTTGCGCGATTATCGCCATTGAGGTTATTCATTAACGATATCACTGTTTTGATTTATAATTAACTATGGGAAGCGTGTTAAAATTATTGGCGGGATTGAGTTTTTCATGGCAACTTCGTGCCTGGCGCTAGTTGACAGAAATACCGGCTCAAAGCCGGCCGTGAAACTCATTACTGGGTGTGCTCCAATACTAATCGTAGATAGCTCAATGGACAGCTTCACGAAGAAAGCGTCGCAGACAAATACGGGGCAAGTTACTTTGCTGTCCAAACAAGATGGCGGCTTAGCGGAATGCTCGGATCTCGCCGGTGTGGCCGTGTGCCCACAAGTAGACGCTCTTTTTGCGGCTCATTATAAGTTCAATATAAGCCACGTTCAGTTTTTCATAGATTTGCACACGAAAGAAGTTAAGCAAATAACAATTCTGTTTGTTTTGCTTGTTCATGCGAGGTAGCGTCACGCCGCACAGACGTCATCCAGACGCGATCCATTACTTAGACGACCACTGGGACTCGATGCTGTGTTCTAAGCTGTCAGCGTAGGCTGCCAACGATGCTGTCCTGAATTGGAACACAGCCACCGCTTTCGTTCACAGTTTCGGACACTTTTTGTTTACGCAGTGGGAAAATAAAGCGAAAGTGTTAGCTTGTCCTTCAGAACGCAGCTGTGGAGGGTGACTGTGATAATATTCTATAGTTCGAGGCCTTATGCGATTGATCGAAAAACCGCAGTTATTGTTGTATCAGGCCAGTGTAAAAAACGTATCATTTGCTCAGTGCACCATATAAACGTTGTTGACGCCAGAGGCGCAATCTTTATCACGTAGGAGATCGAAAGTCTGAATAAAAGTTCGTTCGCGTATGTGTTACTTTGTAGCGTCTATATAGTATACGTTCCTAGGACCGTTAGACAACTCTATCGTGAACCTCTTAGCGTTATATGACCGGCAGGCAGCGTTCCTATATGAATTTTTAAAAACTGCTACTGCGATGGCGAAAGAACACCATACGTGGTCACCTGTTTGTTTAATAACGGATGACAACGCTAGAGAACATTCTCTCTCTCTCTCTAGTATTTTTCATTTTTCCTCGATGAAGTTTCAACACTTAACAACAAATGGGGAAACCGTGCAGTGCCGTAAAGGCTTGAAATTGTCACACAGTTAAGCCTCGATATAAATAAGTCGATGAAATCGACGATTTATTTCGTTATATTTAAACGTCGTTAAATTAAGATTTGACCATTTTTAGCAACGTATGGACAGAAAAGGCTTCTTTTTTTTTTCTCTCGGGAAGTATGAGAAGAATATTTGAACAATACGGCAGCAAAAAAAATAATTTAAAATTAATCCTTAAAAAATCATCTATATCCTGGGATCAGGCGAGCGCGGCTTGAGGCGAAAACTTCACTGCGGCACGCGAGTGTACCTGAAAGAAATGCAGGCCAAACGAGCTCTGGTAATATGGAATAAGCGACGCTATCGTGCTTGTTCTGCCGCCGCGGCTTGTCATCAAAAGATCGGGTGTTGCCCGGAGTAGTGCAACGTCGATGCTGTCATGTTCATCGAACCGAACCACTTGCTTTCGACTCGCTTGGATGAACGCGCAACGTCGATAATCGTAGCACACCACAAAACGAAGAGAACAGCGGTGAAAAATGGCATAATAGCTAGATGACAAAATAAATCACTCAACCATTTACCACTGGCCTCGGCAGAAGTTTGAATTTATCGCCTCTGTCTTCCTCTGCGGCAGTGTTGAAACTTGGTTATATTGAGGATCCAAATACGTGGTGTTCTGCCGACATGAAGCGGTGGAAAGTGATATACTTCGTTATATCGAGAATTACGTTACATTGAAGTTTATTTTTATCGAGGTTTAACTGTATTAAGCTAACCGGTAACGAAGCTGTCAGCTAAGACCGCGGGAATTATTTTACAAGTGGCACGCCGTTGTCAAGGTGCCAGTCTTCTCGAACAACAGGAAGCGCGTCTCGTGTTCGCATCCGGTCTCCCTTGGCGCACTTTTCTCCGCACTTCCGTCGCATTCTTCGGTCGGCCCACTCCACAGCGGCCGCGCAGAGCGTCCGCTGTCGTATACTCGCTAGAACGCCTGCTCGCGGGATCTTTCTCTTTCTGTGCGCACTTTCTGTTTTCGCTACCCGCTGTCGCTGTAGTGCTTGGAAAACAGCGCTGAGATTTTCGTAAGAAGCCTGCCGTCTTTCTGAGAGGCCGGTGTTTTTTCGTCGCGCTCAGAGATGGCCACGGCCCGTACGTGTGCGTTCGTTTGTATGTGATTCGACCGAAAGGGAACGCTTTTCTTCAGTCTTAAGCAGCTTCTTCGTATTTTGGAACCTCCCGGATATTCCCTTGCAAAAACACGCCGCTTCTCCGCCTTCTTCGGGAAATGGGGTTCGGCTTAGCCAGACGTCTGCTCAGGACAGCTGTCCTTCCCAGGAAGAAGACTCCAGGAGAAATTGAAATTGAGATGGGGGCAACTCATCATACCGAAGCATTCCACGTGCCAGTGTCCCCGGTTTGCGTACTTCAAAACGACCTATGTGGTTGAATAAATACTAGAGTTCACTGAATATTGGTTCTTTTTTTCGTCTTTTCCTCCCTGGGTCCCTGGAATCGAAATGACATTAAGCATAGGTGAGCTAGTTGGTGGTGTATTCAACTCATTTCCGGGTCTTGATTCTGCTTAGATAAATTAGAGTTCTTATGTCTGCAGAAATTAATTTTCGGCTGCACTTTAGGGGAGGTGAGAGCAGAAATATGTGTTTTTAAAAAGGATTTTTGGTTCAATTTTGATTGCAATATTCCGATTCAACGTTTTATCTTCCTTTATAATATTCGACGCGTGAGCTACATGGGCGTCATTTTTTTTTTTCTGTTAATACTATACTGTTGAAACTGACAGCCACATGTTTTGCCCAGAAGGTGAGCTTTCCCGGCACAAGAACAAGCGAGCACAGTAGGCGTGACTGAGTCGGCAGCAGCTCATTCCCTATGCTTTTCACCGGATACTTTGGCAAAGGCTGTGCCTCCCACATACGACAAGCTGGCCAGGAAAAAGTTGCTGTTTCACTAAAATCAGAGCAAACCCCAAAATACGCCGAGTTTCTCGGCAAGATGTAGTTGCTGTGCGTCAACGCGGTATTTGCATCGTTCACAAGTGTGGAAACGGCCACTTCTACAGCTACACTGTGATTCAGGTAATGCCACAAAGTATTCGAGAAGGTTCTACAGGAGTTGGGCATGGTGACAGTTTTACAACTCTGGAGTTGATTACTCTGAGTAACGCGAGAGCACCAGAAAGGACCAGATACGAAAAAAGAAAAAAAAAATCATTGGAACGCAAGCAGCTCAAAGGGGCCGTACAAAACTTTTTCAGCATGGTCGGAAAACGCTGCAGATCGATAGTCGAGGCTCCTGAGAATCCGCGAGCCAGACATTATGGCGCAGCACGCAACCTAGAATTTACAATTAATTTTCAGTCAGCTAGAAATCGCTCCCTCTTCTCTCGACAAATGGTGCCATAAACCCAAATGACCGCGCCCTAAACCCAAAGCCCACGCCCATTGGCTGATTTGAGCATCCTGAGCTGCGTAGTTACCGCGATCGTCCACGGAATGCCGCCACGTGCCCGCGCTCGCGCTGGCGATCACACTGAAAGTAAACCGCGCGTTCGAAGAAAAAAAAAAACAGTGCTCAAGGTCATGACGCGCGCTGACGAAGGGGCGCATCTTCTTTCCCCCTTGTAATCGCCCTCCCTGCGTAGCTTTCCAAAAGGACTTCTTTTATTGCGATAGCAGTTATATGGAAAGTCTCGAGGGGTTTTTGCCGTCGCCGTCATGTCCCTCCCGTATGAAGTCCAAATTGATAAGATTCCACCGCGCATCGTATGTTCTAGCGCGGGTAAAAGCGCGCGAGCGGGGGCGACGAACGCGGCCGAAGCAGAGATCAAACGAGCCGGCCCATTTCCGCCGCTCGGAGGGAGCATGCGATAACATCGCCCTGCTTGGGAGGCCTGCCGTCGAAGCAGATAGGAAACGCACGTTCACAGCTCTCGTCTTTAACCGACCATGAAAAGACGCGAGGCAGGGGGGGGGGGGGGGTCGCGCGAGCAGCAACTTTAGAACTTTGAATCTAAGGGTGTGGTCGCGATCGCTGGTGCGCGCGCTATCTCGACAGCCATCACCGCGGGCGGCTCGTATGCCCTTCTACGTGCTGCGCTCTTAACGCGAAGTGACTCTGCGGAGAGCATCTCTCTCTGGAGCGGCCGTATTCTCTTACACCAGCGTTTTGTAGTTACGCGAGAGCGTATACAAAACAGTTAGCTGCCAGCCTCGCTTCGTATAACACTACAATTTGTTGCTATCGCATTCATTGCTTCGCCCTTGCGGTGAAACTGACTTTTTTGGGCGAGTTGATGCTTAGATTGCTTAGGTATGGTCACTTGCTTAGGTATGCTCTCTGCTTAGACGCTTCACTTTCTTCTCTTTTCTACCCCCCCCCCCCTCCCTATTGCACGAAATGTATTTTGCGCCAAAATCGAACATACCTAAGCAGTGCGTATACATCTTTCAGCGCGCTCGCTAGTAAGAAAGGAGAGAGAAAGCGCTTGAAGCGTGCGACAAATTCCTCTAACCTTGCTCGTACTTGACAGATTCTAAAAGTTTTTTGCGGTAGTCGATTCCTCAGGCAATAAGCTATTTTAATGAAGGCATTCGATGTTTACTAAGTGTTGCAGGGCCCCTTTAAGCTAAAATCTTGTCGTTCCAATGCAGCAGATAAGCCCGCCAGGAGAAGGAAGCTTGCAAGGGTTCTAATGGTACGCCACGCATAGGCAGCAGGGTAGTATTTTGCACTTGTTCCCGAAATTCTCTTTTGCACTCTGGAAACACAATCAATCAATCAATCAATCAGTCAATCAATCAATCAATAACATATGCTATTTTGTAACGCTCTCCTATTTGGTATGAAGCACAAATCGTTCACGAAAGACTATAATATTGCCACTTGAAAGAACCGCAGGAAAAAAGCCAGCTAAACGTATATTTAAATTAGGAAAATAATATATTGTGCGGATAGATCACAAAGGAGGCAAGTGAAGCATTGGCACAAAGCAGGTACAGTCTCCTGCAGAAGTTTACGGACCACGCGAGCGCGCGACCAACAGCCTCTCCGTATACCGACATTCTCGCTACCGCGATCGACAGCAGCGCTATGCCAAAGACGCATGCCTCCCTCAATCGATGGCCCGTCTATTTCTTTTACTGGGAACAGATACTTCCTACCGTCTTCTTCTTAACGCCACGCGCTCTTCGGCTGCCATGGCTATGTGCTTCTGTCTCAAGAGCAATATATCGATATAACTTGTGTCAATCTCAACCCTTCGCGCAAATTGATATTTCACCAACAGCGCACCGCTCGAGGGACGCCGTGATTGCTGTGGTACTGCTCTCAAAAGAGAAGTGTGGCGGCCTTTCTGCAGAGGAGCGCTTTGCGTCAAAACAACGAACTACAATACTCAGCGCGGTAGATAGGAAATAGGTATTCCAGTGAATAGCAGGTATAACCCACTTTCGGCCGTGTGCTGCGGTCGGCGGTATAGCTGTTGCACGACTAGATGGCGCGGACAGGCATTTCAGCATGCTCTCACGTGGTCCGTAAACTTTTGCAGTCGACTGTATACGCTGCACCAGGCCCACGGGCTTATAAATGCTATATGTGTCCGGAATATCGATATGTAGCAGCGTCACGTTAAGGTAGTTCAGCCTGTTGTGGACTTCTTGTCTCCTGCAATGTTGCTGGAGAAGAAAGATTCATAGGAGTTACAAGCACTTTCAATGTCTTGCATGGTGGGCCACCTCGTTCGTAAGGGCTGTTATTTGTTCCTCTTTGGAGAGTTATATCGTCGTTATATCGATACATTAAGTTAAACATCGATATCATTAAGTTAAATATGCAAGAGTGTCAATACGACAGAAAGAGAGGGAGGAAACAGGACGACCAAACACTTTATACTGAATATGGCAAATCCGCGGAATCCCGCCAAGTGGAGGAATGGATTACCAAAAGGAAAATTGGCATCGACCCTTTGAATGCCAATTTCTTCTTTCACAACCCTTCCTCCACCTGGCGGGATTCCGCGGAACTGATTTGCCATATATTCGTTGTGCATGTGCTTCGATTCTTCTATTTGTCCTCGAACTGCCCATTGCGAGCCTCCTGGTTAGATGACGTCTGTCCTGCTTTGAAACCCGGATCAGAACGAATTTTGCAACAAGCTTTTCTTTCTGAGAAATTCGTATAGGTTTACTCGTAGCATTGCGCCGCAGAATGATGGATGTCAACACTTCCTTTCACAACTGTGTACGCTATGACCACTCACTGAAGCACGGCCCGGAAAAAGAAGAAATAGTACATTTAATATTGCCGCCGAAACTTTTGTGAAGCTTAAGCTCAATTGCGCTGCAGAGTGCTTCAGTGGTGAAAACTATAAACTTGCCTGACGCCCGTATTGGTTAGAAACTCTGTCGTTGAAATATATATCGCCTTCCGGGAACATATTTTAATATCTAGCACCCGCCATGCTAGCTTAACGGCTAAGGTGTTTCGCTGCTAAGGTTGGGGGTGCGAGTTCGATTCTCGGCCACGGCGGCCTCATTTCGATGGGGGCCGAATGCAAGAACAGCAGTGTTCTTAGACTTAGGCGCGCTTAAAGAACCCCAGGCGATTGAAATTATTGCGGCGTCAGACGTTGAGAATGAGTTTCAAAATTTGGCTGTACAACAATGGCTATGGCTATAAAATTTGCAAGGAATTTTCGAGATAGACGCAGGTTGCATTGGAGCTCAAAATTAATTTTAAGTTGTATTTAGTGATTTTATTTTTGTTTTTTTTTTAGGTTTTCTACTATTTCTACTATCTCTACTATTTGCAGATCATTGCAATTTTATACAAAGGTAGCAACCAATCTTTTACAGAAATGCAACTACAATTGTGAGCGTTCAACAAAAACTAGATGTGTTGTTTTTTTTTACGTTTGTCGATCTATAAAAATTGCCACTTATGAATGTGTTTTATACTAAAAAAATACGAATGCAACTAGGCTACTAATTCTAGTTCCAGTTATGTAAATGCAACAACTAAACATATGTGAGAAGAAGAAGAAATAATAGAGAAGGAAAGGCAGGGAGGTTAACCAGTATGGGACAACCGGTTTGCTACCCTACTCATGGGGACAGGGTGGGGGAGATTAAAGATGGAGAGGAAAGAGAGAGAGAGAGTTGAGTTGAATAAACTTTATTTGCCCAACGGTTGATATTGTGCCCGGGGCTAGGCTGCCAGGGATCCACCATTCGAGGAACATGTTTCGAGGTCCTCGGCGACGGCCCTGGCCCGCTGGACGGCCCACTCCTGGTCTTCGGGGGCCTCGCTGAGAAGGGCGGTTCGCCATCGCTCAGCAAGGCGCCTCGCTTCAGAGGGTTTTTCAGGTGTCCTCATCCTTCCTCGTAGTGTATCGTCATTTCTGTCGCATTCCCAAAGTACATGGGCCATATCGGCCCGTCCGTGCTCGCACCACGGGCAGCCAGGCGATGGGTGCAGCGCGGGCCAGAGGAGGTGCAGGTGGTAGGGGTTGGTGAAAGTACCCGTCTGCAGCCGCCTCAGGTCAACCGCCTGCGACCTGTCCAGACGCACGTGGGGTTCCGGATATATCTTGCGGTCTTTCCTATAGTGCCCAAGCACCTCGTGGTACGTGGCCGGGAACTCTTCGGCATTTAGCAGTCAGCGTATATCTGGTCCCTTGCTCCTTGCGCCACGACTTCGGTTGCCGCAGAGATAGAAAGATAGCACATCACACTTGCACACACAGAATCAGCGAATCTTTGTTTGCTTATGCCCTATGGTTCCCGAGAAAAATGTACACAAACCTCCATAAACGTTTTGAGAAAAAAACTCAGTTTCGCCTCATGGGCAAAGCAATGAATGCGGTAGCAAGAAATTGGAATGTCACAAGAGGAACGGCAAGCAGCTAGAAACTTCCTGAGCGCTGCTGAAGCAGAAATGACGCAGGAAAAGAAAACACACAAGGCGAGTGCGAACTAACCACTGTCACAGCTCGACATTTGCAGCACGCTGCTCAAACACAAAGAAGGACGTACGAAAAGAACGCACAGGTATACATAGGACGAGCGCGGTCTATCACAGTTGTTACTTAAAGGGACACTAAAGAGAAACAATGAATTGGTTTAGATTGATAAAGTGTGCTCGGAGAACTCTTGTGTAGTTTATTTCACCACCATAGGTTTATTATTAGAGGAGAAAACCAAGTTCAAAGTTTCATTCTTAAATTTCGCGCCGAACTTTGTAATTCGTGACGTCAAAGGTTTCAAAGAGCATTTAACGTATTTTGGCGCCACTGGCTCGACGAAATTTCCACATACTCGTTATGTCAAGTCTCCGGCCCCCTGAGAGGACAATGTACTTCAATTTAACCGATTAGAAACTACGTAGGCCCAAGCAGGCGCCGTAAAAAATATGTGACGTCACGGCAAATGGTGCGGGAATTCCAAGGTGGCGTCGCCACCTGCATTTTCTTTTTGCGCGTTTTCTCGCTTATTAAGCGTCTTCTCGCAGCAAGCGTGGTGTTTTTGGTATCGTGGAAGACTACTTTACTAATGCGAGAAAAATCGTTTTGCTCTTTAGTGTCCCTTTAAGTTAACTAGCCCCTACTTTGGCTCTTCTAGCTAGCAGCTCACTCCTGTCACAAACGCGGCCGCTGCAGTGAGCAAAGTGACTTTCGTGCGGTCTATAGCTTCAGCGCAAACTTTGCGGTGAAAGCATAAGACGTACATGACTCCCCCTGAAGAGATAATCGCCCGAGCGCGTTCGACCACGCCCTGTATGTCAAAATACAAGTCGGAGGCGCACATCCCAACTCCGGCGAAACACTATAGAGTTTTATAATTGGGGACACAAGAAATTTGCGAGCCGCCAGGACGCATGCGCAAAACGCAAGCCACTCTCGGACTCTTGCGCTCGCGTTGTCCCAAGGCCCTGCAGCGCCTTGCTTTGGGTGGCGAACAAAATCAGAGAGCGCGCGACCTCAAGAGAAGAAAATAAAGATGGCGCTTGGCTGTTCCACGTGAAGCCACGGCTCGCGTTCGCTGCGGGCGTCGATTCTGATCACTAAAATAAAACCTAATTTGGGTCCAGTTGGTACATATTCCTGAGGCTAAAAACTACAGCGCCAACGCACTTCTTTGTCCTTCTTACTTCTTCTTTACTTCTTTGTCCCTGCACCCTTCTGAATATGATTTCATTCTTCGCGTATTTAATACACTATCATCCTTGTTACACGTTTCGGTTTAGAGCTATTGTTGTGTGCACATGTGCGGTAAGGTTGCCTTGGGCTTATATATGCATTGACGTATGAAAGAATAAAGCAGTCAGTCGGCGCTTGTGTGGTACGTTTCTTTTCTTCGTGGTGTCTTGTGCGTTTGCGTTGTCATTTTAGACTCATGATTCTGGTCCCGGTGTAACATATATAATGTGTTCTAGCTCAGCCGTCTCGTTTCTTCCCTCCTGTGGCATAAGCCTACAAGAGCCAAAGCGTTCCCACTAGCTCGCGCCACCACGAGCCACTTGACGCTCTTTTTTCCTGGCCGACTGGCCACGAGTGGCGCGGCGCTACAACCCCAAAATGGAAAACTGGCGTGGGTCGCCAGCAATACGACGCAAACGCAGCGCGGGCAGCGATGCAGCATGGCCCCCGTCTCGCATAATTTTAATTTCACCACATGTGGCGTCCCGTGTGTTTCACCCACCGCCGCGTGCATTTGTATTCTGCCGTTGGTATCCTGGAGAACGAGTGACGCATGGCGTAATTGTCTAAGGCAGCGCGCTGCTGAGCAAGGGGTCGCAGGTTCGAATCCCCGGTCGAGCGCTGAGGAATATTTTTCTTCTGAATTGTTTTTGCGGCTTTTACTTATATATACATACATATATACGGGACATGAAGGCGACGGCAAAAATCCGCCGATAGTGTCCATATAATTGCTATCGCAATAAAACGCCGAAATCACGTACAGGTACACCCACATTTCTTGTCACCGTGTCGAAGAAAAAGGACCAAAAATTATTTTTGAAACCGCGAGTACCTAAGTGTGATAAATTTTCCGAAAGATGAACTCTCTATCAGATGATTGCAAAGTCTCAAAATTGTATTTTTTGACCAAACGAAGTCTCACCCCACCTTAAGCGGAGTTCCCCCCTACGGCGTTCCTCGTAATTATGTCGTAGTTTTGACCCGTAAAACCCCAGGATTGAATCTTTACGTTAATGGGTCTTGCAATGGCTTACGTTCTCGTTGAAGGCTAAATCGATAAGGTTACGTGACCATGCGATGTAGCAGAATTGCTCAGAAAAATTAACCGTGAGACTTTTTTAACTAAATGGCCATGTATACCTTGGACACTTTAACAATAAGCGTTTTTGATTGTATTTACAAATAATGGAATGTTTTATTATTGCACTACAGCGCGATGTGTTGACACTTGTTTGAAGTTGTCTGAAGTAAGTACATCATATAGGCGTAATCATCGCATCATGCTGCCTGACATTAATTCCGCTGTGAAAGCGATCATGAGATTTTTTTTCAGAGATGTAACGCACCCTCGACTGCTCCGAAACGTGATCAAGAAAGGCAAAACCAATCTACGGGTAAGCGCTTGACTGGGAACTTAAGAAATTAGTTGCTTCGATAATTTTACTTGATGTACTACCGAATCAATGACTATAGTATGCAGTGCTTCAATATTAATGGTCTAATATTTTTAATAAATTGTTGTCATACCTGCGCAAATGCAGCTTGTAGAGGTAGAGTGTGTTGGCTTTGGCGGACGCAAATTTCGCGACTTAGTCAACAAATATTTGTAACAAGTAATTAACATTTTCGATATTATGAATAGTGTACATGAGGTAAGTATACGACTTCGCTTTTGTTTAATCTTCTCTACCTTTTCTTCATATCGTGTGGCGAGATGCTCGTAATCAAACTTGTCTCGGTACGCGAAGTGTGCTTTCAAGGGCATGGTTCTCAACAACACCGTGTGAACCACGACGTGACACGGCGTATTCCAGCGGAATGGGGAACTCTGCCATTCTTGTCATTGGCAGCCATGAACAGGGCCCATGTCCACAAACAGCTCTTACGGCAAAATTGTTCGTAACAAAAAATTTCAGCCAATCCCGATGCAGGGCATATTAGCGAAGGCGACTGCTCAGTGGCAGAGATCGGTTACAAAAGTGGAGCGTTATGAATTCGGCTTCTGGAGAGCAGCTTTTACGAGTTCTGTCGATCTTTTAGACTAGCGTATAGAAAAAGTTGAATCTTTTATCTGACGTCGCACGGCGTGGAGCTTTCGACCATTCGCGATTAACATAATCAGTCGGCGATAATGTTTTTAGATTACGAGTTCGCCCAGAAAGCGCATCGAGTCTATGGGCTATATTGTATTAATGCGTACGCTAATCTGTGGGCTTTTTATATCGCAACTTTTCTTTTTTTTTATCTAGTTCTTCTTGCTCTTACTAAAACAAAAGGATAAACCACGATTGTGTTGAGACCACTGAAGAAATGCAGAATGAGCCAGGGCTCGACGAAAAGCACCTTCGATAATAGCGAATTTTACCAGCGGCCACTTTTATTGCGAGGCACTAAAAAGGGAGGGGAAAAAAACATTCCAGGGAAGTGCCGGAAAGTCATTGGCACCACTGACGAATTAAAGCGGAGGTCAATGAATTTTAATGAAACTTGTATTGCGCGTTCTCCAATAGGCGCTCTCTCGCGCGTGTAAAACTGCACGGGGCAGGGATGCGCTCGGCTTCTCCGCAAATTAACTTTACATATAGACGTACGCGCTCCGTGCCCTCGTGATTTATGCTGGCCAAATTGGGCTTCGTGGCGTTACAATGCATTCATTATATTGAAACAGCGCACACAAAGCACAGTTTCAATTGCAAGCTGATATGTTCGAAGTTTGGGATTTTTGATTTGCATAGAAAGTAGTCACGCTGCATGGTTCATACTGCTGTTGCCAATCATTTTGAATATTTAGGTGTCGGTATTAGACGGCCCATATGCAAACCGCGTATTTTCTTCTTCTTTTTCCAAGCTCCTGTTTTCCCAGTGGTACATATGGGATGCAACAGCCAAAAAAAAAAAAAACCTGAAAATGTAAATTGTCACTCTCCATAAAGCAAAAAAAAAGGGGGGGGGGGAATGGATAAAATTCTGTATACACAGGATTACATGAGCATGATAAAACTCTTCAGAACACTTTTCGGCAGGATACGGTACGTACCTACTGCCAAAATACAATGAGCAGTTTCTTCTTTTGACAGGAAGCAAAGCTGTCATGAATGAAGTCTTTTATATATGTGCTGTGAACAAACACTTTAATAGAGCAATTCTTTTTTTTTTTCTAACCTGTTCAGTAATTATCAGAGTAGCGCAGTTGTGCGTTTGACATCTGCTTCAGTAGAAATGTTTTAAAGGAATTCTTCCGCTAAAAAAATTTTTCGACCGTGGCACAGGTACTGAGGCATCTGAAATTGTAATAGCAACCAACGGAGCCCTAAATTTTGTTCGTGCATCAGCCATCTCCGTCTCTCCGTCTTATACATCGGGACTAGCAGTGCAACTCAATTGGAGACACAAAAATACGCCTGCGGTTATTGCAGGTTCTGTTAATTCCGGTTTCCGAGGCATGAAATATGAAATAATAAAAGAAGGAACTCGTCCTTCTTTATTTTACTTTTCTTTCATTCTTTGGTCAAAGTTTCCCGCTTACGGCGTTCCTTGTAATCATATTGTTGTTTGGCACATAAAAACTCAGGATTCGTTTTTTTTTCCTGTCTTTAGCGTCCTGATATGAATAGCGGCACGTTTTCGTGCTGCGCTATTAGCTTGTTTTGGCAGTTAATATACTAAGCTGGGATGGTTAATTACTGGCTTTACGAAACGTGGTTTTATCGGCGCTTATTAGGTCGGGACACACCAACAAACACAATTTGTGCGTAGACTTCATTTAACAAACCTAAATGATCGAAATCGTTTGCATCCGCACCTTGCAGACTTGCGCGAAATACGAGTACGAGTACATCTGGGTATACGATGCTTAAAGGATCTGAACTTGGTCTACTTTCGTGCGACTTCGAGGACACTTGAGCTTCGCCCTCAAGAGTAGAACGCGATAGTGTAATCAGACCGTGTTCGTATCGCCTTCCCAATCGCCAGCCTGTCTTCGCTTCTCGGTCGACACCTCAACTGTGCCGCAAGGAAAGCCGGCTCCTATGTCCGTGCAATGCGGCGCGACGTAACACGGAAAGCGCGCCTGTGGGCCCTTTGCGCCATCTCGCGGGATTTCTGTCAAGCCGCTGAAGAACCTCCGAGATGTGCGTACCACCAACGCTAAATTGTGTACATAATTAGCTCGCACGTTAGTAAGCGAGAGGATGTACGCGTGGCGGCCGAGCGGCTAAACGCATCGCGCCACGGAGCGAGGGGTCGCAGGTTCTAATCCCCAGTCGCACTCGAACCGAATATTTTTTATTAGTTCTTTATTTGCATCTACCTCGAATTTTCGCTTACGGACAACGCTGCTTTTTCGCTGAAAACCAAAGGCGCCGCCGACGCCGGAATTTCTGCGTCGCAAGCTCTTTAACGCTCTCGCGTTAAAAATTAGCGCAGCTTTCACTAATTCGCGCAAGGCTGGGCCACAGAAGAGCTAGTGGGCACCTAGCTGGTCCCGGCTTGGCTAGGCTTTTACCCTCTCACCTGTCTCTTTCCCACCCCTTGATATACTATATTATACATGGCTGCGCTTGTTCTCTTTTTTAATCTCTTTGTTGTGTCCGTGCCTTTCTATCTCTTTTTCTCTGTTTATTTGTGTCTCTGTCGTTCTATCTTTTTCTGTCTTTCTTTCCTTCCTCTCTTTTTTCTTTCTGTTTCTTTCTATGTCTCTCTCTCTCTGTAGTCCTCTCGCCTTCTGTCTTTTTCTCTCTTTCTTCCCTTTCTTTCCAGTCTATTTCTTTCTCGCTTTTTCTATCTATTTGTCTCTCTCTGTACTCGTTCTCTCCCCTCCTTTCCCTTCTCTTCACCTTCACATCTGCCCTCTTCACCCTCGCTTCCCTTTCCCACACCCTTGCTATACTGTACTATACTATACTATACTATACTATACTATACTATACTATACTTACTATACTGTACTATACTATACTAGGCTATGCTATGCTCCGCTGGCATGCCTGGATAGCCGAGTGGTTACGACGCTCCCCTTCGGATCGTGGGGACGCGGGTTCGAGTCCCGCCTCGCCAAGAATTTCAACCTATCTGCCTACCTACCTACTTGTTCTGTCGCCCATCAGAGTCATTGCATGTCACGCCACGTGTTCTGGGTGCGAAGCAGAAGAGGAAGAAGGTGAAGGCGATGAAGAAGAGGACGAAGTGAGCGCGTGCCGGTTCATGATTATTACAGCGAAAGCTGTTATGAGATCATTTCACCGGCCGTTTTTGGCGCCGTAGTTGTCCGCCGCCGCCGCCGCCGCCGGTGTCCGTAACCAGTATCGTTCGAAATAAGAAAAAAAAACGAAATAAGAAAAAAATTCCAGGATGGAACAAGGTTCGAACCTCGGCCCTCTGCGTGGGAGCCCAGTATTCTGCTTTGCAAAAAGCTCCTATACAGGCTTCATGCCGGGAAGGAACCACATTAGCATATGCAATATAGCGTGGTAGAAGAGTAAAATAAGCACCAAGCGTCGCACAACGCGAATTCTGTAACCAGGCGTCACACAGTGCGAATTGCGCAACGAGTAGGTTGAATGCTTCCAACCCATTACAAAGGGCTCTGCCATAATTCTTCATCGTCATCAGGCACAGCATCAACAAAGTGAGCATAATGCCTTACATGCGTTTAGCAGGTACCAACGCTCTCCGTAGAATGACGAAAAATGGCACAGTGCCTGCTGCCCTACTTCTCAAAAATTACAATGATTTATAGCGTAGTGGGTTCCTCGCAAGTGCACTTGTATTGGTTGCCAAGGAAGCCCATAAGCGCATGATCCACTTCCTCGGGGTCGCAGTAAAATTACAATGATTTATAGCGTAGTGGGTTCCTCGGGGTCTCAGTAAAGTTCTTCGCCCTCCCCCCCCCCGTCTCTCTCCCACGTCAACGTATGTTATACAGCATGACGGGAGGAGAGGGAAATAGCGACCGGGCGTCACCCAATGCAAATTACATAACTGGTGGGCCGTTTAAAGATTCCAACCTATTACAAAGGGCTGAGCCATAATTCTTCATCGTCATCTGTCGTCGCGTCAACAAAGTGCACATAATGCCTTACAGACGTGTAGCTGGTGCCTCGCTTCTCCGCAGAATGACGAATAATGGCTTAGTAGGTGCGTCCCACCTTCACACAAATTGTGATTTATGGCGTAGTGGGTACCTTTCTAGTGTACTTGTATTGTAGCCCCAAGAGAGCTTAACGGGCTCTAGAAACGCCGCTCTTCCAGCTTTCGCTGTGACTGCGCTGCGGTTTCAGCGCAGGCCTGGCGTTTTTTTTTTTTTTTTTATAATTTTCTCTCCGCGACTCGCGGCAAACTTCTCTGCTGTTAAATTACGTGGAAAACCGTGACGAAAAGAGGGGACAGGACTAGGCATTCTCTTGCTTGTCCTTTTTAAATGCGAAGCATTACTTAGCGAACATTTGGCACTTTGAGCGTTTCTATCTATCTATCTATCTATCTATCTATCTATCTATCTATCTATCTATCTATCTATCTATCTATCTATCTATCTATCTATCTATCTGTCTGTCTGTCTGTCTATCTATCTATCTATCTATCTATCTATCTATCTATCTATCTATCTATCTATCTATCTATCTATCTATCTATCTATCTATCTATCTATCTATCTATCTATCTATCTATCTATCTATCTATCTATCTATCTATCTATCTATCTATCTATCTATCTATCTATCTATCTATCTATCTATCTATCTATCTATCTATCTATCTATCTATCTATCTATCTATCTATCTATCTATCTATCTATCTATCCGCCTACGTCTGGGTGCTTTCATGATCGCCTCCTTAACTTGGTCTAGACCAAAATTGGCATGGGAGGGTAAGAGGATTTGACGAATATAACTGTAGGATCATGACATGAATAACGTGAAAATCCTGTCGCGTTCGTCGTCAAACCCTTTCCTCCAGACACGTGTGGCACATACCCGTTTACCACGGGCCGCGGTGTACGGGTATGCGCCACATGTGATGGACAGTTTATATCTACCCAGGAACGGCGAGAACAGACATTGGTAATTCAAATGTGAGAGCATTAAGAAAAAAACATGGCTGATCCCTCTGTCATAGGAATCGGTATAACACGAAAGTGAAACGTGTCTTCACAGACGTAGTCGAGCGTGTTTTGTGCATTCTTTCGCCCTAAGGGCGAAGGAATGAATGCTACAGCAACAAATTGTAATATCACGCGAAGAACGGCAAGCAGCTGGAAACTTGCAACGTGCTGCTCAAGCAGAAAGGACGCACGGAACGAACATACACAGGATGAGAGCGAACTGTCACATTTGTAACTCATTTCTGCGTGAGCACCGCGCTCCTTTCGGAAAAGCGGCCGCTGCAGTGAGCCAAGTGACCTTCGTGCTCTCAACGCAAGACGTACGAACCACCGCGATCACGAGATAAGCGCACGCACGAGCGACCACGCCTTGTAGAGGCGGCCGCTTGTCGCAACGGCGGCGACTTTTAAAGCGCGCTGTTCGAGCTCTTCGCGCCATCTCGCTAGTGATAACGAAAACACGCTGTAACACCGATCTCGGAGTACCGCCACAGTCAAATGGTATATAAATAGCTCGCCATTAGCATTGCGAAGAACATGCCGTCCGTGGCCGAATCGTTTCGCGCTGCGGAGCAAGGGGTCGTAAGTTCGATTCCTGGTGACGGAACTTTTTCTTTTGTTTTTTTTCTTTGCCCACTGTTAGTCTTTATATTTTACAACGTCATATCCGTGACGGAAATACGTCAGTGCAGCCGTGGTGGACCCCGGCATAAAACACTTTCGTGTTAAAACCGACATCGGCAGCTTTGACCCGACGAATGGAAAGAATAACAGTTATGATCCTAGCAGGAATCGAACCCAAGCATTCTGCGTAGCAATCAAGTATTCTACCACAGAGCCACGCCTGGTCTATAAACTGGTTTGTAAAAACAGCCTATGCAGGTCTAATGTCGGTGCAACGTCAATTGTGGTTGTGGTGCTGGCTATCTAATTTTACAAGAAAGCAATAAACACTACTTATGTACTCCTACGATACAGGCGTCATATCAGATTAACGTCCGTGGTTCCAGTGTTGTATCCGCTTTCATAGCAGTCTAATAAACATTACATTTGTATTCCTATGATTCAGCAAGCTATATTGAATCATTGCTCGACCCCGTAGGGATACATTAACGAAAGTTACATATGATATTCACATGTTTGTACCATAAAGTGCATTTAGTTTCGATGATACTGACGTATGTACATACTGTAACGTGAGGGCTGACGTTCCGTCGCACCATAAGTCACCCTTTAAACGCCAGTGTTATCGAAGTGCCTGGTAAGCCCACGATGTGCACACAGCTACTACACTTACAAAAACACGTCGATCCACCTCATAATGCTTGGCTCAAAGCCATAAAATACAGCATAGAAGTACTCGCTGACGGCTTCGCATGAAACCGATTCCCAATGCGTGGGATCTGCCGAAGTTTTTTTTTTTTTTCGAGGTGTTTCAGTCATGTGTTGAGGATGCTCTAAAGCATCGTAATTTATACACACACATCTTGTTACCTGCAACCCGCAGAATGAAGCGAGGAAGCGGAAGAGTTGAATCTGGTCTTGTTTATCATAACTGATTTGCGTAATTGATGTGAGTGTAATAATAATAGTTCGTGTTTGACGTTCCAAGACCACGATATGATTATGAGGGACGCCGTAGTGCAGGACTCCGGAAATTTCGACACCCTGGGTTTCTTTAACGTGCACCTAAATCTCAGTACACGGGCCTCAAGCATTTTCGCCTCCATCGAGAATGCGGCCGCCGCGGCCGGGATTCGATCCCGCGACCTTCGGGCAGTCGAGCACCATAACCACTAGACCACCGTGGCAGGTGATTGCTGTAAGTGTACCATCATCATTATTTTCACTGTATCTCGCTGCTCCTTATACAATGTTTGTGTGTGACGTGTAATCATCATGAACACTTTAAAAACCGTTAATTATCGGGCATAGTACGCGTCCGTAATGAACGGGCTCTTCTTTCGTTTTATGATATGTTGGCGCAACGTATACGTTTTGTGGCTTTCGCATCAACGCCCCTACTGCTTTTGCGGCATAAACCCCAACATAAGTGAGTACACGCAAAAAGCTCCGATTATCGCCCCGTCGTGCGTTGCGCGAATTGCTTCCTCCGGTCAATTCTGTCGCGAACGAAATAAAAATGTTTTTTTTTTTTGTGAACTCTGCACAATTTAAAACGAAATGTACGGCCCTTTCACGATGACATGCGTGGAATACGTGCGAATTATATTCCTTGAGGTCGAATCGAATACAAATGGAATACTGCCAGTAGCAAGTCGATTTTAAAACTGCATTTTATCGAATAGTTTACGATTAACATTGGTCCTTCGCACCATTCATAACAAACAATGTTGACATCTCGCCATTCACACTATCAGAAATAATATTGCACTAGACAGGATAACGTATGTTTTATTTAATGCAGCATGAAGGTAATCATTAGAAATAATTAAGCAATTTGTTTTCAAGCTCGTGGCTCTAAGGAGCAGGCGTGGTCATGAATTACTTCATAACATTCAGGAAAGCAGCCTCTAGTTGTCCAATTAATGTCTCTCTATACCTTCGCAGGCAAATTAGAACTACATGACGGCTGTACGGTGCGTCAAGAATCTGAAAAAAAAAAAAAAACATACTTTGGTTCGACTATGCAAGGCAGGTGGTGCCGCTTCTGTGCGAAGTATGTTGCATCAAGTAAATGTTCATGCTTAATCTCACAAGAGGGCGCATGTGTTACATCCATAAATACAATGTCCATTGCCGAATTTCATGTCTGAAGAACATTTTCATTGTGAGGGATATCCACAAGGCCTCTGCCGCTAAAGCAGGAAAAATCTTGTCTGAGCTACGCAGCATGATTTGTTGTGTACGTTTCAGTGGGATGAAAGTTATCGCCCTGTCGCTTCAATGTCGTTACTGACCACGTACAGTCGACGACGTGAAGTATTCGAAAACTGTTCGAGATTTTGGAAGAGGGGCACCATTCGCTTTATTCGAAACCTCCGTAATATTTCCGCACTGTATGCTGCAGTTCAAGTGATAGTGCATGAGGCTACGCACATACGAATATTTAGTTGGAAATGTGCAGGTATATCAGAAATCTGAGGATATCGAAAATTACCTGCAAACAATCAGCACAACGATGCGTAGAAAATTATACATTTGCAAAAGGGTAAAATGGTGACTTCAGAAGAAAAAATTAGGGCAGGTACGCACTAGTAGTGCGAAGAGTAAGGAAGCGGCAGAGCTGGTGCCCTCCTCCTCACCCTCACTTCCCTTTCGCACCCATTGCTATACTATACTGTACAAGACTGCTCCACTAACGTGTAACCTGGGGAGGTGCGAAGCGCAGGTATTTCCCATAGCGACACGTCAATAGCAATAAGACGTCGCAGACAGCGTCCATCGCAGAAACAGAGCTTTTCCTGAACCAACCTTATTTGCCGCTTGCTTTACCGTGACGGGCGGCGACGCGAGACACCGTGACGGGCTACGATGACAGGAGAGGCCGACAGCCCGAGCGCATGAGGTGCTTCGCGCCTAAAAGCGGGAAGTCTTCTATTCTTACTCCATAAAACCGGTTTGAACGGAATCTGTGGAGATTCCTTCATTTAGGAAGGGGATAGAAATAATCGTTTATTTCATTAGCCGAGTGTGTCTTCACCCTCGACAGGTTATCACCTCAGGCCAGGCATGTGCTACGATCTGGGCATGGTTCACCATGCAGCTTCCTCTGGTCCTCCAGACTATCGGCCGCAATCACGACCCTCCCGATCTTGTTCATTCTTGCCCTGTCGTTCAATATTGCCGTTCATTTACGCTCTCAAAAGAAAACACGCATTTGGGGCGTTTCTGTGCCCCGCAATAATCTTCGCCAGGCTTGCTTGCGTTTCCTTTCTCGAAAACTGTGCGCTCGCTGCTTTCTATCGAGAATGCTATGTCACGTTGAAAGCCCGCACGCCGTTCTATAGACAATGTTACGTAAGGCATATGGACGCCGCCATCATGGGCTGTTAAGCGAATGTTTTCTGATTTTTGTATATCTGACGCTAACTGATAAAGTCAGGAAACGCCGAATGCACCAACCCAACAGTTTTCATGTGTATACGCCCACCTTAACACTGTTCGCTCAGTTGTTCAAACACGGCAATGTTAACAGCCCAGCATGGCGGAACCGAAACCCGTCCATAAAATAGTCTATAGCTGAAAGTACCGGGCGCGCGGCGACAGCGCAAGGAAAGGCACGTATACAGGTTGTCCCACGTAACTTTAGCCAAGTATTTACAAATGAAACGTGCGTCGGAAGCGAATTGGACCGAACGTATACTACTCGAACTCGCCTGTATTTACTCAATGTTTTATTTTTCCCCATAACTAGCTGATTATGCCTAACTATGTTTTTCGCGAACTATGTCGCCGCCGAAATCTGTAATGCATAGAAGTTTCGCTTAAAATAGCCCGACTAGGCGAGTGCAAATAGTATGCGTTCCGTTCAATTCGCTTCCGACAACGCTTTTCATTTTTAAAGTCTTAACTCAAGTTAGGTGGGACAACCTGTATAGGATGACGATTATTGTAGGGTGTGAGAAAGATGCCTCAAATAAGCCCTTTGTTTTTAGATTGTGCGAATTCATTTGGAGACGTCTTAATATTACCGCTTCCTCTCTCGTCAATTTCAGATGCGGTAGGGCGTGCACCCTTCTTTCAATCGCTAATATTGCAAGGTTTCCGAGCTTCTCTTTCTTTTTTATTTCCTCCGTCCTCTTCGCCCTTGTGGACTCCTCCGGGCTCTTGTGTTCTTTGGCCCCGGCGTGCGCCACTTCATTTCCTCCCAGTAGTTTATCGTCTGGGGTCCAGACGACGTAGGTCTCGAGAATCTGCTTTCTGCCGTAGAGCTCGTGTAGCGTTTTCGTTGCGGGGGAGGGTGCCCAGCCTTTCTGCAAGTTACGGCATGCCAATTTTGAATCGCTGAGCACGATGGCGTTTTTCGTGCAGGTAGTCATAGCAAGGGTTATGACCACTTCTAAGTGCTCTATCTGGGTTTTCTGGATCGCGCTTTCGCTGCAGCCATTTCCGCTAGCCTTTATCTCGCTGCTGGTGTAAGAGTGGATTCGTGTGTATTTAACGGCGTCTGTGTATGTTGTGTTGGCATCTTATGCGGATTTCCTGTTGTGATCTCGCTCTTCCCAGTCTTCTTTCATTGTGATTTGTCGTGTCTCTTACTATTGGCGCAACTGTTACGTCGTTTCTGACGCAGGGTGGGTGGCATCTGTGAATGGCTGTCGATGGTCATGCCCACGCCATAGTCTTGTTGTGCGAGGACGCGTCAGCCGGTGACGGTCATTTTAAGTCTCTCTATTTTGAGTGGCTTCGCGTGCTTCGACCGTCTCCTTCCACGCCTTGTGCAAGCCGAACTGAAGTAGTCTTTCCGGCGATGCTTTCGCTGGGAAGCCGGTGCAGTTTTCATCTATTTCCTACTCATTACATTGAGCTTTTGGATTTGGACTTTTTACAGTATTATGTACGGGGTGCCATACACGATCCGCATTGTGGTGAGCGCTTGCACAATACGCAGTGTCTTGCCCCTTGATACTGTGCATTTGGTTGGGAATTTCATTGATGAGGTTTGTCACCTGGCTTAGAGACGATATTCTTTTTTTTTTATTTTTTGCTGAGGCAGCTTTTTTTCTTAGTGCTATTGTAATTGCTTATAATTTTCGCATAAATTCCGCGATCGAAATTTTTTCTGTTCCTTTCTTTACTCAGTTCGCAGTTGCGCGCAGCTTCACTGCCTATACGTAATTGAACAGACATATATGTCTAGCGTGAAAACCCCCATGAGTTTTTTTTTTATTTCTGAAGTACGCCTGTTCACTGGGCCAGTCATTTTCACTCAGAAGAAAGCATGGCTATATGGGGCTGTATGGAAGTATTTATGCTTGGTATGAGTTGCAAAGTGCCGGGTGTGTCTATGTTTCTCGTGTGTTCTTTGTAGCGTGTTTGTGTTTGCGGTACGATCTTTTATATCCGCACTGCAGCATTTGACAAATTTATTTACTCTTGAGCAGTGTACGTAGTGCCCATGTTTGTTTGTTTTTTGTTGGTAGGTCAGTAATTCAGTAATTTTACTGAAAAAGACGGTATGTCGCTCACTGCAAGTGCTGCGTAATATAGCAGACGTTCTGTATTACGGGGGCCTCCTTTATTGAGCTCTTCCGTTTTTTTTTAATTATTGTAATGACGGCAGCAACACGTGGCCGGAAGGTTTCGTCGTTATACGGAAAAAAAGAAATTGCAGTAAACGATTATTCACCTCATAATATTTGGGGTATGTATTCCGGGGTGAAAAAGCGGCAGTCTTTGGCATCTGAAAAGTGGTGACGTGAACTCTTAATATGGAAGATCATTGCTTTTTTGCTGAATTATACTGGGGAAGCAAATGTTCCTTCGTCCTACTTGACTGCAATGGTTAGAATCCACAGATAATAAGTTGAATGTCTAGCTAGGCTCGCGGTGGACACACTGAAAGAAGCTCCGTCATATTGTAATTTAGAGGCTGAAAGTGCGGACACAGTATTCATTCCATCCCTGCGCATGACCTTCCGCCCTATGTGCAGATTGAAATTTGCAGAAGGAACAGGCAAGAACATTCCTTCTCATCTCAGGGTGGGTGACATTTTTTATATCACCAGCGCCTTTCGCTCTTCGTCGTTGTCTAATCGAGCCAGAGGATGAGGAAGAAGAGGGCGAAGCGAGCCGCTTTGTTTTGAGGCCGTGGTGTGCCCTTGGACGTGGGGATGTCGCGCACGCTGCTCTCCTGGATCAAGGAGTGGGCGCTGAGACGGTCTCGGAGCTTCCTTTCCGGACCGTTCGCGCGGGCGTGCTTCGACTACAAGCGATTTCCCACCACCACCTTGTCCTCCTTTGCTGGTAAAAGGTTCGCCGCCTTTCTGACAACACAACTGTCATACCCTTCAAGGGTCTCATCTAAATGCTGTTTTTCAGTAATTCTCAGAAAATATTGGTTATGACCTTGCGGGCTGCTATGCCACGCTTTTTTTTAATGATTGGTGACGCTGCATGCCCGTCTTTTGTTGTGTGTTGCTCAGCCCTAGACTGTTACGTGTGGCTGAAAAAGGGTCGTGTGTTTTCCTTGTATTATTCACCTTCGGGTGTTTATTTGCGGTCAAATTTCGTGCAGTGCTTGCAGTCGTCATTGACGTCGCAAACCTGTCCGCACATGCAGGGACGCAGCCAGAAATTTTTGGAATGGGGGGGGGGGGGGGTAGGGGTAGGGTTCAACTACCCATTATGTATGGTCGTGCGTGTGTTTGTATGTGTGCCTGTATATATGCGCATGTAAAATAAGAAAATTCGAGGCGTTTGCACCCCCTCCCCATGGCTACGCTAGTGCGCGCGCACATGCAGATTACAAGCCCATTGTGGGAGCATCCGATGGGTTGTCCAGCTTTCACTCGACAAAGCAATTTGATCTAGTGTCTGGCGCGCTTTCCTGCCGATGCGCGCGTTGTTTTCTTTTTGCGCCTCGAAGAGTGAGCTTGCCTATTCTCTGTGCGCAGACCCTGCCATCCAGGAGCGCGTGCGACGCCAGATGATGGCGGCCGCGTCGGGTGAGCGGCTCAAGTCGCCGTCGCCGGCGTCAGGCGATCCTGGCGCGGCGACACCGCGGCAGAACGGCACCAGCGCGGCCGGGCAGCACGCGGCGTCTGACGAAGCCGGCGGCGACGAGAGCGTGGCCACCACCTCGTCCACGTCGTCATCCTCGGCGGTGGCACGCAAATGCGAGCTGTTCACCATGACGGGCGACCTGATCATCACCAAGGCGAGCAGTACCAAAACGCCTGCGACGCGCACCCAGTCTACGCCGGCGAGCCCTGGGGGCGACCCGCAGCGAGGCACCAAACGAGAGGCGTCCTCGCTGCAGAGCCCCGTGGCCGAGAAGAAGGGCTCGTTTGGCGTGCGCACCTCGCGCAGCGACGACCACTTGGGCAAGGCGCGCGGCACAGTGGCCGCCGTCAGCATCGACATCGACGACGACGAAATGGCCTCGTCGCTCAACACGCTGCTCGACACCAAGGACGACCCGCGCGTGCTCTGGACGTACAACGCCGGCAGCGGCTCGTCGGAGGACAACACGGCCACCACCGGCAGCGCGTCTTCCTCCTCGGGCCGGCGCGAGGACAACCTCAGCGAACTCGAGTGCTGCACGTCCGAGATGGCGTCCGCGTTCGGCTCCGAGGAAGCGGACCGCGTTCATGCCAGCGAGCTGGACCTCAGCTCGCCCAGCCAGCTGTCGCCAGAGAACGAGGACGGTTTCTCGCGGGAGGAAGACTGGGTCGCCGAGCCGGACCTGAGCGAGTCGCAGTTCCGCCACCCGGCCCTGTTCGACTCGTCGCTGCGCGCGGCCGCCCGAGGCGGGTCACGCAGGATGCAACACTCGCGTTCCAACGGCTCCACCGCGTCGCGCACCGACGCCTCGGAGACGCTCGAGCTGGACTCTCCGCCCTCGGCCCACTCCGGCGGCACGCTCGAGGAGGAGCTGGCCCAGCAGGACGACGCCGCGGCCGCCACGGATGAGGAGTCCGACGCCGAGTCTCTGCGCAGCTTCCACTACAGCCCCAAGGCAGTGGACATGCCGTCCGCGTCGCGGCTCGCCAAGAGGCTCTACAACCTCGAGGGCTTCAAGAAATCCGATGTGTCCAGGCACCTGAGCAAAAAGTGAGTCCCGCTGTGCACACGTGAGCGCTGCTGCACGCACTCGTTTGTGTCTGGCCTCCGTTGTTGCCTGGGCGTTTTTGAAAGTGCCATTGAATTTCGTACAACGGTTTGGGCGCCGTGTCGCCGGTTGTTGTACACAGGCGTCCACTGTTAAAGGGAACATCGGAGCGCGTGGCGACAGCTCGGCGCCACCGCCGGCCAGCGGCTGCAACGAGTTTCGCGCAGGCGCAGTGCGCGCTCTGAGTCGTGCTCTTTCGTCGTCTGCTTCCGCGCTGCGAATCGTCGCGAAGCGAACCGCTGACGCGACGAAAGAGCACCAGGCACGGTGCTCACTGCGTCTGCGCGAATCTCGTTGCAGCCGACGGCCGGCGGTGGCGCCGAGCTGCCGCCACACGCTCCGATGTTCCCTTTAACAGTGGACGCCTGTGTACATATTGGTATAGCCGCTTTTCGACTTTTGCTGTTGGCCGCGAAATAGCCGAAGAATTGTAGTACGCCGAAGTAAGTTGTATACATGGAGTTATACGCTTCTCTAGGGCTTCGTTGTACATGTACTATCGGCGTCAAATGAAACGCGAACAGCGGCAAGCTTTCGCAATGGTATAGTGCGCGCCGTCCATTCATCAACATTGACATGCGCGCACATCCGGTTTGGCAGCACTGCGCATATGCGCGCCTCTCGACGGTGATGGCTGAACGGCGCGCATTATACCACTGCGAATTCTTGCCGCTGTTCGCGTTTCATTTGACGCCGATAGTACGTGCATGTTTCTCTTAATATCTTAGAGAAAGGATTTCGCGCTTGCACTGCTTTGTTCTTGGTTAAATTTCGCATAAATCTCGCATTTCATGTCCTAATGTTACGGTGTCAAAGCACGTTTGTCTGATTTCAGTTTAGTGAAAGACAGGTTTTACGGCTTATATAAATTGAGACATCTCAGCGATGTTCTTGGGATTGCCTTTACCGCATTGTCGGACATCTTAAAATTTCCTGGTATTGAAAAAGTAAGCCTATAACTTGTCGACCGAAAAAGTAGGACGCTCGAGCAGAATGCGACATTCGAGGTCTAATCGCCGTCCGGAAATTTCGTAATGGCCCCACGGCTTTGTAATAGTCAATGCCACAAATTTCTGCGAAATAATTCATTCCGGTTAATGCCACCCAGAAGAGCGGCAATGAAACGTCGAAGATCGCAGCTGCCACGCCCCTAGAAGGCTCACACATATGCGGTGTAATCGTATTACCGTAGGGCGAGCATGAAACGAGCAAAATTGCCGCTTCATAAAGGCGCCGTTTCGTTCTCGCGTGACGATAACGGAAGTTGTTTGGGTTGGGCCTTGTGGGGTGAACCATGGACTAAGGAACTGGAACACAGACAACTTTTTTGTTAGCACAAGTTCTGCAGGAGTTTCGTTTAGGATAAATTATCAAAGTGCCCCGCAGGCTCGCTTCCCGTCCCAGTGTCCATCCCTCCGGGGGTTTTGGCCGCACGCGTGTTTACAAACCGGCCAAGGTCGTGTTTGCTGCCTTTGTGCCACCACCGCCGTCGCCGGGCTGTGTGGTTTCCGGAAGTGGCCCTTGGCCTTGTGCGACGAGAGCGGCGCCGCCTTCTGTTGTTCCCGTTTGGGAATCGAGCTCTCCCTTCGTGTTTGGCATCTCCCAACGCAGCAGAGGTCGCGGCTGGACGCAGCATGCACGATCGATCGGCCGCCCCGCTCTTGGCCACTAATGCAAATATTCTGTATGCCGTCAAAAGTAGCATTCTACTTTCTGTGTGGGCACCAGCGATATACTTGGTGTATGTGTGGCTGCACTTACTCCCGAGCAGCTTCCATAGGATAGACGACCTAATAATCCCCGAAATCCAAGTGTGGGCAAGTGCTTTTATCTGAGCGATGACATTATTTGTCGCTCCTGCTGAGGCACCTGCGCATTCTGTCGACATAGCATATCATATCATAGAATATCATATAGGATTCCAGACGCGTTTTAGTCCAGGAGCCAAGCCACCCTCACGCCGAGCGCACACGTTGTCCCGAGCTTCGCCTGGCTTTGCCTAGATGGCAGCATCTACAACAGATATCACATGCAAAGGTAAAGCGATCTGCTGGTGTAAGCCAGATGACTTTCCGCTTTTCCCGACAAGATACTGCCACTGCCGGCCTTCGGTCAAATTTCATCACTTAGTCACGTGGCATTCCAGTCTGACGTAACATAGCGGCCGTTTTTCCTGAGCTCCTGGCGCACTCGGGAACTTGGAATTCGATTATGAATATTTCAAATTACGTGCGACTTTTGGGATTTCTAAAAATGGTAGTGCCATATATATTGTGACGCCTATAATAAAAACACTGGGCCGGGAGCGTCCGAACAGGGACAGCAAGAGCTGTACACCATACGACTTCTCCATATAAGCAACTCCCCTCAGGCTGACTAAAAACTCACTGTTTTCTTGTTAACTTTGCCAGCCACAAAGCATCCCCGCCTCGACGCAGAGTTCGTCGGCGAAGACTGTAAATGCCTCACTGTGATAGTATTTTTGCAAGAAATCTGTATCGTCTAAAAAAAAACAAGAAAACAAAACACCCTCCATATATATGCGAATTACAGTTGGTACGTGTTACCAAGCGGATCTCCATAACTACGAGCCCTGTTGCATGTCGACATAACCGACGGTGCAAAACGTTATACGTAGATTCTGCGCTCAACGATCCTCTGAGCCCCGATACTGTGTCTTAACGACTTGTAGGTGGTATCGCACTTTGAGATGTGCCAGTCACATTTCACGGCACATGTTAACGCAAGTCGGTGACTATATGCACCAGGGACTTCGCCTTCTCAAGCGTATAACACGCATGAAACCTTTACCAAGAACGCACCCTGAGCAACTCTTGACAAAAAAGCGGAATGCTCACTGCAGCAAACAGTAAGCGAGAATGACCAACACACCTCGTACGTTATCTACACTACGTGGAGCATACATATCCTGAGCTCGGTCAACATATATGTGTGACTCTTAACAGAGAAGCGTGACGTGTGAATCATCTGTTTAAAAAGTGACCGTACGACTTCGTTCGTTTGTCCTGCACCGAGATCTCACCTATGAACATGACTGCTGTTTTTTTTGCGGCAGGTATGGGAATGCTCGTTGGGGAAAATGAAGAAAGCGTGAAAAGTGGATATTAGGCGCCCTAATATGTAATGCAGCTTTAGTCTCCGTGCGCTATCGTGCGCGTATGTTCAACTGTGGCATGCCCCCAAACACACGCCGCTGGACCCTGCCGTCAGCGCACGTTCACTTCTGAAGTACACGTTGGCGGTCGGCCTAACGGTTGTTTTACTCCTAAGTGGCAACAACGTCTACAAAAAGTGTATACAAACGCGTCTATTCTTTCCCCTTAAGGCAGTGCTTCAGCGACGTCGATCGTGCTAGTTGTGTGGTATCGGATTACTTATCTAAATTGAAGCAGTCTTATTAAAGTTCTTTCCTGGTCACGTCAGCTGGATCACTTCGAAAGGCGGACTTCATTTGCAAGACAAGTTGCAGAGTTAACTTTGTTAGTCAATATAATTGTACTAATGAACTTTATATACGATCACGTTAGAGCACACGTCCCATTTGCTCAATTGAAGCTGATCACTGCAGCTTCGAGAAACACAGTTTGAAAGATATGTGGCGGCGAAATGCATTGTTGTTCCAGTTAACACTTATCAACATTGTGGTGTTTATTGTGTAGTTTATTATCAGAGGAGAGTTGTCGTAAATCAAGGTACATTTTGAGCATTATTAGTTAATGAAAATTGATGTCCATTTCAGCATTACTTCCTGTTCAGGACCCATTTCAACCCTGTCGCGTAGCTCGTGAATTATGGTTATCACTTGCGAAGCCATAGGTAAAAGGAAAGGGGGCCAGATTGCTTTTTTTTTGTTGGTAGTACGTGCAGCTGGTTCTTTCGCGTGGTACCTGAAAGAACCAACTGAACGGATGTCACGTGGTATTTTTATATTTCGCGGGCATCCGTAGTAAGCCGAAAAACACTAATGCTTCATAAATAAAAAGCTATAAACTAACCAACCGGACGCTTTGCGGACCGTTCTACAACTTTCCAATTGAAAATTTTCGCACAGATTCGTTGCTTTCGATGTTTGTTAATTAATCTTGCGTAATCAAGCAATTAATCAGAACACTAAAAGATAGTGTGACTTACTCCGTGCAATAAATAGTCAGCAACATGCATTGGGTCGCGTCGCCGTAGAGTGCGTCGGCATATTTTTAAACTCTGGCTAATGTTAGCTGGGGCACCCTATATAGTTCACCGCTTGAGCTATAAAAGGATTCTCGACTAAAAATAAAATTACGTGTCACACTTGCTTAGGTAAGGAGCGTCTCTGTAAAGTGCGTGTCGTTGGATCATTCAGTTATGTGCATTAGAGGTGTGCACGGGCTCCGGGTAGCCCGAAAGCCCGAGCCCGACCCGGCCCGCGGGCCGGGCTCGGGCGGGCCGACGTATATTCACCTCGGGCCCGGGCCGGGCTCGGGCTACTTGGAGTTTTATCGGGCCGGGCTCGGGCCCGGCGCAAAGCCCGACTCAAGCCCGAAATATAGAGAATGAGCGGGAATTGTTTTCCAGCACGCATACAGCGCCTTTTCCGTGACCGCCCATTACCGCTTTTCCTTTCCATTCGCCACTTTAAATAAAAGGGGAGCAGGTGAAGCACTGCCTCTGTTGCACTCCTACGAACAGAGAATTAACACCACCTGAGCTAGTGACGGCGCCACCCGACTGTTCGCGTTTGATTTAAGGCCAAATCCGATATCAGTGAAAATGCACGCGACAGCGACGAGCGACCCGATGTAGATCGCCTCCGTGCAAGCTGACGCTTGCATGGGTATACACCATACACGTGACGGCTTTGGCGAGCGAACTCCATTGTAGGTGGCATGAGGCCGTCTACTTGTATAGCAAAAGTGCCGCTCTCGCAGGTATGCAATGCAAATAAAATATTTGTTGCATGTTGGTACGTAAAACGTTTACCGTTGTCTCGCAGTATTTTTTATATGCACGTGCATAATTATTACGTTACTTGTTGGTGTACAGCTGATGTGCTTAGTACGTCGCTGATGTACATTCGGTTCGGGTGTTTTGTGACTTCCGGGTTATGAGCGATGGTTTCCAAATGTAAAAAAGACCGAGCGATCGCGCGATTTCGACCACGCGATACATCGCGCGAACGGCCCGTTTCGTCGCTCGTCGCTGTCGCGTGCATTTTGGCGCATATGGTGTTTGGCCTTTACTCGTAACTACTCTACGCGAACTCTGGCAGTACGCAAGAAGAGTGGATGTGACTTGCCGGCTGTCTCGCGTTCCTTTTTTCCTCTGCCAGCCAAGCCCGGTAAAAAGGACAATAAAAAAATTGCCTCCATTCTGTGAAAAAATCGCTCGATATAGAAATGCATTACCTCCTCGTTCAAATGTCGTTCAAAAAGCCGGGCCGGGCCGGGCCCGGGATTGTGTTTTCGTACGTCGGGCCGGGCCGGGCGGGCTCGCAGCCCTTTGCCGTCGGGCTCGGGCGGGCCTTCGAAAAAGTCAGCGGGCCCGGGCCGGGCTCGGGCTCGGAAATACGGCCCGTGCACAGCTCTAATGTGCATGCATGCGCAAAGAAATGGCAAAAAAAATAATAATAAAGCCATCGAGTTACACTAAAGACGCAGCAGCCTGGCTACATTTACCTGAAAAGACAGTTACCTGTAAGCTGCCTATCACATATGCTGTTTACCTCTTTCCTTGCCGGGGTCTTATGAATCGATTCATTTGAGTGGCAGCAATAAATACGCTGCCAAACATGTACTTTGGAATTAGTTTGCACGCAGCGCTATTCACTGTATGAAACACTTCTATAAAAGTGTTTGAAAATATAAAAATGACTGAAGATATATCTTCAGTCAGGTTTTTCAGTCTTTTACAAATCTGCGGTATCGGAAAGTAACACCAAAATAGACCTCCAGAGCTTTACGCACAATATAATGCGTGCGAAACCCTCACTTTCGACGACGCGGCGGGGTAATTTTCGAACGACTATAGGGCTGAGGAAGTCTCAGAATATTTTGTCGGGTTGCCCGATTTTGCGCTGCCGCATCATTGGATGCGTTATTTTTTCCCTTTTTTAATAACCCATGCTTCATACTTTGGCTCATGGTTTAGAGTGCTCGTGCTTTTTTTTATTGTTTAAGTCTACAGAATGCAATTTCTTCCCTGGTAGGTCGCTTTTATTCTAGAGTTTCAACTTCGTATGCAGAAGTTCGCTCAGAAAAAAAAAAAAATGAAGAAAAAAGCCAGACTGTCCGCAGGGGCTTGACTAGCAATCTGAACTCCTACTGCTTTGGCATATAGCCACGTGATTTCTTTCTGTACACCCGCACTGTTCATCGCTGACCGATCTCAGTCTCCATTTACGCGCCGATTTTGCTTTACGCGCGGAAACTTTTTTTGTGTGTGATGCACTCGAGCGATGTTTTTTTTTTTCTTCGCGCTACTGTTGCTTTTGGCTCGCTAACGATACGGGCGGGGACAGCATGCTAAGGTAATGGAAATCGTGAACTTAAAGTAAGAATGATGGTAATAAATGACCCACAGGAAAAGTGGCATGAAGCGAATCATATGCTACTTTCGCGTGGATTCTACTACATATATATATAATTTTATTCGTGAAACTCCCTCATCAAAGTGTGGTCTTTAGGGTCGAACCCTGGGGTAAGGACACGACGTCTACCTGCCAATGTTTCAGTGCGTGGTCTTTTTCTTTCGACGTCAGTGTTTGCCGTGCAACCTTACGATGAGAGATTTTCGCCTCGCGTTTTGAGGGTGCGTATTTGTGCTCACTGTATAGTGTCACTCTAGGGTACGCTCTTTGGGTTTTGCCGTTTTCAAGCTGCTGTGCCGAATATACTACAGGCGCCTCAACGACGCGCTGGCCACATTACGTATTCTGCCTCAGTATACTATTCAAGACAGGCACTGCTGCGAACCCGTAACTACTGTGAAGTACCGTGAAGCGCCTTCTTGTAATGATTACACCTGATAGTACGACGAAAAGGGAGCGCCCGTTGCGAATACGCTAAAATGACCGAAATGAGGCTGGAGTAGGCGGGCGCTTGCCAGGTGTCCAAAACAGCAGTAATCATTTGACTGACCAAGGCCTTCATTAAAACTTTGTTCGCTGTTAATCCTAAGGCACCCAAAACGACAGAGTTAAGAAAAGGCCGGCTTCTTCCAAGGCTGACCGAGAATATTTAGTTTTCTCACAGCCACGAAAGTGCAGCTGTTGATGTTATTGTCAATCGTACCACCACACATCGAAGCCGTAAGTGGACCAAACCGCCCTACATGGAGCTGCTTCCCGTGGTGTCGCTGTGAAACGTAAGAAATTGTCGTATGAAGCCAGCGCGTAATGAAGCCATGGCAAGCACATGGAGCGTTATATTTTGTTTTTAATTGAAGTGTACTGTTTATAAGATAAAGCGAAATGAAATTGGATGAAAAAACAACTTGCCGCTGGTGGGAGCCGAACCAACAACAGTGGCATTGTGTGCGCAATTAATTCACTGACAATACGGCAGCGGTCGTACCCCCGTCCAATTTCGTGGTTGTCTGATCTTGGGAATGCTAGCCGGCTCGACTAGTAGCCATGACGGCGAATGCAGCACATTATTTTTCCCCAATGACGTCACGTAGAAGGCGAACTTTACGAACTTTACGAACTGGCAGCGGGCCAATAAACCTGGCATGCTACTTAAAGGCATCAGACCTATACCGGAGTCGACACTTTCGCTATGAAATGGACGAAAGAAGGGGAATCGATAAAGTGGTCCGTTTTTGTTAGATACAGTCATGTGAAGCCAGCACATGATGAAGCCGAGGAAATCTGGGTACGTCGTTTGTGGTGTATAATTTAAGCCTAGAAAATTATGAGACAACAGGTGAATGAATGTGGACGAAACGACAAATCGCCGGGTGCGGGAGACGAACCCACGACGTCGGCGGGCTGTTTTTTTTTGTTGTTTTTTTTTTGTCCGCTTTCATTTCTCCCTTCCCCGTAAATCACACACTTCGATTAAAAGCTGCGAATAACAGCCGTCTACGCTTTCCTTGGCTTGATTATCTGTCGGCTTCATACGGTTGTATCTAACGGAAACTTGCCCCTCGATCGATTCCCCTTCTTTCGTTCGTAATTTTAGAAAACGCGGGCCACGCCCAAGGAACGCAGTACAACAAGAACGCTGTAGCGACATCTCGAGGCAACGTATTGAAGGACAATGAACTCCTGAAAGCAAGTTCTTTAGAAATTCCGGCGAAATTTACTTAGGGGAGCTGTCGTAGTCTGTACAGCATTCAATAGAGTGTGGGAGAGGCATTGTAGTATGCGTGTATTATTTGTATTATGTATTATGGTAATAAGAGCGGATAACCAACATTCAATCAACGTTAGGTAATGCACTATGCGTCCGGGAGCGCCTCATATAAGTCCGTTACAGCTTCATGACGAACTTTTATTTCAAAACTATTTAATGTTGCAGTTCATATTTTGTCTTCCGTATAGTTTTGTGATAGTTTTTATGTCCTACTGCACTGGCGATCATTTTCGTTCACAATCTTGGCCCCGTGAACGCTGTTCTTTAGTTGAATAAAAAAAAAAGATTTTTTTAGATACCCCAATTTTAAAGCTTGGCATTAAAAGTGCTCTATTCGAAGGCGCAGCGTGGAACAGAATGGAAAAAGCATGTACGTAGAACGTTAGGCCACGCGCCGAGCGGAACATGCGATGCAAATTTCAGATATCTTGCCGATTTTAAAAAGACGAAATATCGTCCGACTCGCCTTCTACTATAAATCGCTCCTCTATCCATTTCCGTGAAATGAGGCAGGGCGGAGTATATATATATATATACTATAGGGCGGAGTATATATATATATATATATATATATATATATATATATATATATATATATATATATATATATATATATATATATATATATATATAATGTCACTGGCCTCAAAACATTGCTTAATAATAGGAAAATCTTTGCTTCTCATGCCATACGACAATTCAAGAAGATGGTTTAATGATAAAAAAGTAAGAATTTGCTGTCGCGGATTTCGTGTTGGCAAAGCCGCACGCGATTGCTCAACGCGCCTGCGCAGATAACTCTCCATCAAATGATTCGTTTGTAACGCGAGAGTTAATACGAGAAAAGTAAATGGAAGATTTGCGTCTGTGCGATATTAGTTTGCTTTGTGGTCTCAGTTCTATATTTCTCTGGTGTGGGAGTACGTACGTATTTAGCATTTTGCGAAGTAAATATATAGAGCGGCGCGTAGCACGAGAAAAGGGGATTTTGGGAAAATGTAAAAAAAAAAAAACGGCGGGAAGCGGGAGAGGGGTATAATTAAAGCGTTGTGTACTTTATGTAGTCTTTTGGGTCATAAAGGGGTAAGAAAATGGGAGGACGGGCCATCCAAATAACTCGCAATTTACGCGCGCGGAGTGGCCCTTGGGCAATGATATTGTCGAGACGTCGCCTGCGTTCTCGCGACAAAAAGGATTGCTCCCAAACCTATTTATGCGGGAGTAACCGCTTGCACCACAACGTTTTAACCCTCCTTTTATGCGAGCTTTTATTCCCCTCAATATATTCGCTTATACTGTGCGCAACCTGAGTGAAAGTATGACCCATCGGGGAGCATCAACACGCGCGAAAAAAAAGAAGTCACCTATATGGCGAACGGGCCTACAGCCGCGTAAAGGAGTGCGCCGCAGAGTTGTGAGTACGTAATTGCTTTATAGATAGGGCCCGTTTGAATTGCACGTCGCTTATCGGCTGACGTGCGAGACGATGTCGCCGCGCTACTCCGACAGTGCCTGCTGTGTAACTGCGTCTTGGCGATAAGCTCTAATGTAGCATGGCGCTGGGAGCCCAGTACTGCCCACTTCTGCAACTGTGCCGTACCGGAACTCTTTGGCACTTGTACCTTTTGTTGGACACGCTCTCTCTAGCATTTATCGTTATATATATATATATATATATATATATATATATATATATATATATATATATATATATATATATATATATATATATATATATATATATCACTGTGATCTTGATTCAAAGGGCTCTTTTTTTTTTTGCTCTGCAGTGCAACAACCGTGTCGTCGGCCGAAGTAAAGTTTACTGAAATAATTATAAGTGACTGCAGAATTGACTTTCTTCCTCATCTTTCACACCTTTAAAAGCAACATGAAAAGAAGCGAAATTCGCAGGAGCAGTTTGTATCATTTATGTTCTTAATGACGCCTGCGGCCGGAGTTTTTTTAACCTATACAAAAATGAAGTGTACTTATCAAAAACACCACAGTTGTTTTTTATATAATGGTGCGGCATGGTGGGCATACGGCCTCACACGGTCGCACTACACCAAGAAGGAATCTGTGCGAAGCGCTAGCATGGTGGGCACACGGCCTCACACGGTCGCACTACACCAAGAAGGAATCTGTGCGAAGCGCTAGCATGGTGGGCACACGGCCTCACACGGTCGCACTACACCAAGAAGGAATCTGTGCGAAGCGCTAGCATGGTGGGCACACGGCCTCACACGGTCGCACTACACCAAGAAGGAATCTGTGCGAAGCGCTAGCATGGTGGGCACACGGCCTCACACGGTCGCACTACACCAAGAAGGAATCTGTGCGAAGCGCTAGCATGGTGGGCACACGGCCTCACACGGTCGCACTACACCAAGAAGGAATCTGTGCGAAGCGCTAGCATGGTGGGCACACGGCCTCACACGGTCGCACTACACCAAGAAGGAATCTGTGCGAAGCGCTAGCCTCTCGTGCACGGCACCTCGAAAACGACGACACTGCGCTGGTGTGCAAAGCACTGTTTCTTCCCTTGGAATCATTCCTTATGAATAGAAGGCAAAACAAAGCATTAAAACCGAAACGGCAAACCGATTAACTTGCGCAGGGCAGCTGTCTGAAAAACCGAGCTTCCCAACATTTTCCTCCATCGCTCTGCACTTACCTCGCCCCCGTGCCGCTTTGCGGCCCGAAGAAATCTTAGTAATTTATTCTCGTCACGCCTTCACCGAGCTCTTTAGTTTGCCTCTTCTAACCTTGTTTCTTTTTTTTTTCTTACGCTACTCCTGAAGAAACAGCGAAACGCACTGAGATTCAGTTAGCACCGTGATTTGATTCCCAACTTTCTTTTCTTTTTCTTTTTTTTTCCTTCACGTGCTTTGAAAGCGTTTAAGCCATTTATGTCAAATGAAAATAGCCGAATAGTCCGCAGCTGTTCGCAACCTTTAGCATGCCTTCGACTGTCAATAATGAATTCTCGTGCGTTTCTTTCAGACAGTTTTCAACAGTTCTATAGACAGTAGTCGAATTTAAAAAATCGATGTCTGCCCGCTACATACCTGAGTGCAAGGTCGTGGGTTGGGCTCTTTGCAAACCTCGTATGTGTCCTCTCGGGTGGTCAGAATTCATTGCAGCTCCGTTTACCTTTTGTTCCAAGTGCTTTTTTTCCGTGTGGTTCGTGCGTCCTTTTTAAAAGAGCCCTGACACCTCTCCAAGTAATCACCGAATGACCTCACTATTGGATTTTATTGCCTCACGAATCTCCTGCCGCATTTTTTCCCCCATATCCGTCGAGCATATGCGGAGTTGCAAGTAGTTATCGCAGGCTCCGGGCGCTTTATCTCTTCTTTCGGCCCGATGAGTTTGCTGGAAGAGCGATTCCTGTCGAAAGGATAACGTGGATTTGGTGTGCACAGTAACTGTCTCTCAGAGAGGACGCCTCAGCCGAAACACACACAGGGGAAGGGGGTAGGAAAGGGGATTCCGATAAAGGAGAGGTTAGAGTTTGCGACAGGGCAGCAGCACGGGCACCTCAGTCTCCGTGGTGAGCGGTGTTAAAAGCAATTAACCAGCCTCGTAGCATTGATGTAGTGTATGAGGGCAGCGGCGGTGTTCGTTGCAGCCGGGTGGATGCAAGATATCTCGCAGTGTGGAGGTTGCTGGAAGTTGCACAGGTTGGGAAGGGGGTGATAGCAACGGGCCAAGGGGGCAAGGGTTTACGTCAGCGCTCGTCATGGCCTTGAATGATTCCCCCTTTTTTTTTCAAAAGTGCTGGCCGCCACTTCCCAGTTCATACGGTCGCGGTGCCGGCACGTGGCTGCACCCCGTGTCGGCCACGGTACCTAGACTGATATAGTGTGCTGCTTGAGCCTATATTACATGACGCAGTAGAATAACCGACGCACAACCGTCAAAGTCTGGCTGAGCTACTTGAGTACTTGGTGTGCGCACCGGCTGTGTCTTGCGTCAGCTTGACAGACCGATAATAGCCTAGATTAGATCGCGCATTTTGAAGCGCTTTTAATGAGCTAAACACCAAAGGATGTCTGCCTAGGCGTCCAGCTCGCGAGTTGTTTAGAAAAGAGCTAGCGTGCCGGACGATATGCATACGTAAGTACCGTCGCAGCGGGCTCGGTACACTGTACAAGTGACCGACTGGTACAAGTGACCGACTGAAAGAGCACGCTTGTAGTACGCCGGGCGCCCGCTCACGTGAATGTAGGAGAAAACGAAATATTAAGGTGACGACCGACAACCCAGACCGGAAGTGCAAAGTTGAGATACCCAACTTTCCTGTATACGATATGGCAAGTGCCTCAGTCGAAACGGTGACTATGTAGACAATCAGCTGGCTGTTTGTACCGGATTGTTCCAAATAAAGCAGTTATAACTCCGGTTGGTTATTTCGCGACCGATCGGACGCTAAAAAAATAGCCTGCGCGCGTGCGTTTGTGTGTGTGTGTGTGTGTGTGTGTGTGTGTGTGTGTGTGTGTGTGTGTGTGTGTGTGTGTGTGTGTGTGTGTGTGTGTGTGTGTGTGTGTGTGTGTGTGTGTGTGTGTGTGTGTGTGTGTGTGTGTAGACCTCGAAACAAATAGGCAGTGCCTGACACCGAATTATAAGTTCCCCGCACTGTGCAGTGCAATAATACTTGGCTTCGCAAGGCCATTGAATACAGATCGGCAGCGTTTTCAGACTGTGTTCAAAAAGTGTTGCTGGGCCCCTATAACACTCCCGCCTAATTTGAAGCTCAAGATAAAAGATGCGCGATGGGTACACCAATTCTGGCTTCCACAACAACACTCTCTACGTGCTTGTTTTCTACCTACCGTGGTGGCTTAGCAGCTATGGCCTCGACCTGCTAAGCACAATGTCGTGGGTTCAATTCCTGGCCATGGCGGCCGCATTTCGATGTGGGCGAAACGTAGAAACGCTCGTGTACTTGGTGCACGCCTGAGGTGGACACAACTCATCCCCATTTCGGCGTGCCTTATAATCATCGTTGTGACTACGAGGCACGCCGTATAATTTAATTAGTTGACTAAACCCAATAATTAATCTGCGTTATAAAAAAAACTTGCCCTATATATTTGTAAGGTAATCCGTGACGCTCATTTCAGACGGGACGTTTTTATCTTCGAAAGCAGTGCGTTGGTAAAACGCGCCTTATTGCGGATTTTCGTGGAAACAATCCTTGTGTTGTTTCTAATATATTCTGCTGGGCATAGTTTGGTCGTTTTCTTTTCTCTGTGGTTATATCCCGAAATATTGTGTATTTTATTAGGCACAATAATGCTGTCAAGCCTCGGTTACAAGCAAGCTTACGTAAATACGGCCGGCAATTTCACCAGAGTCTAGTCTCATCGGGAGGCTTTTGCAGTGTGTGTATTTCATCGGCATCGTCGGTTCATCCCGTTGACCCCCTCCCCCTGCCGCGCTTGCCTTCTCTTGGGAAACCAATGTGTTACTATTAATGACCGACGGCTATCTCGGCTTCTCGTTGCATGCCCTGCCCATTCTCATTTCTTCCTCTTGATTTCGACTAAGATGTCCTTAACACGTGTTTGTTTCCTGACCTACAGCTGCCCTCTTCATGTTCCTTGACGTTACACCTATCATTTTCCTTTCCTTGGCTCGCTGCCTCGTCTATAATCTATAAGTTGAACCCTTTTCATAAGCCTCCAGGTTTCTGCCCGTAGGTAAGTAAGATGCAGCTGTTATATGCTTTTCTCTTGAGGTATACTGCCATTCATGATCTGGCATGTACCGCACGAGATGCCACGGAGGGGGCATTTTATTCGTGCCTCGCGTTTTAAGCACCCACTTTGTCCAATTATAAACGCGTAAAAAGGAAGCAGCGTTGCATTGTCGTCACGTTTCGCCATTTTCGTGCCTCGCCTTTTGTTTTCTTTTTTCTAATGCTTTGCTTGTCGTGCAGCTCTTACTTTGCTCGACGTTGGCCTAGTAACCTTGAAAAGTTGACCCTTGAAAAGAAAAATGGGGATGAAGGACCAGTACAGTCGACCGAGAAGCAAAATAAGAAAATGGCGACTTGCGCCTTCCAGTCATCTTATGCACAAAGGACCGTATAAATTCTTTTTTTTTTTTTTTACCATAGTGCGATATCGCCATTTCCTAACGGTATTGACAGTCCTGTAACAGGTCGGGTGGTTCAGTTCGCTTAGAAGCTCGTCAGTAATTTTATATAACAAAAAAAAAAAACTACTGTGTCCAAACCGAGGCGGGTAGTTACGACGTCACACACTACGCCGCCGTAATGTAGACACAGTACACATGGTGCTGGCGCGAGTGAAGAGAAACTGGCCACGTAATTCGACGATGCAACGTGACAGCTTTTGGAAACATGGCAGAGGCGATTTCAGCGACTATTTGATCGCGGGGACATCACCGTTTGTTTCTGACCGCCTGCTGGAGGAGATACAGGTGTAGGATACGAGGCCACAAACACAGGTTGGCCCGCATTCGAAGTCATGATACGGGAACTCGCTAAAACCTTTAAAAATAAAATTGATTTTCAGGACAACTCATTAAGTGACTTGAAATCGTATAGTTTGCCACAGATTGTTAGAGTGTCAAGAGAACTTATGTTGAAAATTTTATTGAGATCAGTAGAGCTGTGCTCTGAAAGAAAAAAAAAAACAAAAACATAGGCTGTATCGTGGAGGCAGCTGCTACATGGAACAGGTGAAACGTCTTGAGTGTGCGGCTTAGGATAAATAGGCACTGGAGAACAGAAACGATGTAATTAAATACACAATACAAATACACGCATTACAAAGCTTACATGCTCAACATCACAGCCAGTTTCCTTAGAGAATTGTTGCTTGGCTAGTTGGCTCATAACGGTAAACTGCCGAGCGCAAATTAGGTACTGGACATAGAGGAGCGCACACACAGCACAGGACAAGCAGTGAAAGCGCTTTGGGCAAGAGTGGGAATTCGCTGGCCAGAGAACTTATGAAAGCGTACCATATCAGAAAGAAAGGAAGTGGTTGTGTCAGTCATACCTCTGTGTTGTTGCGCAACAAAGCAAATGACTTGTTAGATTTGACGTTCTAATCTGCATTCTGTCGATATATCTTCCTTGGGGTTGTGGTGGGCAGTGCGCTTGCGCACGCTGGCTGTTCCAAAATAAAATAGCGCTTGACTTGTGCTGTGTGTGTTTACAGCTCGTGGTGGTCGTAAAACCGTGAATCTGTGCTCGTTCCCTGTTCGCGCTGTGGACCGGCTGTTGTGGTAGCGATACGGCATGCCTCTTTCTTATTTCCCCGAGTCTTTTCACGTCATTTGGCACGCCATACGTGTGGAACACAGAGGTGCCATTACCTAGCAGCCGTCAAAATAACAAATTGCCCACTTCCTAACTAAGCCTTATAACTCCCGATGAGCAGTGCTTCGTGTTTGATACCTACTATGGCTGAGTGATCTCTATCAAACGCGACCACTCTCGATGGCATCGACAAAAGTACTACCAAGCTGTATGGCTCTGAGAAGGCTAAACGAGAGGCTAAATATAGCTCCGATTGCATCAACCCGCCACGGTGGTGTAGTGGTTATGGTGCTCGACTGCTGACCCGAAGGTCGCGGGATTGAATCCCGGCCGTGGGCCGCATTTCAATGGAGGCGAAATGCTTAAAGCCCGCATACTGAGATTTAGGTGCACGTTAAAGAACACCAGATGGTCAAAATTTTCCGGAGCCCTCCACTACGGCGTCCCTCATAATAATACCGTGGTTTTGGGACGTAAGCCCCCCAACAATTATGCACTATTATTACCGATTGCATCATGCATGACGCGACAACTGCGCCATCTGTATACACTCGACCCATGCATCATTGAGTGATGACTTCAATACAAGAGAGGTATATACGCGAAATGTCATCTTCTAGCGAGCGACCTTATATGTTGATAGGCTTAAAAGTGTTTCATGTCATAAAAACGTCTCTCCCGCCGTTTAGACTACCCTTATGTCTTAAGAGGGTACTGCGCCATTTCATTCTCCGCCGTGTACTTTAATATAGTATCACGTTTCCGTGTAACTGAAGCTGGTCACTGTTGACATACGAGCCAGGGTGCGCAAGGGTGCGCGCAACTTCTTACATATTGAATGTCTAGGAAGTCGTTCCTAGTTATACTTTTTTTAATTATGTGAAAGCGTCTGTCATTCGTTAGGGTGGAGTTTCTTCGAGATATATTGGATAGTCTTCGGCAGGGTGTCGGAACGAAATGTTTTTCGTTTCGGTTTTAGTTTCGTTCCACCGCAAGAACTTCCGTTCCGTTTCTGTTCCGAAACGAAAAAAAAAACGTTGCGTAACGGTTCGTAACGTTTTTTTTTTTTTTGTATGCAAGAATTCGAAGTTAAAGTAATCATAAAAAACATTGGACTTAGTTACTTGCCCCCCTCTTAAGAAAGTGGAACAGAGGTAAAACACGTTCTTCCCACGTTCTTCAGAGGTGCGGAAGTGTACCATGAATGTCTACCAACTAGCACAAACCAATATACTCGTCAGAGTCAGAGTATTTATTTTCTCAAAGTCAATTACGATTTTTTAGCGGGCTCAGTGCTTTGCGTTGAGGGAGTGAGCACGATCTCAGAAGCAGCACGTCACTGAGTGTGTCTCGCCCTCTCTGATGTGCGACTCTGACTCTCTGAACAACAGTCTCGCACTCTCTGATGTGCGAGACTGCTGTTCTGATAAAAAAATCACAGCATATCCACGGTGATGTGATCGGGGGTCTGCCCAGATGACCGGAGCCAGCCAGAGTCCCGGGGAGATGTCGAGGAGAGGAACCCGGAGCTGTTAACAGTAACGTTTATTACATATTTACAGGTAGCGTGTTGCTACATGATGGGGTTAGCATCATGGAAGCTCTCGAGGGGAGCTTCTCGTAGCTTGTGACAGCTTGAGAAAACTTGTGAGAGCTCGACGGGAGCGCATCGGCGCTCGCATTTTATGTCCTGGCCTTCCCAGGGTTCCCTGTAGGAAAAAACAATGGAGGCCAAGACAGTCCAATGAAAATTTCCATCTTCACCTCCGCCCCCAAAAGGGGAAGGTGAAACGCCGCCTCCTTCCCAACCCACGAAAGGAGAAAGAGGCACATCCAGTTCGTCCCATGGCGAGGGAAAAACACTGCCCACCGCGCACACACGGCACAGCACGAAGACGTTGAGCCTTACGTGGAAGTCAATTTCGTAGTCTGTTGCAATGATGGGTATGCGCGAGGCAGGCCACGTGTTGTGGAAACAGCGGCAACAAGGCGCCACGGAGAACGTGGGAAATGCATCCGCAGACGGTTCCCAGACGCTGGGTCCTTTGTCCGGGGCACCTTGACGACAAAGCAAGCCGCCTCGACGGCCAACAACTCTTCCTAAACTGTCAGTTGGTCAGGCGTGCCCAAAGGGTTTTACGAGGGCGCAGACAACCTGAGAATATTAGACGAACGACCTTCGTGTTGTCGCCGCTCTTGGGGCATCTCTGGAACCGCTGACCCGGAAGAAATCAGGGTAGTCTTAGCCGCAACGTCTCATGCGTCAAAGCGGCGCCAAGCCAGGCAGGCCGATCATAACAACGGAGTGAATGATGATGAGTAGGCGAAGCTGCGGAGGTTCATCGGTAAACCGTGAATCTTCCGTGAATTCTGCCCAGTACATCATCACCGACGTGAGATCGGGCGCGTTTATACTAAAGGTTCGATGAGTTATGACGACTTGCAGCTCACTTTAATTTTACATGTACGCTGTGAATTTTCATTGTTTAGAAAACCATTGCTTTAGAAAACATCTGGCGTCTTTCGTTAAGCAGCTGGCGTCTTTTCGTTTTGCTTTAGAAACATCTGGCGTTCTTTCGTTTTGCTTTTAGAAAACATCTGGCGTCTTTCGTTGGTTTATTTCATCAATCAACGGCGTTTTGAACAAAATTTTTATTGTTTAATCACGCACAGGAGAAATCTCACCAGGCACTACCTTGGAGGTAAACAATGGCTGCTAATGGGAATGAGAGACAGAAGAAGTCGGCTTTTAGCTAACACTTACACTTCTACTTCTACTAACGTTTCCTACTGGAACATGCCAATGCTAATGGGGAATGAGAGACAGAAGAATTCGGCTTTTAGTTAACGCGCACGCTGCGAATTTTTTATTGTTCAACAACGCACAGGAAAAATCTCCCACCGGCACCACCTTGGAGGTCAAGATCTGGTACTAGCGTTACGACTGGTTACGCACTACGACTACAACTACGAGGGACGAACGGGGGAGTGGGGAGGGGGCACGGGTCCAGTGTGGCCCCCCTGGCTACGCCCCTGCCATTGTAGACTCTTTGGGCAACTACTACAAGTACATATGGAAGGTACCCACTACGCCATAAATCATCGTAATTTTTCTTACGTAGCGAAGCACCCACAATGCCATTTTTGGTCATTCTTCGGAAAATCGTGGTACCCGCTACACATCTGTAAGGCATTATGCGCACTATGTGTTGTGACTGATGAGGATCAAGAATTATGGCTGACACTTTTGTAACGGGTTCGAAGCATACAACGACCGACACGTTGCGCAATTCGGATTGTCTGATGCCAGGTTGCTATTTTACTCTTCTTCCACGCTATATATTACATATGTTAACATGATTCCTTGCTCGACATATGACGCCTGTACAGATTATTTTTGCGAACGAGTTAAAAGCACCAGCGTGGCACTGTGGTGGAATACTCGACTGCCGGGCAGAGGGCGCGGGTTAATCCGATCCTAGAAATTTGTTTCTCATTTAAATTTTTCTTATTTTGCGCGAAAGCGGTTTCGGACACCGGCGGCGGCGGACAACTATGGCTCCAAAATCGCCTGCTACGATCTCATAACAGCTTTCGCTGTAACAAACTTCAGCGCCGACAATGCCCTCTCCACGCTGGCCGGCGTGAGAGGTGCGCAAAAGTCCACTTGCGTTAATATAAACATCTCTGGTTGCCATTGTTCTCGTTTTTCGCACAATTTGAACATTGCTTTGGAATTCCTGCCTGAGTACGCGCGAATACTGTACCTGGAGATATGCATAATTGCTCCTCAGTTGTTCCGGATTGCCAAGTTTTCTCGTGAACCGAAAAACGATTGAAAAAATTTCGGTTTCACTCCGGAACGAAATAATCGATAACGTTTCGGTTACGTTTTCGTTCCGGTCAAAAATATCGTTTTTTTCGTTTTTCGTTTTTGGTTTTCGTTTCGTTCCGACGCCCTGGTCTTCGGTGCATTGAAGATTTTTTTCTTTATAGTAGTTCGTTAATAATAGCGTGATGGCACGCTCCTGTCGCTTGCGTTGCTGTATTAAAACGCTTCAGTGAAGCCCCCATGAGAAAGTGCGAAAGGTGGCTGCTCATGCTCGTCAAGTATAAACCACGCCCAACGGTGTCCGAAGTTGGCACGAGTTAAAACCGGGAGATGCGGTGGTTGTTCGAGACTCGGGAATTCGCCTCACCACACCTTCCTGTTTCACAAAGCGCGCGTTGTATAGAATGCTCGAGCCTCGCGCCAGCTACTTTGATCCGTTATCGCGTTAGGATGCGCACCTGGCGCCTTTCCTGATCCCGCATTGCAACATCGGACCGCGTATGCGAATACCGGGGTGCATTAATGGGTGTCAGCTTTTTCATGTTTTAGTGAAAATGACGCACTTCAAAGCTGGTGCGTAATGCGTTGCATCGTTCACACTGTTAACGCGCACGCACGAAGCATGCGCGTGCGCGCGCGCGGGAACAGAACATATTGCGTTTTCTGTGTTTTTTTCTTTTTGTGCGTATGTGCTGTAACAGTATGAACAGTGCATCACCCACCAGCCCGCCAGCAAACGTCGTCGAAGTTCATACTGCAGCGCCAACATCTCTCGGTTCACGCACCTCTCAACTGCGGAAGATGTGTGCACTAGAAAGGACGCTAGCTCGACTTCTTAAATACTATAATACATGCCGATTTATTTATTTATTTATTTATTTATTTATTTATTTATTTATTTATTTATTTATTTATTTATTTATTTATTTATTACTGTTACCCTCAATCGCCGAAACATTACAGAGGGGAGCGGGTTCCAACATGAAAAATACAAAACAACGAAACAAAACGTGCTATATTATACACGAACAAGACTAAAGCAAATAACATCTCTACTCGATGATACGCAACAAAAGTGAAACGTAAAAAATAAGGGAATCACAAATAAAAAAAAGAAAATAGTGAATGCGGTAAAATTATACAGTACTAGCAGCAAAATGTTAAATTAAGAGAAATGACACAAAGGAAAAAAGAAAAACAACAAAAACGCCGGCATCTTGACAAGTGTAGACAGAAAGTCGTGGGGAGGGGGAAAGAAAGTCGTGGGGAGGGGACGTACATGCCGCGCGCATGTACGCCCCGTCTCAAACTATCGTCGTTGTCTGCCGTCGTTCAAAAAAAAGAAAAAAAGTGGTCCTCTCGTTCTCGGACCTTTCATATGTAGTCTCACGTCAGCTATATATACAGCACGGCGGGTTGGCCTATTCTCGAGGGCTCGACGACATTAAATTGCGTGTAGCTCGTATAGTGTATCGTGTAGCCAACTATGTAGAGTCGGCAGCGTCACGAACATGTGCCATGCAGAGCTGACGTAAATGAAGCCATAGTGTCCACATTACCTTGCGTCTTCTCCTGAGACGTTGATTGGTTTCTAGACGCTAATGACGGCCTTGCTCTAAAGGGCCGGACGAACCAGGCGGTGGCGCATTTGCATGTATAATGGTAAGCACGCGCCTGACGACATAAGGACGAGTGTCATTGAAGCTGCATGCGTGGTCGCCGCATTCGTCTGGCCGTTTTCGGCCGTGTGCGACGTGTGCGTCTCCGAGCGTCGGACCTTCGCAAAACCGCGCTGAGTCAGGGAGAAATTAGAGGCAATTAGGCGCGGCGAAATAGCGTGTATATTAGACAAACGAGGTCGTTCTTTAGCCCAACCAGCGAAGGTTGTTTGATTTATATGTCCTCATAGTGGCACCTTTGACCACCCTCTTGAAAATTCAAATGCAGTTTATGATGTGTTCGTGGGCGCTCTCTATTGAAGGCCAGTTGTATCGAAATTTTAGTTGGGCTGCTTTGGCTCAAATTGGAATAGCGATGGCGCAGGGCTTTTGGTTGTCCAATTTTCATTAACCTCTACATTTTTTGCGACCTCTAAATTGCGCCTGAGCAAGATGACGCGTGCACTTGGTGGTTATAGTGGTCGTGGCGTAGTCATAAAATTTTTTTGAAGGTTGGTGGGGAGGCAGGGTGGATGTGGCTTATGTAAACAATATATATATACAGGGTGTCCCAGCTATCTTTAGCCAAGGGTTCAAAAATACAATATTAGAGGCAGGCGAGTGGAACGACTTGCAAATTGCTGACAGCCATCTTGCGCACTAGAGACAATTTTTTGTTTTGTAATTAACTAATTTGTTAATTAGGACGATTTAACTAAATTGCTAAATATTGACTTTAGGCAAGAAATGCTGCTTGCAAAGTTCGAGAGCGTCTTCAGAAACCCCAATCGCATCATTTGCGATAAAGAAAGTCTTACATATACCATTTTTTCCAAGCTGCAAAGAAAGCCCGCGAAATACAAAAAGAACCACGTGACTAGCGCGCTCGCGCGCCGCGAGGATGCTGCCCTCAGCCGTGGTTTGAGCGAACGAAATCAGCTGCGGCCGCGACTCGGCGTCTCCGTTGCAGCGGTAGGCCGATAAGTTAAAGGTGGTTTCTTGGCCCGCGCTCACTACAACTTGCACCGTCACGCGCGCAGCTGGCTGGCAACGGGCCAAGAAACCACCGCCCACTTATAGGCCTACTGCTGCAACGGAGCCGGCGAGTCTCGGCCGCAGGTGATTTCGTTCGCTCAAACCTCGGCTGAGGGCAGCATTCTCGCGGCGCGCGAGCGCGCTAGTCACGTGGTTCTTTTTGTATTTCGCGGGCTTTCTTTGCAGCTTGGAAAAAATGGTATACGTGAGACTTTCTTTATCGCAAATAATGCAGTTCGGGTTTTTGAGGACGCTCTCGAACTTTGCAAGCAGGATTTCTTGCCTAAAGTCAATATTTAGCAAATTAGTTAAATCGTCCTAATTAACAAATTAGTTAATTACAAAACAAAAAATTGTCTGTAGCGCGCAAGGTGGCTGTCAGCAATTTGCAACTGATTTTACTCGCCTGCCTCTAATATTGTATTTTTTAACCCTTGGCTAAAGATAGCTGGGACACCCGGTATATATATATATATATATAATATATATATATATATATTATATATATATATATATATATAATGCATAAGTTTACGTTTCACGGATCCGCTGATTAATAAGTAATACGAAGTGCAGGCGCACCTACAAAAAAAAACGTTTATTCGACGTTCCCGGTCCACAGTTGGAACGTCGAATAAATTAATTATATAATAATTACATACCTGCTTTTTTAAAATGGAAGCATCAGAGAAAAGGCATGTGAAAAACGTTAATAATGTGATGAGAACTTCAAGGCCAGTTGAACCGCAGTATCGCTTTGGCTAAATCACTTATAAATGAGTAGTATTAGCCCCTTAGCCCCGAGATCTCTGAGCGGCTCCTTCTCGCGCGGGACGTCAGCAGAAGAAACTTTGCAGCCGCATTGCGCGCTCGCCCGCAACGCGAGTCGTAAAGACTGCTTGGAGCCGTCGGCTGATCTGCCTTGCTAAAGTTAATAAACCGTTAGTGCGCATGTTTATGGAACAATTAGTACAAAATGGTCCTGCAAAATTGAGCGGAGTCGCCATCTGGTGGCCCCTGGTGTCGTCTGTAAGCTATCAACTTGTACACGTGCGTGGGTTCCTTGTCATGGCAGTAGCGTGTGGAGCACTCGTGGTTTAATTTTCGGCGGTCCTTTTTGGCGACTGACTGCAGTTTTTAGCCTTCTGCTACCATATATGCGCTGTAGTTCGCTGCTTGTATTCAGTACTTTCTTTGTATCTTGTCGCCCAACTCCACCACAGACATTTCTGTTGTTGCTGGTGCCCAGCGATTTATTCATATCACGAACGATACTTGCCTTTTTCGAGTAACTAATTTGTTGGGGAAAGAAGTGGATTTTTGAGGGCATGTTTTTCTTTGTTAAACACAACAATAATGAGAACTAACAGGCAATCCTTTCCTTGGCATGATTGCCTGTTATTTCACAAATTGTCAGCCAATGTTTTAATCGGGATAATCCTTCGGTGGGGTATGCGCAACATTTGGCGTAGGAAAGTTATAGTAGGTTATTAAGGCGAAAGCCTTAGATGCCTCATAAAACGCGAAAAGTGATCGTCGACGGCGTCAACACCGAGGGATGCAAAAAATTAATCGCGTGAAGTCACAATATGACGGCATCGTGGCGTCACAGATCGCCAAAATGTGTGATGTCATCATGACGTCACTGTGACGTCACAATAATGCGTCGTCACATGACGTCATAAAATGACATCGTCGCTTGGTCAAAGGCGGGCCGATCACGGAGGCAGTGCAAAACCAGGTGAGGTGCAGAGAGCTTGGAATGCCTCCGATCCTGGAGGCAGTGCAGAACCGCGTTTGGTTCAGAAAGCTTTCGGAGGGGGGCGGCCAAGGATCAATACATCGACGGAGAAGAAAAAGATGGTGGCTTTCGCCTTTGAGTCGTCTTAGGCGAATGCAAAAGGGACCCTGTGAGTTTTATTGGCCTTAAATTGGTCCGACACGTTGCAAGGCGAACATGCTCCGAAAGCAAAAGAAAATTGTGAATTGTAAGTGAAAGATGCGAAAAATGCCAAGCAAATGTTAGATCTTACACATGGTAACAACAGGGCGTTTCTAGATCTTAAAAAAAAAACGAAAGTGACATTCGAAAATAATGGGTACACACCAAAAAAGTTTGGGTATTCAACACACCAAAAGGTTTACCAAAGTCAAATCGAAGCGCTGTAGCTTGCATTTTAATGTGAACTGCCGACCGCCCCTTCACAGTTTTCGGGAGGTTAGCGAATTGTTTGGAGCGTCTGCTAGAAGGGTGGACAAAATTAGCTGGGTTGACAGATTAGCTGACTTGAGATAGTGCTCACTATCGCAAAATAATTAAGCTTCATTATTTCGTCCATGACACAGCTCGCCCCTGCATGTAACTCTAGTTGAACTAACCTGACTCTTCTTTTTTCTTTTTTTGGCTCCTGTCATGGGCAGTGGGCGTATTTCTCGAGGGGGGCTCTTCCAGCAGTGAAAATTAGCGCTACAGCACATAACAAAAACAGGCAACCGCACCTTTGTTTAAATCACCGTCTTCAACAGAATTTGTTCTGTATAGGCGCTTCACGTGTAATTGAAGGTCAGAACAGAAAAGCGAGAACTTTGAATTTGCTTGTACTTGGCCGATGAAAAATGGCTGGAGCGCTGAACAAAAGAATGGGTACCCAAAGCGACTCAATGGAATTTGTTGACATCCCTTCCTGCATTCTTCTTTATAGCAACACATTTGTATATGCTGATAAAATGTTTGGTGAGTAAATCCCCATTGTCTGAATTTTGCGGTAAGTAGAGATAATGTAAGGATGTTAGCCTAAATAAACATAAGCTTTGGCATTGGAAAGTAGTAAGGAGGTTTACATGCAAGGAAATATTGTAAAGCGTGCTTGCCCATTACGGAACATGATTGTAGATCGTGCAACTAATTTTAGCGATAAATTGCTGGCAAAATAACTTACGAGTTTTTTTTTCTTGTAAGCAAAAATTTTATACAGAAATAATAATATATAATTTTTTTGTTTTAACGTCCCAAAACCACGATATGATTATGAGAGACGCCGTAGTGGAGGGCTCCGGAAATTTCGACCACCTGGGGTTATTTAACGTGCACCTAAATCTAAGTACACGGGCCTCAAGCATTTTCGCCTCCATCTAAATGCGGCCGCCGCGGCCGGCATTCGCACCCGCGTCCTTCGGGTCAGCAGTCGAGAACCACGACCACTAGATCACCTTAACGGCGGGAAGGGACATTGGAGTTTCTTCATGACACTTTGCGGGGGTTAAACAAGAGAAACACTCAGTGTTTGTTATAATTGGCCATTTTAACGCAGCAGAACGTACGAACATACATAAAGTATGCTTAACCCCCCCCCCCCCCCCTTGCGAAAAATGTTTTCTGGCTACGCCATAAATATATTCCGTTCTTGTTCTTTCTTTTCGTTTATTTTGGCAGATTCAAAAATTTGAATTTTGTGAATAATGATTGTACTTTGCGAAACATAATCGGGCTCTCATGACACTTCTTTAAAGTAAGAATAGCCACAGGTATCCTGCTATATTTCCGTGACATCCAACCTTCTCGTACACGTTTCACGCTTTTACAGAACTTGCCAAGCGCGACGCGAGCGCCTTTCATCTACGTAAGTAAAGCCTTAGGTTTGTCTCTGCAGGCTTTTTGGTGCGTCAAATGTAATGAAAAGACATTGTGCGCTGGACCTGTGTGGATCCCGGCCGCTCGCTCGTTCGATATTGCGTGGTTGGCCCAGTTCGCGACGACGTATCTTCGGTAAAGCTGCTTAAACGCGCGCAGTGCACCTTTACATTTAGGACCGAGACGTTTTTTTTTTTTTCTTCAGAGAGCAGATTTTTTGCTCCATACCTGCCACTTTGTTAAACTTGTGCCGAAGTAAGGCGGCATGACCGAAAACATAGCAACGTTGCCACGTGTCCTGGCTTGGACGGGTACCTCCGCTAGTATTTATTTGGACATTGCGTGCTCGTAATGTGTCAATACGTCCTTCAGGCTCAGTAACATTTTTACCTGTAGATATCCTGTATACCTAAATCGGAGGTGTCCGCCTCGGTGGTACAGCGTTTACGGTGCTCGGCTGCTGGCCCGAAAGTCGCGGGTTCGATTCCGGCCGCGGCGGTCGCATTTCGGTGGAGGCGGAATGCTATAGAGGCCCGTCTCCTGTACAATGCCAGTGCCCGAAGAACACCACATGGTCAAAATTCCCGGAACCCTCCACTATGGCGTGCCTTATAGTCATATCATGGTTTGGGCACGTAACACCCGAGATATTATAATGTACGACATCGGAGGCATCGACTCTTAAGAGCACTAATTCACACCAGCCGAGATAAGCTGAAGTGTCCTTGTGCGAATGAAAAGATGGTTGTGGAACGACACTGTAGTAGCGCGTGCCTGCTCTTTCTGAACACTTGGCTGCGTGACTGAAAAAACAAACAAATAAACGTCTTGACAACTCTTGTAGTGGTTGTGAGCTCGGTGTAGAAATGGAAGAATATGCGCCACTCCTGAGCCTGTCTGGCCAACGATCTTTCCTCGCAGTGCTCTGCTCCCATAACTCTGGTGCGACCCGCCACGGTGTTCTAGTGGTTACGGTGCTCGGCTGCTGACCCGAAGGTCGTGGGATCGAATCCCGGCCGTGGCGGCCGCATTTCGATGGAGACGAAATGCTCGAGGCCCACGTACTTAGATTTTGGTGCACGTTAAAGAACACCCGATGGTCAAATTTTTCGAAGCCCTCCACTATACGGCGTCCCTCATAATCATATCATGGTTTTGGGGCGTAGAATCTCGTCAGTTATTATGATTATTAAAACTTTGTTGCAGTTTTTGTCGCTCAGATTTCGTTACGCTTAATCTTGGAACACGGCCAAAGCTTGGGTGGGGTATTGCGAAGCCACCATTTTAACCTTCGATTCTATTTCTTATAACGTCCGTTGCGCCGTGTGGTCGGCGATAACGTCGTACTGCGAACCGAGGCAATGGCAAAGAGTGGGTGAGAAAAGGAATGGCTGCAAAGTCAAGGCCCAGCTCTTGTAACGATTCGTTTCCCGATCCATTGATTTCGCCGGCCACAATGGCTCGCACGCCGCCGCTATCGATCGGTCATTCGGTGCGACCTGTGATGAAACAGAATTGAGGGTGAAGAGTCATTTCAAACACGACCCCACTTTTCTTTGCCGCCTTTTTGGTACGATGAGCTCGTGTGACAAGCAGCGGCGTTCCACTCAAGGGCGCATGTTACCTTTTGATTTTTTTTTTTCCCGAGCTTTTCATCAAGTAACTGTCGAAAATGTGGGCCGAAGTCCACAAAGCTCGTAAGTGCTCCCTTCCAACGGCCAGCAGCCTTTATTAATATATCGAACGACAGGCGTGCGTTAATGGTATTATACGATGAGCTGAAGAACATTTTTATGAAAACGCTGCCTATAGGGATTGGGCGTTGTGTCGGCAGAGTGTAATCCAGTTTCATCCTATAGACTAGATGCATAGTCTGGGAACCTGTGCCTGCGCTTGCGTTAGAGTGGCTAATGTAATCCGTATGGCAGAAAGGGATGCGTTGTTATCGGATCCACGTCAACGCCAAACATATTTGTTCTCATTTCGCGTCCCGCTATTTTGTCGATAACTTCGTTGTGTGTGTGGAATGTATTTTGCGAAATGGTGTTCTTGTCGCAAGCACCAGAAGCCTGCAACGGCCTCAACCGGCGTGCGTGCGTGCGTGCGTGCGTGCGCGCGCGCGCGCGCGCGCGTGTGTGTGTGTGTGTGTGTGTGTGTGTGTGTGTGTGTGTGTGTGTGTGTGTGTGTGTGTGTGTGTGTGTGGTGTGTGCGCGCGCGCGTGTGCGTGTGAGAGAGAGAGAGAGAGATTCATTGTGCACCTGCCACGACAAAGCCAGCGGAGGTTCACAAAGCTCAGAGTCTAAATGTGGCCGTAGATGTGACACAAAACCAGCGCCTCCAAACGTGGTGCGCGTCTAATGTCGAAAAAGCGCATTTCGATATCGTGTGCTAATTCTCTCGCGAATCGCGAAATTCGACCGTAGAAGCTAAGCGTCGTCTATTGTGTACTCCGCTTTCTCATACGCAGCAGGGGAGAGCGCAAGGCAGTATAAAGCAACTTGCGCGTTTTAAAAGGTCTGAGTGTAATACGCGACCGTGGTACGCGCACCGTCATTGTTTGTCGCATTGTCTGATGTTTTTCCTTTACGATTGAGGAAAGCTGCAGGTGTCTGTCTCTTGCGGCGTTTTGTAATTGAGCCTTCGAAAATAAAAGTTAATGCGCGGTCGTTGCTCGTAAACGCGCTCTGTTATCACGCCTCCGTGGGAATACACTCGGACGCCCTTCTCAACAGCTGAGAGCCACTTTCGGAAATGTTACGGGCGTGCAGCCCATGACATTCCCTGTACTAGTGATTCGATATGCGGATGTTTTGCGCACAATGCAACAGAGGGTGAGAAGAAGTAACAGGCCTTTCTTTCTTCCTTTATCTTATTTGTGAACGCGTGGTTTCCGCCAATTGAAAAGCATGGAAGCTGCAAATGAATAAATGCGCGGCGTAAAAGAGAGTGCATCCATAACGCTTTGTTTTCTTCTTCTACACCTCATGCACATTGTCCGCATTTCGTTTCTCCTGGAGTCTGGGATATGTTCGAGTACTTTCCTTCGGTTTCTCCTCTCGGTCGCTGTGTCTGCTGGCGGCTGCAGTGCCTGTTCTTCATCCAGGCATGTTCTTCGTGTGCATAGAAAAGTGTGGGAAAACTCTCCGGGCCAGATAAGAGTGGCGCAGGGGATTCCTCTGCTCGTCCTTTGTGGCCACCGCGAATTGCTAAATAGGTTTGCGCGATACGCCTAGTTCTTGTTTTCGCAGTTTTCTTCATAGCGGTTAGAATACACGCGATAGTTTTACGTGCGAAAAGCCTCCAGACTTGTTACTGTGCGGCGCAGTATTACGAAAGTTCCAGTTTGCCGCTTAAAAATTACAAACAATAGAAAGCCTTTTCTTTTTCTTCTAGATTTTGTTACGGATTAGTTACCGTCGTGCGGTTGCTTAATTAGGGGGCTAAATTCAGTAAACTTGCCATTGGCCAGCCGCCTTCGCTAACGATGGGTGCAACGACAGGCTGATTTTTTTTTTTCTTCTTCTTACGGACAATTCTAGCGCAATAACCTTTTTGTGAACGCGGGTCTCGGGACTATATGCGCGGATGTTCGCGATTTTACTTCGCGACTTTGTGATTGCGGAACTTCGATCTGTTTCTGGGAGCGCGAACGGTTTCAGTTATAATGCAGGTACGTATAAATTATGCAGGGCGGGGCCTTGTCGAATTGTGGCCTCTGCTAACTATATAGCGAAGCCAGTCCTTGTCTTCATTTCTCGTAGGTGGCATTGTTGCCACATAGCATTGAGTTTGTGCAAGACTCGAGCGAGTGCAGAGGCAGCTTGGCAATTGCTCATTCAAGTTCGAGCCTCGACAGCGACACTATTACGTAGCTCCATTGAAAAATTTCGTTATGCCCCCTATGTCCTGTATCCATAACGTGGCATTATTATACACGATCATATATGAAAACTTTGTTTTCATATAGTTTTACATGACATTATAGAATTATGGACATATGGGTCTTTCCCATTAGGCAGTCGTGCATTGTTAAGAAATTTTACCATATAGTTATTGTCGACGACTTCAATAAAGACGTAAAGTTTTGCGGTACTATAAACTTTTCCAGCGCATGTGCGCGTCGTGAATATGAAAACTGGCTGCCGGCACAATGGTTAGGGACATAATGAAAAACATATAAACTCTCCCGTGCTTAAGTATTGTTAATATTGACAGCTTCGGCATAAAAGGTACTCCGAATGCCTTAATTAGCATACATTCACTGCTTCTATCGACTTCAGGGACGGTATTCAGCTTCGTTACCCCTTCCAGACTGAACGCGGTTCATGGCCTTTTTCACCATTACATTGACTACATACGTAGTCTGAAGTGTTGTTGCGTGGTGAATTAATGCGACGCCCGATAAACCTGTGCTGATGTGGTGAACGCCAATGCGAAGCAAGGGGCCATTTGCGATTGCGTACACTGCTTTAGGGGATCTTCGGGAGGTCGTTTTGTAGCGCTCCGGTTCTCTCTGTAGTGCGATCCGACTAAGAGCGCCCAGGAATGTTCCCGCCGACCACTCCGGAGCATTCGCGTCATCCGGTTGGTTTCTGGCCACGTTAGTGCTGTGCAGCTTCCGTCAGCGTGCTTTTGCCGCTGTCGGCAGTGTCGGCTCGGCCGATTAGGTACTTTCCTTGGTGTGTTTGTTACGCTTTGTGTTCCTCATGCCGATGATGACTAAGCAGCAGCTTTTACATGTGTTCACGGCACCTTCCTTCATTTCTTTTGAGTCGAGATACAGACAGTGACAGTCTCTTTATCGCAGTGCTCAAGTCTTACTCTGCTGGCGAATGACTGTCTCGCAAGCGATGGCCGCTACTATACTGTACAGTGGCCGCTTTTCTATAGCCCACCAAATTTTTGTTCATTTTGCGCTCTGCGCGCAATGATACTATGTGATGTGGTGGCTTTTGACGATCTTCGCCGGAAGTTCCCCGGCCTTCGCTTCCTCTCCTCTCACTGTTCTGGAAACTAACCAGCCGTTCGGATGGCGTGTTTTTTCCTGACTTGGGATCTGGAGCGTATTGTAATCACTCGGAGGCAGTGGCGTAGCCAGAAATTTGTTTCTGTGTTGGCACGAGCTTGATCTGTAGTGAGGCAGGCAAGTGTGGTCGAGTGTCATTGTGAGCTCTGTGTCCCAAGGCAAAAAGAAATTTCGGGAGGGGCACGTGCTCGGTGTGCCACCCCGTGGCTACGCCCCTGCTCGAAGGACCAGATCAACCACCGAAATTTGCCAATAGTTTTCTGGCTACAAAATGTGATGAGCATTACTAAATCTGTGGGCGCAGGACCGTGGCTTTCTAGTGATACACCGAGAGACAGTCATATTCAGCCTAGCGTGTGGTTGGTCGCAGGCGCATCCCCTGGAATACACGAGCACATCGATGTTTACGCGCGCCTCCCACGATCCCACGAACCTTGTCCGCCTGCACAACTGTAACATTGTTTGTGAGAACATTTTCTTGGACTGAAGCGCACAGTGTAGTGAGAATCGTGCAAATATTGAAACTATGCGCATATATTTATTATTGCGTATCCTGTTGAAACGGCTACATATGCGTTCCAGTAATAGCGCGTTTTTTTTTTTTATTAGCAGTGCATACGGGTATGATGCAGCAGTCACGGAGAATTGATGCGGAGTCTTTATCATTTGCGTGTGAATTTTACAAAGTGCATACAATAATCTCGGAACAAATATAGTTTTAGTTAAATTAGTTCCATAAGATAATTTCTGCAAGACCCGGTTCCGCCACGTGCCGGAACCGCCCTGTACCGGGGGAGTTCTTTTCGCCGAACAGCTTTTATTCATAACCTTCAAGCTGTCGGCTAGGCAGTGGTAAACTCTCTTGCCCATCTGGATAATCTAAAGGAGCAGCTAGGCTTGTGGCGCCGCTTCGTATGCTTCTTCACCGGTACTTCACCCGACGTCGTTTTACGTTTTCTTGATGTCCGAATCTCAGCCTTGCTGGATCGTGATCACTGGTTCACAGGGTTCCTCACTCCCCGACAGCTCTTCTGTTGCGATTGTAAACTACTGAGGACTCAATTGAGAGCTTTGATGTGTTTATTAGCTTGTGTGTTGGGTTTTCATATTTTGCTGGCGTCAAGTGTAGCGTGGGTAGTGGGTGGGTGCCAGCGCCGCGACTCGAAATGTGGAGGAGTTCCCGGGCCTTATCATGTGCGACGCCAGCTGCGGGGGCTGTGCGCATTGACGTTTTTGCTCCGTGCGCAGCAACGAGTTTGCGCGGGTGGTGGCGGAGGAGTACCTGCGCTTCTTCGACTTCACCGGGCGGCCCCTGGACGCGGCGCTTCGCATGTTCCTGCACCGGTTCTGCCTCATCGGCGAAACTCAGGAGCGCGAGCGTGTCCTGGTCCACTTCTCCAAGCGCTACCTCGATTGCAACCCTGGCGCCTTCAAGTCTCAAGGTATAACACTCTCCTCCCGGAGTTTATGGTGACATACCGGACGTACGTGCCTCGACGCAGGTTACCGAAGCAGATCCACTATAGCCGGCCACGCCTGCTTTCGAACGCGGCCGCTTAGCACATAGCTACTCAGCCACTCAGTAACTCACGCTCAGTAGATGGCAGTGTCCCAGCAAAGGCACTTAGACACAAGTGATTGTCATGCATCACCCCTAATGTAATGGAAGATACATAGCGGATATAAGCAAAACGGCGCTCGTGCTGTGTCCATTCTTTCTTAGTCCTCGTTCATTTTGCGCTGCTTTGCTTATAACCAGGGCCGTAACTAGAGGGGGGAGGGGGGTTGAAGGCGTTTTGACCCCCCCTCCTCCGAAATTTTTTCATGCCTTAACTTTTCGAGTGATGATAAAATATTTACATGCCTTCACAGCGGCCACCAGTTCCCAAAGTTAGTCGTTCCACACACAACCCCCACCCACCTACCCCAACCGAAAGAAACATTTCTGGGTACGGCCCTGCCTGCAGGGGCGTAGCCAGAAATTTTTTGCGGGGGGGGGGGGTGGGCATCTTCTTGATCTGAAGTGGGGGTCGGGCAGGCAGATGTGATTGTCATTTTGTGCTCTGTCTGCCATGGCAAAAAAAATATTTCGGGGGTGGGGGGGGGGGGGCACGGGCCTGGTGTACCCCCCCCCCCCCTGGCTACGCCACTGCCTGCCTGCACCCAACATGAATCGTTACCAACTTGCCCAGCTTTCAATCCTATTTAAGGGAAGATGGTTGTATGTACGTTTCCCTGTGTCATGTTTTCTTGTGTAGCCTATCGCGATCTAATTTGCCCGAAGTTACATCGTTCTATTATGGTTCCCAGAGATGCCGTGATAGCGCGGACAATTTAATTGCTTTCCTGGACGTCTTGTGCCGATTTGAAAAAAATATAAAGGCACGATTAATGGCAGTGCTGTTACTATACCAGGGGAAGTTATATTGTCGCTTGTTATGTTTTATATATGGAGGATTTCCCTCAGCGTTGAGGAGAAGGTGCATGAAAGTAGCTTGGTGTAAACTATTGGTTTTCTCATTGACATTTAGGACTAGTACTAGGTCTAGGATGTGGGGCTCGTCATGGCCGCATGTGGAAGCATATGTTCAGCAGCACCTGCCAAACCAGCGCTGCTTCGCTGGTGTCGAATATTTTCAACTGCTCGAGAAATCTTCGCCCGCCCGTTAGAAGAAGCGCACTTACAGGGGCACATCGCTAGGTTCGATGCATCTAGATGGGACTTTTCAGTATTTACTGAAAAATAAGGCGGAAAAGGACCTGCCGGCTCAGAAGTGCCTAATCTGAAAATTTTCTGCGGCCATTAAAACTGGGTCCTTATCACGTAAGCCGCAACCCCTCTGAAATGGGTTTGTCTCACATGCTTGATTAATGCAAAAGGTTCAGGGCACTTGATGATTTTGGCCGAGCAAATTTTCTTCTTCTCAGGTCTGCCAGCATTACAGAGGATTTATTAAACACTATCATACTTGGCCAAACCTATCCACCCTTATTTCTCTCTAGCCAACTGTTTCATGGTGAACTGGCCTCAAACAAGGCAGTTTTGTGTGTGTACAAATCCGTTCTGCCCAGCTCTATGCTGCCTCTCGGCTTGAGCATCCGGCTTGTAGCAGGAGTAAACGTTATTTGTGGCTGTTTTGTGAAAAGGAAGTGGACAGCTGACATCCAATTTTGAACATAGGCCAGCAGATGAGTTAAGTTATTGGGGCAAAAAAAAAATGGAAAGAATAAGAGAAGGTAAAGTGACAAAGAGTAGCCAGGAGAGCTACTTGCAATCTCTAAAGTATTATAGCAACCATTAGCATGCCTCCCATGCATGCCAACTGGTCTTTCAAAAATAGCGACGAGAACATATATTTTTTCCCCTTTTCCAAGAAGACTGAACTGACTTAACTGCAATCTTCCAGGAAATTGCGGGGACTGCATCTTTGCCAGTGTCAAGGCATTTTTAAAATATTCGCTCAACTTCGCCACTCCAGGCTGGTACTGTGTACTGAACTGTGTGAAATGTGCATGTTTCCCAATATGAGATGTGTACTGTTTATGGGAGGGGAGAAAAAGAACTTATTTAAACAAGTGGTTTAATTATCGAACTATGGTGGCAAGCGAGGAAGGGATATGGGAAACTATAAATAAAGATTTGGAGAATATCCCTGCCATCTACTTTACAAGTGGGCTTTCAATTCTTGTTAACTATTGTCAATCTGGAGCGGAAGTTTTCCTAAGTGCAAATGAAACAAAAGAGAGCACTTCCAGTTATCTTACAGAAATACATGAATATATATGTGCATGCATTTTAACAATTTCAACTGTAACTGATTCACCTCACTGCCTTTTTGACAGTAAAGCCTTCGCATCCTGATCTTTCATTCCCATTATAAATGCATGTGCAGTTTTCCAAAGCTTTACTGTAGAAGTAGCACTTCCATAAAATTTGCCAATAAGTTCGGAATTTTCAGAAGAAAAAAAATGCCAATAAATGCCTGCTGATTTTTTTATAATCTGCTTGCTGAAAAAATCTTAATTCCTAGATACAAAATTGAGTACATGTGTAATACAGCTCTGTACTTTTGCATTGGGGTTTTCGAGAGGTTTTTATGATTGGGCAGTATATTATAGACAATAATTCAGTATATCGACATACTACTTACCATTATTGGCTTTATTTGGGAATTTGAAAACCTTGCTGGTGAAGCAGACGTTGCATTATAAAAATAAATATTCGAGCACACTGTCAAGAAATAGAGAGTTGGCAAACACTTGGACTTTAGCAAGTACTATGTCTTCATATGTGTTCACTTGGCTTACTGGTGCATCAGAATGGCTTCTGATATAATGTCCACTAGATTAAAGATCTTGAACTCACAACTTTTGAACCCATTAGGGTCTTTTGGAAATGAGAAGCTCAAACTGCATGCATTCATAAACTGCAGTAGTTGCCAAAACATCAACAGGATATTAGTAAGAAATTTAGAAATGTCTATAGAATCAAATATAGTTCGGTAATGCTTGTTGAGAACATGTCATTACTTGACTCATCCTATATTTCGAGTTGCTATTCACATATCTAACCAAATTTGGCAAAGCTTAGAGGATCATCACTTGAATTAATGATCTCTATTGCATTATTGGCTTTCACTAATTGCCAGGTGTCCTTTCCAGATGCTGTGCACACACTCACATGCGCACTAATGCTCTTGAACACTGACCTTCATAGCGAGGTGAGTATTGCAAATTCACTGTTTTCGCTCTCTTTTGTCACTATTTTCATCTTGGGCTGAACCCTTTCTGTTAGTGTGCATATTTTGCATGCTTCTAATTTTCATATTCAACATGCTTGCACATGTGTTACATTTCTTCATATCTCACAGAGCTTGCAGAACGTTGCTGAACTTGGGCGACAAGACTAGCGTTAGAGGCAAATAGTGAGATGGTACACCACAAAAGTGTCTGATGTGTCCGATTATGTTTATTGATCATGTTTCTAACAAAATGAGTTATGACACACGACAATTTATGTGTCTGTAATTGGGCATACAGTTAAAATTATTTCTCAGAATTACACTAGTTTTGTGATAGTGTTTCCGAAGTGTGCGATGAAAAGTGCATTGGCCTTTCAGTTATATTAGTGTTTAATGCATAATTTGGTGCTTTCATAGAGAGGTGAAAAAAATTGCATTTTTAATGCATTTTTCACTATGTCTATTGTAAAATCTAGCTACGCCTTCCACGGAATTCATCTCAGGTCTCTGTGCTTGCAGGCTCACCGGCTACAACGTGTATACTGTGATATGTGCCCTAAAGTACTTAGCAATTAAAAGCTAAGGGTTGCATTTTCATTAATTGGATAGTTATGCATTCTCGGTTATCTTGCAAGTAATATCTGCCTCTCCGAGCAATCCCATTAAATGATTAAAACTGTGTTATCTGCCACATGCATTTGAAAAAAAGTCACAGTTCCACGGCAAGGGCGAAGCAATGAATGCAATAGTAACAATTGTAGTGTTACACGAAGTGAGGCTGGCAGCTAACTGTTTTGTATCCGATCTCGCGTAACTACAAAACACTGGTGTAAGAGAATACGGCCGCTCCAGGGAGCGATGCTCTCCGCATAGTCATTTCGCGTTAAGAGCGCAGCACGTAGAAGGGTATACGAGCCACCCGCTGTGATGGCTTTCGAGATAGCGCGCGCGCCAGCGATCGCGACCGCGCCCTTAGATTCAAAGTTCAAAGTTGCTCCTCGCGCGACACTACACCCCCCCCCCCCTCGCGTCTTCGTGTCTTTTAAGGCTCGTTAAAGACGGGCGGGGCGTTTCCTGTCCGCTTCGACGGCAGGCCTCCCGAGCGGGGTGATGTTATCGCGTGCACCCTCCGAGCGACGGGAATGGGCCGGCTCGTTTGAACTCTGCTTCGGCCGCGTTCGTTCGTCGTCCCAGCTCGCGCGCTTTTACCCGCGGTAGAACATACAATGCGCGGGGGGGGGGGGGGGGAATCTTATCAATTTGGACTTCATACCGGAAGGACGTCGAGACTGTCCATATAACCCGTCCAGACTGTTCATATAATTGCTATCGCAATAAAAAATTCTACACTGGGGAATACATTTGACAGCTTGAGTAGCTCATAGAAGACAAAAAAACTGAGCACTTTAATTTAGTAATTCTGCAGTTGTGCCATAACCTAGACCCATATATTGCAAATTCACTGATGAACTCGTAATTCTTTTCTGCTCTTAGAAATGTCATGGTTCATATAGACTTTCTCTATCCTTGAACATGAGAAATAATTAACAGCAAGACAAAACATATCAAATGAACTACTGATATTAGGATAATGAATCAGTAGTGAAAGAAAATTTGGAAATTTTGGTGATTTCCTGAAAGCAAGCTTTTTTAAAAGTGGTTATGAAATGGGCCGCACGGTGTCATTCTCCTTGCATTTCACTGCATTTGATATTCTACATTTCTTGAACGAATCCACACACATTGGCAATGAGGAGGTGAGCCACGCCATGCCTGTGCCACTTTGTCATCACCATGGCAGTTTTTCTTTGTGCAACACGAGATTTCGATCAAAAACATGTGACATGGTTTTGGTACTGGTAGCTTAGCATGTAACATAACTCCTTTTTTGAATAAGATTTCGTGATGGTAGCAGTGTGTCATAATTACAACCAACCGAAGAACCATGAAAGGAGGAGGTCCCAGTATACATAAGGAGGTCCCAGTACAGTCTTAAACTTTGGGACCTCCATGTGTATACTACACATATGTAATATTTCTGTATTTGCTCCAGTAAATTCTGATTTAAAAAGAAAGGAAAAATCCTAATAGTGTGTGTGAATTGGCAAGTTTGAAGACTAGCCGTACGAAAAAAATTTGGGGGACACTTAAGCTTCGCCTTTAAGAGTTGAACGCGATAGCGATATCCTGCCCCTAGTGCGCACTTGGAACACTACGAGTGTTTAAGAGAATGCGCGCACTAAGGTGTGTGCCTTATGTAATGGGTAGCATGCTTTAAACCAGGAGCAATTATGCGCGAGAAACCTTTTCGAAGTTGCGATGCACCCACTACGTGGTCTTAAGGGAATACGCGCAGTAATGTGTGTGCCTTTTGTAATGGGTGGCTGTCTTTAAACCACCAAGTCTTTATGATATTGACATGGTGTGATGCCCGATGGCAATGTACGCTTGTACCACGCAATATTACTGCGATATTACATCTCGTACTGTGACACCTGTATACAGGACGCGTATATTTGGGAAGCATGAAAGTTACTTTCAGTGCAGCTCCATGCAGAGGCGTGCCTGTGTGGTAGAACACATGCTTGCCACGCAGACGGCCTGGGTTCGATTCTCACTCGGACCCAACATTTTTATTATTTATTTTATTTGCAGCTTTTTCGATTTTTCGGTCACGGACAAGATGATGATTTTTCGCTCACAACCAACGGTGCCGACGCCGACGGCGGAATTTCTGCGATACGAGCTCTTTAACGCTGTCGCGTTAAAATTAAAAAGAAGGTGCATGCAAAATAGGCCCTTGTACATTGCAGGCAAGTGTTAATTTCTAGTTGCGGAGTGTGGAAATTACAGGTTAGAGAGAGTGGCAGGGATCGATCATAAGGTGGGTGTCACTATTGACTGCCATTAATGAATCAGTGCCATGCAAGATGCAGCTACAATTTTTTCTTCTTGTTTATTTCTTTTTCTTCTGTACTTTTTTGTGTTTTCTGGAATAAAAAATTCAGTTGAGAGTCAGCGCTTGTCCTGTGTACTTCTTCTGTTCCTTGTCCCTTTTTGTGAGCGCTGCACAGTCCTAAGTATGATGCAGCTACAAGCACAGGACCTATTTTCCCAAGACTCAGTGTGTAGAAATGTATGTGCACCAACACAAGATGTTCTGGCAGGATCATAATAACTAGAGTTGAATTAACCAAGGTCTACTATATATGCATCAGATTTATAGTTATAAAGACCTTAACTGTGTCCAAATTGTACTTTTTGCATGTTTATTTGTGTTCCTCATTTTGCACCTTCTGCATGTTCAACTCAAGACCAATAGCTTTTGCTGCATACGTCTGTTACGTTCGTTTATTAGAAGCACACTGAGAATACATGGAAACAATGGGTCTGGCTTCGGGAGAGGGTAGCGTGCCCTCGGCGCATGCGCTGCTGCTTGGTCCTCTGGCGGTGGAATCTCTTGTGGCCTAAACCGAAACTCGCGCACAACACTGAACCCGATACTCACGAACACCACACATCCCTCCCCACTTTGTCTGAGTCACCACTGATCTTGGTAACGGTCGGGGGGACGGCGACGTCTCGGAGGCCGCTGTGGTGGTCCCTGCAAAGTGTCGTCGGATGGGAGTGGCGCTGGCGTGGCACAGCACTCTGGAGCGCCTCCAGTCGGCACCTCTTGCTGATTGTCAGCCTGGCCGTCTGGGAGGAAAAATGGAAGCAGCGAACAGGGCCGTACCCAGGAATTTTTTTCGGGGGGGGTTTGCGTGTAGAACGGCTGCCATTTTTTAAGATTTATACTGGCTTATTTTCGTGAATAAAACAAGTACATCGCTTACTTGTAATAATTCGATGGTACTTTTCAATTATTTGTACCCAAATAAAGAAATTGGTATGTCAACCTCAAATTCTGGTTAAAGCAAGAAATAAGTTTGGACAATAGCACCACCAAAGCCGGGGACACCGCGACCAACGGCTCCTGATGAAGTAACACAATGTAACCGCGGTACAAAAACGGTATGTATGTGTTACAAGCTGCCACTCTAGCGTCGCCAGCGCGAAGTCGGCGACGGGAATGGCAGCAGGTTAGGTCGTTCCGTACGTAAGCAGAGACAGTGAAGAGATCAGAGACGTGTGAGGGGAGGCGAACCAGAATGTGTAGGTGCCATGCCACTCACCTTCTAAGGCGTCACTTTGCCCAGCGTTGACTGTAGAACAAAGGTCACTTGGAGTTGCACTGCGGCCACCATCATTTCCCGGCGGCGCATGGGTGTCCTGCTTGTGTTCGTTCTCAGGTGATTCATATAAACCGGTGCATTCTCCTGAGTCGCTACAGAAGTTCGGACGCGCTTGGCTTTCCACCAGTGCTGAGGAGGGCGAAGTTTTATCCTTCGAAGGAGGCGGTTCTTCTCCGTCCGCTTCATCGGTTCGAACTTTCTTGAAGTAAGACGCAAGACTCCTTTGCTTCGTTGTTGCAGAGTGTCTTTTCATTTTGCTGCCGCAATCCTGTGCACGCACACAGAAGTGGCCAGTGGCTCCAAAAAGACGTTTGCGACTGCTTCGACTGCCTGGCGTGAACGGCGGGCGATGTTTTCTTCCTCTCTTATCCACTTTACAGTGGCTAGAATGTAGAAGTGTGATGAACGCGCCGGCTCCCGCGTGGCGCATGTGTTTTCTGAACGCCGCTACAGCTGGTGTGCATGCAGGCCCATTATTGTACTCCAGCTGCAGCAAACTGGATTAACGCTACTTAAAGACCTTTTCACAGAAGACTCCATGGGCACTGCATACTCCCCTTAATATACGTGAACCCCCAAGAATGCACTGCCGAGACATTTGCACTCCCGTGGTACAGTCCAGAAAGGAGGTGTTGCTCCATTCCTGTGAAAAAGTCACCTTTTCACAGACGGCTCCCTGGGTGCCTGCATAATTCTCTCTGGGCTGCGCTAATTAAATAGCCGTGACCCCCAAAAAATGCACTTTGTAGGCTGTGACGTCAGCCTCTGTACTCCCGCGCACAGCCCAGCTTGGCGGCGTTTTTTCTCTCCTGTGAAAGTTGACCGCTGGTGCCGGATTGTGTGCCGGCTGTATCCTCGCTTTGTGCGCTTTGTAGGGAGGTGCATATACCTTCTGTGTACAGAAGAGGTAGATTTCCTTGCGTGTGGTTAAGGTTGTTCGAAGTTGCTCGGATATGCCAGTCTTTCAGTAGATGTCATCTTCGATGATTCGTTTCGGTGGCGAGGACTACAGTTTGAGAAAAGTTTACCCTGCAGCCTGCGTCCTCGGAATGCGCCGCTGAGTTTTTCCGCTTAGGGGTTTCGTTCCCTGGCAAATTTGCGCACGTCGTGTTGGTGTTGCCGTTGCTGTCGAACTGTTTACCTTCACAGAAGGAGACGCGCTTTTCGTAGGAACCCAAAGCCGACACGTGCGGTCCACACAGACGGATAACTTCTCCAGCGGCAATGCACAAGGAAAGCATCTGGAATCAATAAAGGAGCTGCTACGGGGTGAAAGACGAAAAAAAAAAAAAAAAAAAAGACTCGAAGGAACGCGAGGGCGAAGTGCAAAGCTGTACAAATAGGGCAGGTGCGCGTGCGGGGGAGGGAGCGCTGAGGTGTTCTGGTAAAAGGGTAGGTTTGAAGAAAGGAAGAAGAGGGAAGCAATGCCAGGAAAGTTGCAGTGTAACTTTGGCAGCTGGTGGTCGCTGTGAAGGCGTGTAAATATTTTAGTATCACCCGAAAAGTTAAAGCATCAAAAAAATTTCGGGGGGGGTCAGAACCCCCTCAACCCCCCCCTAGTTACGGGCCTGGCAGCGAAGGCTGGCGGGTATTTCCCGATGATTCTGTTGTAGAAGCGTTGTCATGAGTTGCTTCTTGTCTCGTAGTCTGGATATGGTTTTTGTGTCGTCGCACGACACCTCTGTCTGTGCTGACCAACCAAGACCGACGACCCACTTGTTTGATGATTGTCCCTTTCATCCATGCCGGGTCGCCTGCGAAGTTCTTCACGTAGACGATTTGATTTTTGCGAATGCGCCGTCCTTCCTTTCCTTCCTCGTCAATGAGCTGAGAGTCTGAGGGCTTCAGATATGTCAATGCGGTCGGGAGTTCACGACCAAACATCATCATGGCGGGTGTTTTCTTCGTGCCGGCATGCGTTGTCGTGTGCTGCTTTAGAAGAAAACGCGCAAGTCGGTGTGCGATAGGGACATCTTTCTCTTTTGCAAGCGCTTGCTTGAGTTCGAAGACCATGCGTTCCACTTGACCATTCGTGGCAGGATGGTACGGAGCGCTCGTGACATGTTTCACTCCATTTCGTTTGAAAAAATCTTCTGTTTCGACCGAGACGAAAGACGGCCCGTTGTCAGTGACAATTTTTCGCGGTACACCAAAGGTTGCAAAAATGTTTCTGCATTCCTTAATTAGGTGTTTTGACTGAATGCTCGTCATTTGCCGTACTTCAAGCCATTTGCTGAATGAGTCAACGGTAAGCAAGAACATGCTGCCCTCAATGGGTCCTGCAAAATCCATGTGAATTGTCTCCCATGGTTGTGCTGCTCTTGGCCATTCTGGAAGCGGTGCCTTCGCTGGTGCCCTTCGGTTTTCCTGGCATGGTCTGCATTCTTGGGCAGTCTTCTCTATGTCTTTGCTGATGCTAGGCCACCAAAGGTAACCTCTTGCGTAGGCCTTCATAGCGACGATGCCCCTGTGCCCTGAGTGAATAATCTTCAAAGCTGCTGGACGAGCTGCGATCGGAATTATTACTCGAGATCCCCTGAGCAAACATCCCTGTAGCGTCGACAGCTCGGACGCTAACTTCACATATGGTCGGAAGTCGTCGCCTTTCATTACTCGTAGCTTTCCTTGCTGGGCTGCTTGAATAACTGCTGAGAGAGTTTTGTCCTCGCGCGATAGCTCTGCAATGCGCTTGGGTGAAAGCTGGGGATCAATCGCACATTCTAGCATCAGAACATCGCCGGGAGGGGATGGCTCGTCGTCATCTCCCTGCAGTGGCAGCCTGCTCAATGCATCTGCGTTCTGGTTTCGACTGCCTTTTCTGTACACAAGGTCGTAGTCGTAAGCGGACAACTTCAGGCACCATCTGGTCATGCGTGGTGACAAGACTTGCGGAAGCGGCTTTTTTGGCCCGAGGATGCTGAGTAACGGCTGGTGATCAGTTGTAATAGTCACATGTCTTCCAGTTATATACTTCTGGAAATGATCAACGCCGAATACCACGGCAAGTCCTTCCCGATCTAGTTGTGCATAATTCCGTTCTGCCTTGCCAAGCGTTCGGGACGCGAAAGCAATAGGTGCTTCTGCTCCGCTTTCATCTACTTGCGATAAAACGGCGCCAACACCATAGGGCGAAGCGTCGCATGATAGGAGAAGAGGTTTGCGCTCGTCATAGTGAGCAAGCACCGTGCTGTCGCGAATGAGTTTCTTTAACTCTACGAATGCCTTTTGGTGCTCCTTCTCCCATATCCATTGTGTTTCCTTATGCAAAAGCTTGTACAGTCGTGAGGCCACTGTCGCTCTGTCCTTGAGGAAGCGGTCGTAGAAAGCAAGCAAGCCTAAAAATGCTTGAAGTTCAACTCTATTTTTCGGCGCTGGTGCATCGATGATGGCTTTAACCTTCGCTCCAGTTGTATGCACACCTTGTTCATCGATGCGATGTCCTAGGAATTCCACATTCATGTCCCCAAATCGACATTTGACTTTCTGTAGGCGCAGGCCCATATTACCCAGTCTTGACAACACTTGGTCTAGCCGTTCGTTGTGTTGCTCTGGCGTTTCTCCGCAGACAATTATGTCGTCGAGGTACACGCTGGTGCCAGGAATTCCTGCGAGAGTTGTCTCCATGATTTTTTGGAATATTGCTGGTGCTGCTGGGATTCCGAATGGAAGTCTCTTGACTGCGTACAGTCCATTTATGGTGTTCACGGTCAGTACTTTTGCTGTGTTTTCGGTGACCGGAAGTTGCTGATAGGCTTGAAATAGATCAAGCGTTGAAAACATTCTTCCACCTCTAAGAGTCAACAGCACCTCCTCAGTGGTGGGAAGCGGGTATGCCGCTTTCAAGGACGCTGCATTTACTGTGCTTCTATAGTCGCCACACAGTCTTAACAATCCGGACTTTTTCCGAACCAACACCAAGGGTGTTGCCCAGTCCGAGTGTTGCACTGGTTGCAGAATGCCCTGCTTCTCCAAGCGGTCTAACTCTTCCTTCACAGCCGGTCTGAGCGCAAGAGGAACCGGTCGCGCCTTGCAAAAGTGTGGTGGGACGTTTGGATCTAGCTCAATGTGAACTGGGGGTCCCTCGTAGCTGATGACATCTTCATTAAAAACATGTGCGTACTTTTCTAATAGGCGGTGCAGCACTGCGGGCTCTGTGTGCGTTGCATCATCCGTTTGATTTACGCCTTGCAGCCGGATTTTGAGAGTACTGAACCAATTACGGCCCAGAAGGTTGCATCCGCTGCCTTCCATGATATGCAATGGAAGAACGTAATCTTTAGTCTTGTGCCGCACTTGTACTTGAGCAGTGCCAACGAGGCTCAAGTGCTCTCCTGACCAGGTGTGGAGGTTTAAGTCTGCTTGGGCTAGAGGAGGTCGTTTTGTAGGCCAACTCTTGTCGTAAGTTTCCTTGCTGATTAGCGAATACGCTGCACCAGAGTCAACTTCGAACTCTAGAAGCTTCCCGTTAACGCGTAGCGGCACCATGAACTTCGGGCATGCTTGCAGGCTCTTTACTGTATTAAGGCCCCATGCTGAACTGTCTCCCGACTCTTCCCTGCTTGCAGGTCTAGGCTCCATTTGATGCGTAGCAGTTTTGCGTTGCTTTTTCTTTGCGATGCAAGCTCTTTCAATGTGCCCAATTTTCTTGCAATAGTTGCATGAAGAATTCCGGAACTTGCACTCACCCGGATCGTGCGAGCCGTCGCATCTGTAGCAGTGTGCCTTGCGTGGAGTGTGCTGCTCTCCCTTTGCGCCTCCTTTCTTGTGGCTTGTTTTGTGCACTTCTAACTTTTCTGTTTCGAGCTTGATGCTCTTTTGCTGCAGGGCAGCGCTTTCCGCTCTCTCGGCGAGGTCGAAAGCCTTCTGAAAAGTAAGGTCCCTCTCGGCGAACAGACGCTGTTGAACGAGCTCGTTTCGGATACCGCAGACGAAACGGTCGCGTAACATGATATCCAGGGGGAGCACGGTGGTTGCGGCGGCCGTGGTTGCCGTCGCCTCAGCGGCGGGCAATGCCCCAACGCCGAAGTTACAATCCGCGGCGAGTTTACGTAAAGCGGCAACGTAAACAGCAATGGACTCGCCTGGTTGTTGGTCGCGTCTTTGGAATTTGCAGCGACAGTACAGCTCAGATGGGCGTGGGTCGTAATGTGCAGCCAAGGTTTGGACGATTTCTTCATACGGCACTTCTCCTGGGCTCTTTGGTGCGACCAGTGCGCGGACGGTTTCAAATGTCTCCGGCCCGCACAGAGTCAGGAGCAGGGCTCGCCTCTTCTCGTCGGCTGTGATGGAATTCGCCACAAAGTGGAATCCAAGGCGTTGAATCCATGACGTCCAGGCCTTCCCCGAGAAGGGCTCGATGGAAGCTTGAAGAGACGCCATTGGCAGTGGACCACACCCGTATATTCAGTGGGTTTTCGTTTCCCTCGTCGCCAGTGCTGCATACGTCTGTTACGTTCGTTTATTAGAAGCACACTGAGAATACATGGAAACAATGGGTCTGGCTTCGGGAGAGGGTAGCGTGCCCTCGGCGCATGCGCTGCTGCTTGGTCCTCTGGCGGTGGAATCTCTTGTGGCCTAAACCGAAACTCGCGCACAACACTGAACCCGATACTCAGGAACACCACAGCTTTACCATAGTTAAGTAGTAGAGCTTGGAGGAGGATGCATATTTACATGGTGTTGCCAATACTGTACATATATATTTTAACGCGATAGCTTTAATGAGCTCGTTTCACAAAAATTCCAGTCTGGCGCTGGTGTCAGTGCCATTGGTTGGGAGAAAAAAATCACCATTGTCCGTGAATGAAAAATAGAGATAGGTGCTAATAAATAAATAGAAATTTTGGTTCAAATGAGAATCAGAGTCAGGCCTTACATGGCAAGCAGGTGTTCTACTACAGAGCCATGCTAGTTTTTAAAACTGTTTTGGAAAAAAACCCTATACAAAGGTCATCTAATGCGAGGAGTCTCCTTAAAGGGACACTAAAGAGAAACGATGAATCGGTTTAGATCGATAAATTGTGCCCTGGGAACTCTAATGTCATTAATTTTGCCATCATAGGTTTATTAATACAGGAGAAAATCAAGTTCAAAGTTTCATTTTTAAATTTCGCGCCGTAATCTTCCCGCGTGACGTCACAGATTTCTAAGTGTACTTATCGTATTTTGGTGCCATTGGCGCAAAAAAATTACCTCAAACTTGGTATGTTAAGTCTATGGCCCCCTCAGAGGACAATGTACTTTATTTTTACCGATTAGGAACTACGTAGTCTCTAGTAGGTGCCGTCAAAACATGTGACATCACGGCGAATGGTGCAAAAACTTCAAGGTGGTGTCGCCACCCACACTTTGTTTTTGCGCGTTTTCTCGCTTACTAAGCGTCTTCTCGCAGCAAGCATGGTGTTTTTGGTATCGTGAAAGAGTAGTTCACCAATATGAGAAAAATCGTTTTGCTCTTTTGTGTTCCTTTAACGTATGTAACATTTCTAATAATTATACACAGAAGCGTAGAATTGCACCAGGCATAAAAAAATGTGAACTGCGCAACAAGAGGGTGGTTTAAAGGCCCACCCATTACTAAGCGCT